>NW_005187433.1:3439195-3443423 GCF_000239375.1 Pundamilia nyererei | reverse complement strand
TAAAGTGTGATGCGAGTATTAAATATTTGTTGGATTTTTGCTGTGACATATACTAAATTGTCTTGCATCGGTGTATCTGCATGCTAATAGAGTAAACATTAAGCTGTAAATGCTGTGTAATGCAGTTATGTAACATCGGGCTGCCAGCTGGTTAGCTTCACCAGAGCTTGAAATGGAGTGTAATTGGTAAGTGTGTGGTGTAAAAGCTTCATGCTACAATGGCATATGAAGGTATATGTGTACACACATACACAGCATGGTGTGTGCTGGTGGTTTGCAGACAGTTAGGATTTAACTATTAAAAATGTGCATGTTTCTAATTCAGTTTTCAGGAAAGAATGCCAGGTAAAAGTTTACTTCACAATCTTAGTTATTTTGGATGCTTGATAGGCTTGGGTAGTTATACCAGTGCCACCCAGTGAATTTGATGTTCCTCCTTTGGATTGTGCCACAAAAATATGCCATCATAAGCTTGGAGGCATGCTTTGATGGGACAGACTGTCAGGAATCAGCTCCCAGTTCTCATCCATAATGTGAGAGCTCTGGTGGTATGGTCTTTGTAGTTAAACGGTAAAGTTATGTTTAAACTGTGTTAATATAGTACATGATTCAGTTTTCATCACACCCTTACTATATCATGTCTGGCATTAACCTCCTAAGACACGGACCCTTCCACGGCATGCATTTGTAATTTTTCTTTGATATTTGGGCTGATTGGGACCTGATGAATGTAAAAACAAAGAATTACCAGATTTTTTTTTTTTTACCTGATTCTTGTTTCTAAGAAAAATGAGAGCCATATATGAGGATATTTTTTAAAATTTTCAATAGAACAGTAGCAGTATAATGTCCTCGTAAGTGGATATCAGGCCCTTGTAGAGCAAAATTAAGTATTTTGGTCTAAATAACCCAAAATGCGATGTCCACATGTGTGGATGCCAGGTCCTAGGAGGTTAACGACCCCTAAACAAAAACAGTCACCAGAGATCATTAGTAGCAGACACGGCTTAGTAACAGCTGCATTACACGTTCCAATTAACAATAACAGTGAGAGAGACCTGAACGTCTCTAAACCTGAACGTCTGCGAGAACAGTCCTGAGATTCATAATAATAACAAATACGTTCTAATACCCAGTAAGCTTTTGTTTATATACTGACTTTATTTTCCAACTGCCATTAAAATGCATACCAAAACATTATGTGCTGATATTGGACACAAACTGATTTTGACACTGGGGGCTGTTGCAGATATCGAGATCATGATCCTCGTGTTTTAATTATCATGTGTGATACGCACACATGCTCGCAGGACTGGGAGGCATACTATCCAATTGACCTCTAATTTATATAGCAGTCAGGTTTATCTCGGTTATCCCTAACAGACTGATGGTACATCATCAACCTGCCAATGCAAAAGAATATTGATCAAAACGTTCCAAAATCACCTGTGAAACTGAGAAATCTCTAAACTTATTCAGCATACTGATCATCTCACTAAATGTCTACAACATCATGTCAGTACACACTGACTCAGGGGGTTGATTCTTTACAGTGAGCCCTATTTAACTACTCTGATTTACTTGGTGATCAGAGCAGCTGGGTAACAACTCCCCCGCCCTTACAGGTCGAGTAGTTCTTGCTCACATACATAGATACAGACACTCTCCTCGCAATTTGGTTTATGGCTGCAGAAGCTTCCATTAGCAACAGCTCATAAAGTTTGCAACCGTCGGTCTGTTAAACACTGTTCTGAGAAGACACAATATGTGGTAGTCACTGCACTTTAGGTACACAAAAATACTCTCACAGCAGGTACAATCATTCTCTCTTAAGTAACAAAACTGTTTTGGTTTTATTTTTTTTTATAAAGACAATCAATACTTTTTATTTTTTTGCAACCTGCAGTTCTTACTTTTTTTTTTCATTTGGTCACAAATTAATTCAGAGAAATAAGAGAAATTTTAATTGATAAAAATTGTTCATGTGTTCTGTTTGTTAAACAGCTGTTTCTACATTATAGTACTGTGTTGACTAAGCCTGCTTCTCAGACCTTTTTTTGGTATGTCTTGCTACGTCACCTGGCTGTCTGTGTCCCACCAATGGGGCCATCTCACAGATAACTTAGATAACTTATACCCATAACCTGAGAAGACAGCAGTTGAAACCACACCAAACTGACTGAATTCAAAAATTCAGCCTGGCCGTTTAAGCCTCGGTACTCCAAATTAAGATATGATATCATGGTTTTTATTGGTGGTATATTCTTTAAAGCTGTGTTAATTTACTCCACCAGTTTGTCTTTCCAGACTGTTAGCAATTTACTGTGACTGGAGTGTGTAACCCTGCTAAATGTTCTTGTGACATTCGTTATACTGAGCTGCAGAGGCTGTAAGGCTGCAGTGTTGGTTCGGCATTCTGTTAATGGCTTTAGCTCACTCGCTCTATTGAAAGAGTGTCAGCAGTTGAAATACAAATTGGACTATTTAGTATTAAAGCACCTTAGCAAAGTTGGGATGTTTTGTTAAATATAAGCAGTGCTTTTCAAATTGTTTAAAGTTTATATACAATTTCCTACTGAGCAATCTTGATTGTTTGAGGAAAAGGTATGCTGATTTTGAAGTTGACCAGCACATTATAAATAAGTTGAAACATTAGTGGGGTTTATCAGGCTTCTTTTAATCAGAAAGCAGACAAAAAAGCAGGGAGCATGGCATGCAGTCTGGGGTGGACTCAGACACGGGCCTCTTTAGTGGCACCTGCTCAACCACGTGAGCCAGACAGCACCCTAAGTACTGGTGTTTTTACCATTATTTTGCATCATTTTTACAGCACCCATGATATAGTCCATGACATTTTTGACAGATATTCCAAAGAATATGATATCATAATTCTGAATATTAAACTCTTCTTTCTGTGACAGGTCAGCACACCTGTCAGACATAAGCTTCCACACACATACTCTTGTAATATACCTTCTTGCAGCTGCTTCCTATATTTAGAGTGTATATATTATTTGTTTAATATCCGTCTGCCTGTTTGTGGCATTTTTGACAATATCAGTAATATATTCTAAAGAATATTATAGCAATTTTTTGAATATTAGTTTTAAAATGTATGAGAGAAGTATACAGAAAGGATGATATCCATTTAAGAACCATACTTGCAATGTAATTTGTCAACAGACTACAGTGAATAAAGAACACCTTCAAATTGAGGGAAAAGCTCACAAATCCAAATGCAAACATCAGGCAGGACATAGAGAAAACTTCTGAACAGTATGGTACATCACTCTGTTTTTGTTTTGTTTATTTAAAATAATCTTTAGTTATGAATCCCCATAGCTTCCCTAATATGTTCCATATTTTAGTCTTTTGATGGTAATTTGTTTGTGTGCCAGGATATTGCTCCCACATCAGTTTGATACATTCACTGGCTTTCATGTTAGATTAAATTATTATTGATATTCAGCCATCTGTAGTTGGTAACAACCATACACAGAAATCTGTGTTAAGGTAAATTGCACTAAATGGAATGTTATTAAAAATTTGTGGGCAACTTTCAACTTTCAAGGGTTTTTTTGTTTTGAGGAGAAAATGTTTTCCAATTGTTGCTTGCTGTGCCAAAAGCCTTGGTTTAAGGTTAAGGCTGGGAAGGTACTGGTTGGGGTTCGGGCTAGCATAGGTCCACAGAAAATGAATATCAATCATTGTGATGTCCTGTCAAGTGACAGGAAGACAACTGAGTGTGTGTGTGTGTGTGTGTGTGTGTGTGTGTGTGTGTGTGTGTGTGTGTGTGTGTGTGTGTGCATGTGCATGAAGGCGGTCCTTGGATTTCAAGTAGATTGATAGTAGCACTCATGCTATACTGTGAATGCTACTTGAAAAAGCTCATCACTTCTGGGCATGTGTTTGCGTGCTGTTTCTGGTGTGCGGTTCTCTTTGAGTAGATGTGGGTATGTGTGTGCAGTGAATAAAGGAAAATGTGGGTCTTGGAGATAAGCAGGTCAGCTTTACAGCTTACTAACAGCACACTGTTAGACTTTTCATCGCCACTTTACGGTAACATACTGGCGTCACTGTTGCTAGCGTCATACCGTGACGCCGTGTTACGGTAGCTTACCGTTCTGCAGGATGATACCGTTTTTTGCTGGTGTGGTATAATACTCTTGGACAAATTATGGTAACGCACCGTAGCCTTTTTTACGGTATCTCACTGGCGACAGTGACG
>NW_005187433.1:3399981-3437613 GCF_000239375.1 Pundamilia nyererei | reverse complement strand
TTTGTGCTGCTGTTAAACTTTACAGTATTGACTTCAGTATTTTTGCTGTTGGTGTAGCTAGACTACTATGTTGATCAGTAATATGTAATGTGAAATTTGATATTGTTACTTTGCTGGAGTCACTGAGACACATGTCCAACAACCTTGGTTTATAAAGGAAATTACAGAAATTTGAGCTAACAAAACAGAGACTGGATACCTGTGTCCACGAAAAGCTCCTGTGCTAAACATAAATTTTAATATGGTCTAATTAGCTCGATTTCATAAATGACTTCTTACCAAGCACAATCAGCCTTGGGGTGCTTGGCAGGCTTTTAACATGCAAACTGAACAATATAAATTTGCGTGCAATGAAGCCACAAAATTTAGAAATACACAGTTGCAAAGAGTTCAGTGACCAATTAGCTTTCCTGAATGACATATGCAAAAAATAAGAGTAATGTCAATAGGGACCAATTCCCAGTTTTTACATGATCAAAATTATTCACAAAAGGCTTCAATAAACAGAAAATGTGTGCTGACAAGAGAACAGTGCACAAAAATGGAAAGATATTTGAGCTCAACGCTTTAATGTGTTTAGCATGACTTAGTTAGCACTCCGCATAGTACAGGTAGTACAAGCACACCTGAAAACACTGACCAGCTAACAGCTTTAAGCATTTGGGTGCAACCTCGGTGGTTCACCGATTCACCTGTTGCAAACGTCCAAGTTTCTTTTAAGTCTCATAAATCCATCGGCAGCTATTACCTAACTAGTCTTTTGAGTCTCCACATTCATAGCTATTGACATGTTGTCTTAGCATTTGAATGAAAATATCCTGGTAGGGTAGCTTAAAAGTCAAAACAAACAGTAATAAGAACGCATTTCGGACTTCTCTCGAATAAGTGAAAAAAACACTTACCTTCAGACTGATTAGCTGGTTCCGATCCAACTTTAATATGTCCCATGTCAGTCTGTTTTAGGGAAGAAGTGTTAAGTGGTTTCATTTAATTTTGAGATACTCCCGCATGGACGAGCAATTTAGAGTCTAGCAGAGTTATCACGAATAGCATACGATCTTCAGATATAATCCAATCAACCTTGCATTTAACCCGATTGAACATCCAGTTACCTCTGACTACTTTTGCACATGTTAACGATCTCATCATCACTCTGTGCTGCAGCGAACTGGATCTGTGGCACAGAATAGTTGATGGCCATGTTGTTCTCCTGCTTTGCAGCTTTGTTTGAGTCTGAATTGCGGCTTAAACGTGCAAAACGTGCAAAACTAAGAGAAGCAGATCAATATTTTCTTCTTGTTGTTATTTAATGGTGGTTGGCAACCAGCGAAAGGAGCATTAACCACCTCGAGCAATATTTTCTATCCCCATTATTGTTTAGAAAGTGAATACCCGACGTGTGCGCCATACGTCACGTTGTACGTCAGGTGAAGGTGTGGTGTCGGCTATCGCACCTGTCGCATTAAAAAGCTTTAAAAACGTAACCCAACGCGCTAAACTGTGATAATGTGTTACATTATCACGTATATCAGGACATCTCTTCTGAACCAAGACGAAGTGGTGCTACAAAGGAATTATTTCTTTAGGAGAGTGCATTTCATAGCAGTCTGGCCTGCAACAAAATGCACCGCTAAATATACAGTTTCTGCTTGTCCCAGAATTTATTAATTTTGAGAGTGAAGTTGTAGAACTGATGCTGGTTAGTGGTGTAGGTTTCATGGATGTGACACCTTAACTTGTGTAAAATGACGACCAGAGCATATTATTAGGTTAGTTCACTGTAGTTAGGCAGCGGTGTCTTAAAAAGTGCTACCTTATACAAAACAAATGAAGGTCCAGTATAAGAAAGAATAAGAAGAGAAAAAAAGGAACACCCTGCTAAATGAAGTCATTTTTAAACATTACTCTAAATGTAGCCATTAGTATTTGTTGCTGGCCATACAAAAAATAAGTATACTTCAATTATATTTCCCAAGTATACCTTACCTAGTACGTATACTAATAATGCTTCTTGGGACTATATTGGCTCCCGTTTTAGTACATAACAGTATTCTTGAAATTAACTTTTAGATGTACTTTTTGTTCACCATAATTGTACTAGCACAATGTCATAATGTCTACAAGAGTATAATTAAAATATACTCGACTCTATCACAATACTAACCTTACAAGTATACTATTAATTAATAGTATTACTAATGTTTCACATTGTTTGACTAAACAAATACATTTATTAATATATGAGGTTCCATTCAGCTCAAGGAATTAAATTTTAGTGTGGCTGCAACTTACTCCTTAAGTTAAAAATGATGCTGTATATTGTAGTTTATATGTTATACTACTTTCACAGTGAATCACATTTTATAGTAATACACTCTGCATGAGGATTTAAGTAATTACTCTTAGATCTACAGTAGAAAACAACAGAAATCCAGATGGTGTAATAGTATAATCTCAGTAACATCACCAATTGTTACATTTGCTGTATTTTACAGCTGTTTCCATGAGTACGGTGAGTTACCGTAAAAATAATGTAATCTCATGGAATTTTCCCACAAATACATGCAAATTACAGTATTAAACTGCTAACATCCTTTGGAGTTTTTTACTGTTGATTTTGCAGTACTAAGCTATGGAAATTACTGCAAAGGCTAACAGTGCACCCTCGTTTTGAACTGTATGTGTCGTATGCACCTCGGGCTCCCCAGAACAATATGATAACCCCGGCTGTTTAAAAATGAACCCCATCCTTAAGATCCAAGCAATCATGAAACAATATCTTGACTTCTTTTTTAAAACTTTTACTTTTTTTTTTTAAAACAGGAGAAAGCAAAGCGAGGGAAGTAAAAATAGACAAACCGAAAATAATTCCAATGATCATAGCAGTAAAAGAGAAAAGTTGAAAATAAGCAAGATGAAAGCCACAGTGACGACTCTAGTTGATGTTCTATTTTCATGTACGGTCACAAAATAATCCAGACAGTGAAAGAGAGCTGAAATTGAGATTATAACAGAAGTGATGTTGCTACTAACCATCCAAGCACTCAAGAACAGAACTGAAATAATGTCTTACAACAGATATTAATTATCTCTTGTATGAGTATTCCTGTTATTAATTAAACAGCTGCCGCAGAGATTTTACATTATGTGTATTGCAGCAAATTTTATGCATTGATAATAGATTGTAATACATTTTCAATACAATTATGCTGAGCAAAATTAGAATAGCTAATGCATAACACTCAGATGTTTAAATACTTTAGCACTGCAGTTTTTCCCCGCTGAACAGTTAGCCTTGTAAACCTCTATCTACTCTGTGAAAGGATGAGGAGTGTTTTCATATGAATCCACATAAGCACCGCGGACCCATCTGGGTGGTATTAACTGCAGGACACAAATCACAAAGGCACCGTTCCACCTGCTCCTCTCCTTCTTCTCTTTACGTCGCCAATTTGTCTCTGAATTCAGCCTCTGGTCGCACAAGCATTTCTGTCATTTATCCTTGTTAAAGATTCTGCACTGCTCCCTTCGCACTCCTCTGTTGTTATCTATTCTCTTCCTTCTTGGCTTCGGTGGTAGGTGCCTTCTATATTCTGTCATTTACCCTCCCTCTGTGCTACCCTTTTCTGAAGCCTTGCACCTGATATCTTTCTGCTGTGGTGTTCCCCCTTAAACCTCTTACCAAGTAGAATCGAGCATGTGAAGAGCTGACATGAATTCCCAAGGCCAGAATATCTGAGTGACATGTGGAATGGACTCAGTGAGATGAATTTCTGATAGCCATGTGTGCGTGTGCATATGTGCTAGGGTTAGTGGCAGTAAATAGGAGCTGTCACGGAAGTTAGAATTGATTTCTTTCCTATAAAAGAGATAACATGTTCTGTGAGCACAAAAGCAACTTGGGCAGACAAAAAAGCCAGTTGCACGCACACTTTGTGGGATAGCTGTGTTGCATTTTAATTTTGTGTGAAAGGCTTTTTTGGGTTTTGTTGTTTGTTGTTATTATGAATAAAGTGAGTCCTTAGCAGGGAGTCCAAAGTGTTTGTTTGATGGATTAAAGCTCAATCTGCTGTTAAAGAATGTCCTTGCTGCAGGGAAAGGAAGGTGTTTTTATGCGTGTTCGTTTACAGGTATGCAAGCCCGTGTGTTAGTGGTTCCTGTGCGTTTTAACCTCTCTGTTATTTGTCATCCTCCCTTTCAGAGGTCCTTTCGTTCCTTCAGTAACGATGACCGCCACGTCATGGCGAAACACTCCACCATCTACCCCTCCTCTCAAGAGCTGGAAGCAGTTCAGACACTGGTATCCACTGTCGAGTGTGCCCTCAAACATGTCTCTGATTGGCTGGATCAGAGCAGCTGCGAAGTCCACAACCAGTTTGACAGCCAACCAGCAGACAGCACAGAGGAGGACGACCCTGGTGTTGAGCCCAGCGAAGAAACTGAGGAGTCAAGTGATTGCTACAGGTAGGCAGAAGAAACGCACAGTGGGCTTTAATTCATAATTTTTGTTGATGTTTTTTTCAGTTAATGGATTATTTTGTCACTCAAACACAAAGTAATTATTTTGTCAAACCTACAAACCATAACCAAAGACGTTTAATGTATTACATTACATCATTTTGACACATGCGCTTCGGACAACATCAGCATAATAATAATCAGTGTCTCACTACTAAAAATAAAGTTAACATGGGTCTATGCCTGGATGGAGCATGCAGGAGGCATGGACACATGACATCCACGCCAATGCTACTACGGACAGTTATCTGCTCTATCCTCTGAAATTTGCATTCTCACATTTGGTGCCTCCTAAATGAGAGTTCACTCCTCTTTTAAACACTAAAGTGTCAAGTGTACAAGTTGTGGATTTAGTTTAGGTTTTGTACAGGGGAAATGACTTCCTAGAGAGATGTCATCACTTACTTTGAGCCACCAGGGACTTTAGAAAAGATAAGATTGTTCTATCTCTCCACATGTTGAGGAAATTCTGTGGCAAATAGCTGCATTTTTAAAAAGAAAGGCACAGTTGAGAAGCCTGAATTTCTTCATTCTTACGTCACATAAACAACTTTAGATTTGTTGTTTATTCTTCTTTTGCAACCTAGAGTACTGAGTCACTGACAAAAAAATGTTGGCACTTATTAGTGTTGTTTACTTCTCACAGAGACTGTTCATGCTAAATACTTTTTTATGCAGAAGGAAGAAATAAGTTAAACGCACTTCTCTGAGGTAGAAGGAGCATATGTTGCTCAACAGGAAATGAAACGGCCTCCACTGGGGGCTCCTTCTTCTTGAATCTTTTTATTAATGGTTCAGTAGTTTTCATTGATATCTTGAATTGCCTTGTCTGATCTTATTTTGCTGTGTGAATTGGAATTTTAGTATTTTAATCTTTCAAACACTTTTGTGTTTGTTAGAGATTCAAATATTACGCTGATGAAAAGAGGTTTGGATCTCCCGTTGAGTCGACTTCATGCCTGCAGTGCAGTTCTGTTTGTCAGGTCTCGCACAAAATTGTAGGTTAATTTTATAACAAGGTTATTTTTCTCTTTCATCGTATTTAACTCCCTGAGAACTAAGCATGGATTCTGTCTTTGATATTTACTAGTTATGAATTAAAATGTTCATATGCACATAGCTTAAAATCTCATACAAGAGAAGACTTTATATATTTTTTTATGTGTTTGCAGGGAGTCCAGCGGTGGCGGCTTGTTGTGTGGAGTGATGAGGATCGGCCTAGTGGCCAAAGGACTCCTGATCAAAGGCGACATGGACCTGGAGCTGGTGCTGATGTGCAGAGACAAACCCACACAGACATTGCTGGACACTGTCTGTCACAATTTACCCACACAGATTGAGGTTAGAGACACACACACAAATGCACCGAGGTATGCATGCTTCTCTTGTTTTTTCACTTTCACCTTTAATCTTTGCATTAAACCCACAATCACATCGGTCTGACAAATGTAATCCAGGAATGCACTATATTTACATCACACTCTTCTTCAATGTCAGAAATTAAGCCGTTTAAATAAGCTTCTACATTTTCTTCCTGAATTCACCAGCTCTCACTGTGTTGTGCTTGTGAGTGTTGAGGAGAGTGTCATGAGTGGTAGCGTGAGCATAAGTAGCCAAGTGACAGCAATATTGTCAAGTGAGAAGTTGAGAGGTGTTTGAGTATGTATGAGTCATGTGTGATTAATACTCTCGTCATTATGTCAGTGTCACATTTCCTCATTAATAAGTCATGGCAAAGAAGTAAGGTCCTGACTTTCACACATACAAGATACACACACATACACTTACAAACACACACACAATACAGCTCTCTGAAGGACAAGTATCTCTTTTTTACAACCTGTGACTTTGACCCCTGTTTGTTTTATAATCTAGGACTTATACCATCTGTTGTTTCAGTTGGGTTACACGCCATTTAAATTATTTCATTTGTAGGATATACATCACTGCAGCCTGGTGAGGGGCTCTGACTGGAAGGGAAGGATTTAGCAATATAACAACAAATGTAGGGAAACACTTTCCAACGTGGCTGGCAAGTGCAGAAATTACCCAATAAATAAATAGTGCCAGAGCACAACCTCTCTGCTCACAATTACATTTTGAGGTGGAGATGGAGAAAAAGAGCCTGTGTGTGTGTGTGTGTGTGTGTGTGTGTGTGTGTGTGTGTGTGTGTGTGTGTGTGTGTGTGTGTGTGTGTGTGTGTGTTTCCTGTGAGAAATAATCTCATGTTGCGGCCCAGTGACCAGCGATTTTGAATTTCCCATCAGAGCCAAATGGGATGTAGATGGGCCCTCTGTGACTCACTGCTCATTTAAAGGGCAGCTGGAATGTAGACATAAACCCAGATATACTTGTTTTTGTCACTTATAAAAACTAGGTAGCTTATTTTCCTTTAATGTTGTTTTCTAGACTTAATCTGGCTTAATCTTGTCAGCTACTCATGGCCAACTCAAGCTTAAATTTAGCTGAAGAGGGTAAGGTCTGCTTTGGGCTATTACAAAGACTTGAATTCACTGTAATTTCAACCGTTACAGTACACTGAGACTTAAAGTGCACATAACTGTGGCTGACTGGTTCACAGAAGGCAGGCAAGAAAGTGATTGGACTCAGTTAATGATGTCAGAATTGTGTTTGACAGCGTGAGAGTTCGACTTGTTGTAAAGAACAGACTAGCAGCCCGAACACTCAGGAACGCAGGCAAACAAGCGAATACAGATCTTCCTTATTTAACTTACACATAAGCTTTATTTGACATCCCTTTATTCAATATTTTTAATCACCCATGACTGTATATGCTTCATCTGGGCCTCTGTGTGTACTGATCTTTGCATGTCTTGTAGGTGATATTAAGCGTGTTAATTTGTTTAAGTTTGTTCTATATAGTACAGGTGTGTTAAGTAACGGTTGTGGCTGCTGCGTATGCTGACATGAACATATTAGCATAAGTCCTCATGTCATAGTGCTGACCAGCGAGGTCAACTGTAATTAATTTCTTCAGAACGAAGGTTGAATGAGGCACAGTGTGCACATAGAGAAACAGATGGGTGTTGAGAAAAATACATAAACAGTGTCTGCAAAACTTATACAAAAGATTCGCCAGATTTCATCAGATATTACTTGATATCTGTGTCTTCAGTAGATTTTACAGCTCTTCCAGAGTTTTATATAAAGGCTATTTGATAATTAGACGCAGAAATTGGGAGTCTATATTCTAACCTGCCAGTGATTTGAAGAAAAAAAAAAGGAAATATCTTTTGAAGGGTCCATGCGATCTTTCTGTCTTCTTACACAGTCAGTTCTGTGGTCAGAAGTATCCCTGGGTGTTTTTATGGTGTCCACAAGACTAACTACCATCACTCATTTATTTTCACATAAAAACTTCCCCTTATTAAATCTCCTGTCGTACCTAGTGATGTTGTTGTGGTGTGCTTAAGCCGCACAATGCTGAAATATATTTTGCTTCTTCATCTGTGCTGTGTCATATTGTGGCCTTGGCCTCTTGACTATCGAGTTATGTCTGTTGACACACAACAGAAGCTGACAGAAGAGAAATATGAGGTCACAAGCTCGTTGCCTGAGGCGGCCATCTTGGTAAAAACGACAACAGAGCCTAAACTCACTTTGAAGATTACCCTCACCTCACCGGCCATGAGGGAAGATGACGAGGAAGAAGAGGAGGAGGAGGAATTGGAGGAGGAAGAGCAGGAGCTGGAGAATGGGGAAGAAGGAGAAGAGGTGGTGGAGGGGGAAGTGGAGGAAGAAGAGGAAGACCCAGAAAGCAAAAATGGACAAGGTAGGAGCATAGGAATAGGAAAGTTGTTCTCTGTTTGGCCACACCCAGCACATGCACAATCAATTGGTCTTTGTGTTAACTATGTATATGTTATTAGAAAACTCCACATTTTTTGTCAGACAAGAGGTTTGACCTCATGAACTGATGCTGACACAGGACAAGACAGGTACAGGCAGAGGTGGGTAGAGTAGCCAATCATATTTCAGAAAAACAAATACTCAAGATGAATTTTTTTAAAATGTCGACATTATTTTACTGATTTGACAGCCTGCTACACGGTGATCCAGGTTAGTTGCTTTCAAGTGTGTAAGTAGAACTTTCTTCATATGATAGAAAACTAGTATTACACAGTGCTTAGAGTCGTCAAAGATGACAAAAAAAATCTCCACAAACAAGATGCTGCAGACAAAAATATATAAATGTCAAAGCAAGGAAGCATTAATAATGATCGAAACCCCTGAGGATAGCTGGTCCCTAATCTAGGAGCCAAGAAAAATGCTCATTCACCACAAATCTCAAACTTTAAGTGGGCCAAAGCCAGGAGCTGTGAACCTATCAGTGGCCAACAGGCTGCTAATAGGTAGGAGATCAAAACAGCATTGTTCTTAAGAAGTAGTGAGTGGATTAACAGTTTTTAATGTCACTCCTGATTTTCACAGAAAACCTGTGTAACAAAATCGAGGTGATAAGAGATTAAGCAGCTGAACTTTGGAACAAGTGCAGCGACATCTTGGCTGGAACAAGTATTAAGTGTATTACGATAGCCATTAGTTGATTCGATAGAACAGCGTTTGTTTGTTAAACCTTTTGGAAAAGGGAGACACAGTTTGTCAATAATTCTTAAAGGAGAATTTATTTTAACCTGGATCGTTTGTCATTAAGGTTGTAGAGATTTAGGGTAGCAAGGAGCCACACAAATCTGGCAACTCATCAGCTGACCAAATCATTGTTTGTGTGTAAGGACATGGAATTTTATTAACATTACTCTACATTATATACACCAGTAAGTAAAGATGTTTTTAAATTGCATATAATTTTCCTTTCCACTGTCGCTAAGTACTTGCTTAAATGGGGTCGTTTGATTTTTGTTTTTTTTTCTCTGTATTATTGTAGGATCTTTACTTTACAGTAAGAAGCACCTTGAGGCAACTGCTGTTGTGATTTGGTGCTATATAAATGAAATTTAGTGAATTTTAAGTAGAGAGCTTTTCTACTCTATGCCCCATTCACAATAGTACTTTTTTTTGGCAACCAGGAATCGAACCACCACCCTTCCATTTAGCAGATGACCTGTGCTACCTCCTGAGCTACAGACCCAGTAGTGCAGCCCACAGATTGACTGTTCGTCAGTCTGTCTGGTTAATTTGAATTGGAAAGCCAAATTCCAAGAATAAAGGAGAATAAAGTTTGGCCAGTGATGTTTTGTCTCTTGAATCTGCCACTGTAGCAGCAGCAGTTTGTCATGGCTTGGTTTTAATAAGATATCAGAGCTTGTTGCATTAATGCCTGAATTAGTCCCATTATCCAAACCAATTATTACAGAAATATACT
The DNA here is from genome assembly GCF_000239375.1 of Pundamilia nyererei. Lineage (NCBI taxonomy): Eukaryota > Metazoa > Chordata > Actinopteri > Cichliformes > Cichlidae > Pundamilia > Pundamilia nyererei. The sequence goes on along the minus strand of NW_005187433.1, from coordinate 3,427,751 downwards.
GCTCCAAAATGTTTCAGTTACTCTAGTTACTTTATGACATTTTACAAAGTAATTAAGTAAAATCGAGCTGAAAGGCTCTGGTGTTGAGTCTGTAAACAACCCATCCCCATTCCCCTGTTTTCATGTGTAGCAGTTACTGGTTATAATTGGTTGTGGGATGTAAGATTGGGAACCAAGGCCAGCAGGCCAGCGAAATCAATAAGCAGCCAGTAGCAAGCTGCCCATCTATCCTGTGGCTCTCATCCAACTAGACACTCAGGTCTCAGAGAGAGATGAGCGATAGCACGAAGGTTTGCCGTACATCATTCCAGATGCCTCGGCATGATAGAGAGGACCCCTCGTATTTTCTCACCAAGGGGAACACATCGGTTTGCACACATGTTCACTCAGCTGCAAGGAGGAGGAGGAGGCCACACACACACACAGTCATATTTTGTAAAAATACCTGTCACACTGGATATCTAACTCTACAGATTTATGGCGATCATATTTTAAAGTGCAGGGTCAAATACTTTTCACATTAACACATGCAACAGCCGGCATAAACACCGGTGGTTTAAGACCAGTGGCAGTGCCTGTTTTAGCTCCGTTTAGGCTTGTCAGGAAATGATTAGCAACATATTAGGGAGATTAATTATCCCTAAAAAAATTTGTTAACAAAAACTTTCCATGTTTCCACAAATGCAGATTGTTTCCATAAGCTCTAGCTGAAATGTTAGATGGGTGAATTATGTCTTCTCAGCTGATAACAGGTGATCATTTATACAGTATTTTCCAGTCACTTTAATCCCATTTGGGAATTGGGGTTAATGTTAGCAGGGTTAATTTTATACATTTGACAAGTTCAATTTTTATGCTACAGATGAATATTTTATTGAAGATATGCACATGTTTTGCATGCATGTGTGTGCTTTACTCACTGATGCAGCTCACTTGCTTTGTGTGGTAAAGGGGGGGGGGGGGGGGTTCCTCCTTTTTTTTTTTTTTTAAATCTCCCTCTGTACTCAGTTATAAAGGGTAATACAGAGAGAGATAATGATAAAAGAAGAGCGCTGATTGAGAGAAGAGGGGGAGGACAAGCGAGAAGAGAAAGACTAATGATCTGCTAGTAGCTGAGCTGTCCAACACACAGCTGGGCCCAGTCTGACAGACCTTAGGATTTACCAGGACACGTCACACTGAAACATAGATTGCACACTAAGGCATGCCATTGTCAGGAAATGCTACACTGCATTTTATAACGCGAGATAAATGCTTTCACTCCGGCACGCATCGGACGCATTTGACATTTAAAATTAATGCCTCTCGAGGCTAGGATTTTCTTTTTATGGGAGACTGATGAGAAAAATATTTACCTAGTTGTGTTTTCATAGAGCCCCAAAGGGCTCTTTAATGTGTTTTATTTTATCTCCAGTTGGTCCCGCGCACAATAAAACCTTCTTTGGAAACCCCATGTAACGGCATTCATTCATACACAGCTGCGTTTGATTCAGCTTGCCGTGCATATCACAGACTTTGTGCTGTTTCTCGAGTAGCAGGCCAGTTGAAGCTGCACTAACCCAGCCAGCCCTGTGTGTAGGGCAGCATGAATCAAATGCTTACATATAAAAGTATAATGCTCTACTTTTACCAACCATGATGCTCTGACTAAACCCTGCCTTGATCCCTCTTGTGTTGTGTTTGTCTCAGACTGGGTCAAACTATCTTAGATTTTTTTTCTTTTCCTTTTCAGTTCTACTTTAGGAGCGCTTGATTCTGTGTTTGCCCAGACAGGTTGTTGAATTGCTTTCTCTGCACCATCATTTTCTCTATGAGCCTGTGAAAATCAAGTGCACCTTAAGTAATGCAGAAGACAAACAAAACTGCTATTTTGACTCCTGCCTGGTGCAGACTGGATCAAAATAAATAAAATCCTTGTCAAATACATAAAGGAGAGATTGATTTACATTGCTGGGCACAATAAAAATGACTCGATATGCTCTAACTGTGCTCACACACAGTAAATCAAACACTCCTTAGGTATTTGTTTTGTGTATGTCTGTGGGGGGGGCTCTCCATCCCACAAAGTTGTCTCTTCTTTTGTAACATTGGTTGCTCTGATGTTTTTTTTTAGCCACTGAGTGGATTTAAAATACTAAACCGCTATTCAGTAGTTTGTGCAATTTTCAACACATCTCTTTCTAGGATGGACAGTAAATTTATGATAATATGTGGTGCAGTCAACACACATTTGACTCATCCTAGTGTTGAAAATGGCACTCCATTTAAAGAGTGAGGAGCCCTTGATGGGCATCCATTGCGGATCTGTAATCCGTGCAGCGAGTGAGCACTTTGTACAAGGAGAGAGCAACTTTATGGCATGAAAAGCACCTTGTATGTACCAAAAATATCCATGCATGTGTGTGTGTATGTATGCTCGCACACACGACTTCGGGTGTGTCTGCGTACATTCACGCGCGCAACACTCAAACACACACACTCAAAGCTGACGTGTGTGTGTTTTACGTTCTCTATATTGGGTTGTTATTGTTTCGTGGCAGTGTTGGGTGCTGCTGCGCAGAGAGTGGAGGCTGAGGAGGAGGAGGAGGGGGAGGTGCTGGATAGACACAGATGTCTGTTGGCCCTGGCAGCGCTGCGACACGCCAAGTGGTTCCAGGTCGGCACCCACTCACTTCCTGTCTTCGTGCCCGATGCTTATTGTAGCCTGACGACTCACCCAGAGAGAATAGTCAGATAGAACTATACTGCCTGTTATGCACACCCAGGGAGTGTAAATGTACTGATTTTACTAAAATAGTAAAATTGAATGTGTATGTTAGAACAAATGCAAATGCACTAATGTTTTCTTTTGTCCTCTAATTTGCATTTTCAGTTTGCAGGATGTTGTTTTGCAACATCATGGCAAAAAAAGCCACTTTATCCATACCTGCTCCAAAAGTTTAGTGTAGAGCTGGAAAAGGGTGAGATTAAAAGTTTTTTGTAAAAAAGTATCGTAGGGCTACAAAAGCAATGGTTGATACTTGTTTTTCTTTTTGGCAATTATGTGAACCTGCCTGCTCCGTACAACATGTCAGTGCTTCCCTTCAATTCTCCTTCCATACCCCTTCCCATCTATCTCCCGACTCATTTACCTTATTGGCAAAAAGAAAGAAGAGGAAACAAAAGAAAATAGTGGTAGCCTGTGTATATTCTAGAGACAAACACAAAACACAAAGAAAAAATAATAACAATGAGAAATAATAATTAACATATATGTTCAGTAAACTAATTCAACATCTTTCGCGACACAGAGTTTTAGAAAGATCCAGTCGCTTCCTTTTGACTGTGGCTTTGTGATTTTCTGCAGGCGGTAGTCTGTATGTGTTTGAACAAATACCACTGCTCCTATACTCAGTTTGTTCCCTTTTCTCCTCTCCTTTAATCTTCCTCTTTGCCTCCCTCTGTCTTTCCCTTCCACCATCTCAGGCTCGAGTGAATGGACTCAAGTCCTGCGTTATCGTTCTCAGGATACTAAGGGATATGTGCAATAGACATCCCATCTGGGAACCTCTGAAGGGATGGGTGAGTGTTGTGCTCGCCTTGTTGCTCCTGTGTTCAATTACTTATCATCTGTAAATCACGTGTTTTATGCTAAAAACTAGGCAATGTATATAAATGAAACAGGTTACAAATGGAGCTACTTGTGTAGATGGTTTAAATACACTCACTGGACACTTTAATAAGTACACCTTGCTAATGCCAGGTTGGACCCCCTTTTTCATTCAGAACTGATTTAAGTCTTCATGGCAAGGTGCTGGAAACATTTCTCAGAGATATCAGTGCATACTGTATGACAGCGTATTGGGGTCACATAAAGAAAAAAATGTTAGTGTTCATTTTGAGAATAAAGTTGAAATAATATTTTGAGAAAAAAGTCAAAATGCAGCGATTAAAGCTGTTGTTTGAAGTCAAAGAACTGCCACAGCTGCTACACCCTCTACAATTATGCCTTTTGTAGATACGCTATTGACATTGCACTTCACACTCAGTCTTAGTGACATGAAAACTGTTTCTCTTTTAGCACATAAGCACAATGTGGTGATAAATGTTGAAACGATGGTGCAGAAAGCTTATATCAGCCCTAGCAGTTGTTTCACTTAAATCTCTACATTTTGACAATAACAATATTTTGAGTTTAATCTGGAAATTTTGACTTTATTCTCCACATTAACAATAATATTTTTGTTTCTTAATGTGACCCTCATGCTCCTTCATAATACATCATACAATAGCAGCAGATTTGTCGGCCACACTTTTTTCTTATGTTCTGTGGTCTAATTTTTGCAGATCCCATACAAACTATAGCCTCAGTTTTCTGTTCTTACCTAACAAGGGTGGCATCAGGTTCCTGCGGCTGGAGCCCATCTGCTCCAAAATTCAGAGTGTTGTGCATTCAGAGGCACTTTTGTGCATATCTCAGTTGTAAAAATTGGTTATTTTGCATTCCCTTTCTATCAGCTTAAAGCAGTCCGACCATTCTCCTCTGACATCAACAAGCCCAGCCAAGCCCATTTCTTTAAAGTTTACAGATGGTTGTGTGGAGAAACCCCAGTAGATCATCATTTTCTGAAATACTTAGACCAGTCCGTCTAGCATCACCAACCATGCTACCTTCACAATCACCTAAATCAACCTTCTTCCCCATGCTCAGTTTGAACTCGATCAGGTCTTCCTGACCACGTCTACATGCCGAATGCACTGAGTTGCCATGTAACTAATTCGAAATTTCTGTTGAACGGGTGTACGTAGCAGCAAAGTGGTCAGTGAATGTACCTTTTAATGACATATCACCCACATTTCTCTATTATTGCATGCTTATCTGTTTTTATGTCAACTTTTTTCACAGCCCTTGGAGCTTATCTGTGAGAAAGCCATTGCCACCTGCAACAGACCCCTTGGGGCAGGAGAAGCGCTGCGCAGAGTCATGGAGTGTCTGGCCTCAGGCATACTGCTCCCAGGTACTTGGTGTGGTGTATTCATGAAGGAATTTGGCTACATTCACACTGCAGGCGAAAGTGCATCAAATCGCTTTGAGCGTTCACACTAGAGCGCGTTTGCTGTCGCATTTTATTTGTAGTGTGAACGAGCATACAAAAAAATCGGATTTGATCAAAAAATTGGAGTTGAACGTAGCCTTAGTGACTGCAAAGATTTGAGTAGATGAGGATGTATTTTCATACAGTTTACTGGCATTTCTTACCAGGAGAGCTAAATAAAGTTCTTAATGTGGGTAGATGAGGAGATATATCACAGCTCTGCTTGACACATTTTTGAGCAGTTTTTAAGAGAGGTCGAGACATTATAAATGACCCAGCAGAGCACAGCTGTCTGAGGCAGGTCATCATTATTATTATGGAAGCATCTTAATTAGAGCTAGCTTAATGGCTTCTTTGCAAAGTGTTCTGCATCACTGAGTAAAATTGTCTTTGAATAAAGCTAATTTACTTTGGATCAAAAACCAGTGTTCTCCTCTCGGACTGGTGCTTTTCAAGTGCCTACTTTGAAGGACTGAAAGGAGCTATTTAAAAGTGGAAGAGTGGAAGTTTAACAAACTGCAAATAAAAAATAACCCATTTTAATTCAAAGGGAAATGTATGCCACACTAGTAGGAGAATGTTTATTTACCTACAAGATGTTTTTCTCCATTCATTTTAATTCTCAAGATTTTCACTGTCTCTTTTAAAGTCAAGTCCAATTAAATGCTGCTGAGCTGCACCGTCGGCACAGAAAGTGACAATGACTGACTTAGCATGTCTGTGTGTCACTTCCCCCAGGAGGCCCAGGTTTACACGACCCGTGTGAGAAAGAGCCAACAAACACACTCGCCAGCATGACTGACCAGCAGGCTGAGGACATTACCTTCAGTGCACAGGTACACACGTACAATGTAGTTTAACTATGGCATTGCTATCACCCAGTGCTTCTTGCCCTGAGCTGGCAGTGTGTGGGAATCACTCAGCAATATGCCCATTAGCAAGACAGGAAGACCTCATTGCTGCCCCAACCACTCATTCTGCGAGCACACACACACACACACACACTTACATTCAGTCACCAGAAAGAGCTGTGTGGTGCCGCATTTTAATGATTGGTGTGGGAAGCTATTGCCATTGCAAGCCATAAATCCATCTCTGACACCTCGAGGACAGTATTTATGCGCGTGTGGTATTTGTGTGTGTGTGTGTGTGTGTGTGTGTGTGTGTGTGTGTGTGTGTGTGTGTGTGTGTGTGCGTGTGCCGTCATGTCCTTTGACACACACACTTGAGCGAGCAGGGCAGCCTCTGAGCCTCGTGGCTTAGTGAATCTTGCCGTCCATTTCCTTTTGAAGGCAGCCTGGACGAGGCTGGAATGTCAATGGGGATAATTGCATTGGAGCAGATACAAGAGCAGATAGGAGAGAGGGAGCTGTTCTGTCAATGAGCTGCACCAGGTGTCATTAATATCTGAGACACTCTACCCCCCTAATAGATTTATATTAGCAGAGTCTCTATGTGCCATTTGGTTATCTGTTTGTGTAGAATAGGGATGCATGTAAGACACTGAGCATGATAAGTTAACATAAAGACAAATGAGTCATTATGGTTGAATTTGGGTACAGTTTTGGTGCTTTGTGGTGCAAGATAAGAAAGTGTTTTGAGTTTTTTTTTTAATTGTATATTTAGAAGTTTGCCCATGCATTATCCAGCTTTATACTCCTATGTATTGCAGATTCACTTAAGTACAAAATGTCCATTGTTGCTTAAGTTAATTTGTGTTGTGACAAATTAACTTAAAGAACTGTTGTTACTCCTCATCGGAACAGTTCTTCTGTCTCAGATATTCAGGATATAGCAAACAGCACAGACGTGCTGTGAGTTATCACAGAGTAAAGAGTGAAGGAGCTTCTTACATGTGTTTATCGACTCTAAGCTATACATAAGTTCAACATTGTAGGATATTTTGACTCTCTTTACTTAGACTTAAAGAGTAACTCCACCAGTTGCATCCTTTTTAATGTTTTATACTGTTTTTAAAATAATTTAATAATGTTTTATAATGCTAGTAAACATCTTGAATACTGCACGCTGTGCCTCTGTTGACATCAAATCTGTTTTGGTTCAAATGCGTTTCTCAGCTTTCATCATCTTTCTTTTTGTGTATGGTGCGTGATTTGTGTTCAACAGCATGCTCTCAGGCTCATGGCGTTCGGACAGATCTACAAGGTGTTAGAGATGGAGCCTCTTCCCTCAAATAAACCATCGCAGAAATATCCGTGGTCTGATAAAGAAGGTGTGTACCTTTTTTTATTCCCCATTGCTGCTCTGCCTGCCCATCCAGTTCTAGATCAGACAAGGCCTTGTCATGACCTTTCTGGGTGTATTATGTGTTTTATATGCACTTCTGTAGCACTGCCAGCATCATCAGAAAGGCTGACATATTAATCATAATAAAACTAGCTTCAGTGATGTAGGTATGTTATATACATTTTTTTTCTCAGTTTTTTTATTGACCCTGTCTCCAGTGCCACACTAAGGATTTTAGCTTTAGTGAAATTGCTTTAGGTTGTGCATGCTTTCTGCAGGAAAAAGAGAGACTCACAGAAATCTCATAAGATCTTGAGCTGGCACATAGCCAAAGTGACTTTCGTGGAAAATCGAAAATCGGCCTTTTGAAATTTTGATGCTGACATGGAAAAAGCATTTATGGATTAAGGTGCACGTAGGGCACGATCTGGTATGTCTTCCTCATTGTTTGACTGTTTGCTGGTCTGCCTGTCGGCTCTGTTTATCTTCTCTGTGTGTTCATCCGTCCTGTGCTTGTTCTCTTGTATCGTTTGTTCTCTGTGACATTGCCTTTGTGTGTTTTTGTCATACACAAGTGCCACATGTGTAAGTTGACATAAACATCTCTTGTATTTAGTGATTGATTAGTAATTCTCTCTGTGTTTATCTGTGTCTCTTGATTTTAGGGTTAGGTTTGAAGAGGCCATATGATGATGGAGCAATGGATGACAAGGACCTCATCAAGAAGATGAAGAGGAATCTAAGAAAAGGTACAAGGAGGAAGACAAATCTAATATTGTAGTCTGCTTGTTATATTTTAAAGCCTAACAGTGCATATGATTCAAAGTATGTTATATTAGAAAATGTTCTTTCATCATTCGATTTTCATGATTTTATCTGCTGAGAAGCTTCGCTTATCTTCACCTTGTCTCTCTTTTATTGCTCCCTTCCTCTCTTTTTCATTCCTCTGAGACACATCGATGCTATTGATTGTTAACAATTTAGTAGGCCACCCAACCATTCCTAGTATTTTCTTTGTACAAGGAGAAGAGGAACCATAGCTAATCGAGGCAAAGAGGGATTTCTATATATTGGCAAAAAGGAGGAAAGTGATTAAAGGCACCTTTATTCCTCATAAAAAAAACTTGGCAGAATACTGAAAAACATTACAAATTACCCTGATTTTTCTCTACTCTGTCCAATTTCAGCTTTTATAACGTTTGCATTACAGTTTTTAAATGTACCCTGGCTTTATGTCTTACTATTATTCTCTCTTACCTGTTTTTGGCCTTAGTCCTGGACAGTAAAGCCATAGACTCCAACCAACCAATGAACGCCCTGATGCGGCTGAACCAGATCCGACCAGGGCTGCAGTACCGCCTGCTGTCCCAGTCAGGGCCGGTTCATGCTCCAGTCTTCACCATGTCTGTGGACCTAGATGGAACAGTTTACGAAGCCTCTGGATCCTCTAAGAAGACTGCAAAGCTTCACGTTGCAGTCAAGGTAAGCTTGATTTCTGTGTTTGATTACATTTGTGTCTTTATGTTTTTTAAACATGGTTGGTTAGAAATGTAGCCTCACAGCAAGAAGGTTCTGAGTTCAACTTGCTGGCTGCTGTCTTTCTCTTTAGCAGTTGCATGGCCACAGGTGTGAATGTGAGCGCGGGGGATGTCTATATCTCTATATGTTAACCCTGTGGCAGACTGGCATTGTGTCTAAGGTGCAGCCCTCCTCCCACCACATGACAGCTGGAATAGGCTCCACTAGGAAGAAAATGGATGGATAAAATAACATATAGAGAACAGTAAAAATAGTCTTAATAATTTCTAATGCCTCTCGCGGTTGCTGTGACTTAATGTCTGACATAAGCATTCACTTGGACTCAAGGATGAACTGGCTAAAGGTCACTGTGACCTCAAAATTGCCACTCAACAACACCTTTGCCATTATTCAGTGCCATAACTGAGGAGCAGAAGATTTAGATGGTGAACACATTTTACATTTGATCAAATGCTGAAATAGTGACACTAATTTTTGGGGACCACCTATTCAAGTCTTCAGGCCACATGCCATATGAGTCTGGATGAGCACGGATTTAAACTCCAACTTGACAGGTTGGCAGTAGCCTGAGGCCTCAAGGTGGTAATTTCAGTTGGCTCCCTGAAAAATTTCATAAGTTCCAGCTGACGCCAAACCTGTATGGCTACAAATATGTTTTTGCCTACGTATACCTGCTGATGTGTTTGTGTGTGCGAGGAAAGTTGGAGGTGGGCAAGTCCATGTAATCCCAAAGTGGTTGTGAACAAAGAGGCTCTCCAGAGCACCGAGCTGGGATAATCCGCTGTCCGCTCCATTCCCATAAAAGGCTCTTTCTCCCCACCTCTCCTTCTTTTCTGTTCTCCTTCTTGCTCACTTCCTTTCTCTCATGTGCTCATCTTTTGATCTCTCTTTCTCGCCTTCAGTTTCTTTACCTCCTGCTCTCTCACATATACTCTTACTATAGGGGCTGGTTGAGCAGCTGTGACACAATCAACGTCCTTCCCTCCCTTCTTCTCTCCCTGTCTGTGTGCTGCTGTCTTGTCAAGGACTTACATTAAAGTGATATGATACTCAAATCAGCTAACCATTGTACAGCTGAGCCATTAATACTGCAGTATTCCTGCCTCAAGAAGAAATATTGGTTGAAATAGATTCTCAGCATGCTTCTTTAATTCAATCTTTTTTGCCTGATTACACTAATGCAGTCTTCTCAGAATGAAGTGATCTGACGTAAAGGAACATAAGTGAGTTCATCAGAAATCATGTTCATATTGCAAAAGCAATGTAAGATTGTTTGATTAGTCACTTTAAAGGTTTTATTTTTTATTTCGTTGCTTTAATGCATATTAGCCCTTTTAGGTGTCTTTGCCTGCCTTTTTCCTTCCTTTCCTACCTTTATTTTTACTTCCTTGCCTTCGATCTCCAGGTTCTCCAGGCAATGGGCTACCCGACTGGATTTGACTCAGACCTGGACCCCATGAGTTCAGACGAGAAGTCGGACAGTGAGGGGAAGAGCGAGACCTCCTCGCACACTAGCAATAACCCAACACACTCCTCGGACAGTTCCAACACGCTTGAGGTAGAGAATGAGAAGTGTGTGTCAACAAATGAAAGCACACGCTTAGTTCAAATGCTTTTTTTTTAATCTGGTAAAATTTGATTTGAGCTACTGAAGCATAATAGGAGGTCAGTGTGGTTTAACATGAAACGCACCTAAATCACTGACATTTTCATACCATGCGTCATCTCCCATGTTAACTGTCATATTTGTTATTTTATAAATAAATGAACCCACTTTTAAATTAAGTTACTTTAATACCTTTTCACTCTCCAGGTGCGAACTCAGGGTCCCATACTGACAGCGAGTGGGAAGAATCCTGTCATGGAGCTAAACGAGAAGAGAAGAGGCCTCAAATATGAGCTCATCTCTGAGAGTGGAGGCAGCCACGACAAACGCTTTGTTATGGAGGTGAGAGAAAAATGTTTTTGTTACGGATCTTGTCAAAAGCAAAAGTTTAAAAAAAGAAGTTGCCTTTGAACATTGCCTGCTTTTTCAGTCCTTTTCAGTCAGTCCAGTTTTATAAATCCATATATAGTTATATCTATATATATGCACTAGCCTTATGGCATATGGGTTGTCTGCTCAACCCAGTAAGGAATGCCGGTGTCCCAGGTCAGGCTGTGTTAAAAAAATGTGGTCATACCAAATATTGGCTTTCATCTTGTTAGATTTGTAAAAATTCAGTTTTTACCATATATATTATATTTCTATTTGTGTTTGCACATTTCAATAAATCAGTGCACTTATTTCCTATCAAAATACATGTATAAAGAAATGAGGTCTCAAGCCTTGTGCGCAGTATTGTACACAACCAGAAACAGGCTCATCACCCGGCAGAGTCAGTGGGGTGGTTTGTTTTCCGACATGCCTGGTTGCTCCATCGCTCTGCTGATTGATTAGCAGGCCTGCTTGACAGCAGGGCATCCTTAAACAAGCCGTCCTGTTCAGCAAGACTCGCTGACTGACTCACTGAGGACTTCAAAAAATGTTGCCTTTGGCCCACATTGTGTGATTTTTAGCTCTAACAGATTTGTACTATAAAAAGTGTGAATACCCATAGAAAGACCTACATCAATAAAATAAGAGAGAATTAATTGTTTATAAATCACTACAGGTCTAAAATGTAGTATGTTTCTTTTGTTTTTCCCTAAGCATAAAACACATTTCTGTGAATATTTGTGTGCATGTTAGGTGGAGGTCGACGGGCAGAAATTTCGTGGGGCAGGCCCCAACAAAAAGGTAGCAAAGGCCAGCGCTGCCCTAGCAGCTCTGGAAAAACTCTTCTCTGGTCCCAACGCAGCTGCAAACAAGAAGAAGAAGATATTGCCTCAAGTAAGGAGAGACACACTTATGCAGCACAACCCTGACACAGAAGTCCCCAATTAACTCTGTAGCATGTGCATTTACACTGAAACAACAATAAACTATTAAACCAGTCTTTCTGTCCTATTTTGCATTAGTGTTAAACTCTTTCTGATCAAAAAGCAGTTGGAGAGTTTGCCCAATGTGTCCCTCTATCAGTAATCAATAACACTTTGTTTAGACTGATTTAACAAGTTTAACAGATCAGTACTTTTATGAGATCACCCCTCTTCCGCTTATGTTGTCAATAACGCTATTTCCCATATAGATCTGTAAAAAATGAGACCCAAGTGCATTAGAACATTGTCAGTGTTACATGCATGTTTGATTTGATATGTTCTTGCAGTGCCGCTGCATTCATGCGGTTCAAACACACGTTTTTCTAGCTTTATGGCCAGCTTCTGATCTTGGCATTGTGATTGTTAATATGTGTACTCTGTGCCTGTGTTCAGACCAAAGGAGCCCTGGCAGCAGCAGCAGCAGCCTCAGCAGTAGCAGCTCAGGTTGCCAGAGGAAGAGGAAGAGCGGCCCTAGCAAGAGGAGCCTTCGTCAGTGCAGCTGCACCTGGATATGTCACTCCAGGTAGTGAAGGGATTTTGTGTCTTGTTATGTGACAAAAGAAAAAGTCACCAGTTTGCAACGCTGTAAATGTTGCATTTGTTGTTTTTAGATATAAATCAATAATACACAGCTAGCACAGTTAACCACTTAACATTTTGCATCATAATCTTCATTTTTCTTCTTCGAAAAATGCACATCAAATTATACTGGACATGGTTTTTAACTCAAATCTCTGTTCCCAAGCTTGCCGATATCCCATTTTACCACTGTACAGAATTTCTTGGCTAAACTGTATTTTATATTATATTTTTTATTTGACATGACAGTTTCTGCAGATCTGGCATTTTCTTTTTTTCTTGGCCTTAAAATTCTGACATTTTCCTCTGCTTTAGGCCGCTTACTTATTTTCCTGTGGTTAAAAAAAACCCATGCATTTCCCTGTAGCTGTATTGCAAAATATCACAAATACCCTACAGTCACCTATAGAAAAGGGGATAGCAGTAATTTGTTGAGAGCAGATAAACTGTGTAGCATAAAAACCACTGCAAGATTTATCTTCATTATGCTCGAGGAGTACAGCATCTACTTAGGTCTCATACTTTAAACCCATAGCTGTCTGCTAGAATCTGCTAGAAAGTGGCCAAAATAGTCGTCTGAAGTTACAAAGAAGCTGAAACGTGTGTTAGTTTTGGATTTAACAAGTGCAGAATTGAATTAGACCTTGTAACCTCTTTCCCAACAGGCTTTGGGACACCGTATGGCTACAGCCCTGCTGCAGCAGCTGCTCCTGCGTACGGTACGTGCCTCTTCGCGTCCACTCCTCATCAGCTCAAGCCTCCTTTTTCCACCTGTAGCCTCCCTCCATCTCTCGCTCTCTCACTCTCTCTTTTTCTCTCTCTCGCTCTCTCTCTCTCTCTCTCTCTAGCCATTTGTGGGTAAATTAATGAATCTTCAGTAGGTTTACACTTACAGCCCTTGTCCTCGACTGCTTTTTATATCCATTGCTTCTCTTTTAGCAAAATGATTTTAAAATCTTGACCCCCTTTAAGATCCAAGTTTTAGCGTTAAACATTTAATCTCTTTGTTGTCTTTCTACAATCAGATCTGTGCTTTGGCTAATTGTCCACTCAGTCCGTATGTGTTAATCTGCCTGTTGCCTCTTACACTCTCATCTCTTATGGTTGGACTGCTGCTCTATCAGCACAGAGTGCTGTCGTCTGTTTCCGGCTTTCATCTAAAATCATCCAAAAAACAATCCTGATTGTGTTTATATCAACACATCTTCCGGCTTTGCCTTCAAATAGTTTAAATGCAAAAGAGTAGAAAACTATAAAAAATATTTGAATAGTTACCTTGTTTCTTGACTTTTATTAACCTTTTATTAACCTGAGCCCTGTTCGTAGAGCCATCATCCGCATTTCTGTAGGATTAGCAGAAGGAATAGAACGAGTTCCAATTTTTTTCCCAGTACTTTTAAGATACACACCAGCTTTCCATCAGTAGGACCGCTGCTACACTGTTTTCTTGTTCTCAGGACATAATATATACTTGACCTTCAATAGCATAGGTATTGGCGAAAAACCCACTCCATACACATATTTACCTTAACAGAGTGAGTCCTGTGCAGTGGGACTTTACATGTAGTACTAGGAGGCCTCGTCGTCCATCTTACAGCCTAGTTTGAAAGGGTCTTATGTGCTAGAAGAAACTACCTTGAGGGCCCCAGGCAGATTTGTAACAACCCCCTGAGAACCCAACATCCCTGAAAATGAAATCCACCTCAGTTATACAGTATGTTTATGAAAGCTGGAACCCAGTGTTAGTTCCCAGGCAGTTTCAACTGGGTTTTTCACATGTTAGTGCAACACCTTTCCTTGCTAAAATAGTCTGCCTTCGCTGGCGTTTTCAAATAGTTATTGTTTACCAAAACAATACATCAGTAGCTGGCCTCATACTAAGCAACTGAAAAACAGTAGTGCATAACTAGGCTATTAAATGCCCTGCATGTTCTGTGGAAGCACATAAATTGCTTCGTACTGTGTGCACCTTTGACCCGTTACTCATCCGAACATGTCACGTATCCTGGCTTGTATAACTAGTCCTGACCTTGAACTTACTCTGCACCTTCCCACAAGTAAGTAGGAAGTTCAGTGGAGATTAAAAATATGCATTGAACTAGATAAAAAATATAGACACGAAATGTTTCATCCACACAATTTGCAACAGCACAACGTTTGATATCTCTCTTTAGTGTTTTGGTCTCTATCTCTGCACGTGTATTCTTGGACCCTGAAAAAAAATAGCTCTGCAAGAATAACAGGTAAAAAAATAAAAAGCAACTTTTGGCTGCTCACTTATTCGCAGGGGGTCGCCACAGCAGGTAGCTCTGCGTGTTTGATTTGGCAGATTTTTACGCCGGATGACCTTCCTGACGCAACCCCAAAGTCACTTGTGTCTCCTCGCTGTTCAAAAATATTTCCCTTCTAACAGGCCTTGATGCAGCCTGATAGTGTAGCTCCACTCAATCTAAGGCCACACTTACTTTAGGCTATCTATCTTCTGATTATTCCATAAGCTGTTAGATTTATTACTACAGTGTCAGTTACGGAACAATGCGAGCACCAGCTTCTGTTTCATTACCTATTTTTCAAGTGATTCTTTCTCTTTATTTTACCCCTTCATTCCTAATTTTAAAGCCTTGATCATCATTATTAACATTACCAGTGTACACACTAGTGTTATTGTTGCGATCAAGAGCAATTATCGGATTAGTCACACTGATTAAACCTTTTTTTTTTTATTCTAGTGCAACCTGGCGTAACTATTACTGCCTTTACAATCTAGAAAAAAATCTAGGAAAATCCCGTCTGATTGTCTAAAGGCCCTGCTGGTCACCATATTCCAAATCATAATAAATAACAGGATTGTGAAATCAACGCTTTTAAATTGACTCAAATAGACTGAAATTAACAGAATTGTACAAAATTAAACTTTAGCTTTTCTTTTTAACTCCCGCTTTGTCTTCTGTGGTAAACCACTAATAAAGGCTGTCACCTCGTGTGCATACATTCCTGCTTTTTCTCACGCAGTTACACTTCTACCTCTGGGAACCTGCTTGTCTAGTGTGACGGGTGTTTGATGGACATGCTCTTAGCATAGTGAGCATTGGTTATTTGTTCCCCAGAACTCATGCAGAGCTATGCTCTTCTCATGTCTCCCCTCTAGGTTTGCCCAAGAGAATGCTTCTGTTGCCTGTCATGAAAGTGCCCGCCTACCCCGTCCCCCACTACCACTTCTTTTAGCATAAGAGACACGCCATACCAAAATGCACCTAGGTTTTCTGTAGAAGGGAGACAGTTTTTTTTCTTGTTCTTTTTTACAGTATGACGAAGGGGAAAGGATTAAGGACTTGAGCTGAAGATTTGTAAAAGTGCTTTTTTGCTTATTTTATATTGTTTTTGGTTCCAAAAACTTTTATGAATATTAAAAACCCTGCAGGTTTTAAGTTCTTAAGATATAAAAACATTTAAAAACTTGAAGGATTTGTACTGTGAATTGTTACCTCATTCTATGAGTCTAAATAGTAATATATCTATCGATCCATATTTCTATCGATATATATATATATATATTTAGCCTTTTGTTATTTTGTTCTTTCCTTGCTAAAGACGATGATATCCTTTGCAATATGACACACACATCACACATATTCTGTGTACAAAGAAAATAATGTGAGTGGTGTGAAAGTTGTATAGGAATAAATCATCAATGCTGCAAAATAAAGTTTATCTTCAATAAAAGCTGAACAGCTCCTGTTGTATATCTCATTTAAAGGCTTTCAGCTAAGAAGGAACTTAATAGAGTAGCGCCTTCCTCTTTGGTTCTGTTTGGACTGGATTTGTACTTATGTCACCTAACGTAGACAGATTTACCTATCCTTTTTCAAACCTGCAAATAGTACTATAAAACCTACACTATTAAACCTATAAATAGTACTAGTACTGTTAATATTCCAAGCTCATGCATTTGCAAATATTGAATTTCAGTACCTCGTCACCTCTCAATTCATCTCTTTGACCTTCAGCTTAAAGATTACTCAGAGAAAAAGACAAAAACGACATGATGAATTTAGAACGCCCTAGTTAGATCCTCCATCTTGCATTCAGCTGCACGATCTCATTACTGCATGTGGAATTAATATTCGGCAGGTTTCCCGCAGCTCTCAGAGTTAGCGCCTACAGTATTGCATTTGTTGTAATGTGAGCTAACGGCAGTCTTTTGCAACAGAAGAATACTGACATTGCTTAAAAGGACCTCACTAGCATAAATCATCCTACAAATAATAAACTTAATATGTTCTGCACAGACATTTAAATCAGTGCTTTTCATCTTTGCCTGACATTCGAGTTGTAGCTCCGTGAATCATACTTCACCGTCAGCATTTTCATGTTGTTGTTTCATAATTTTCAGTGTCATTGTCAGTATGGTTTGTTGTGTTTGCTCATTTTTTTTTCCTCGATGCTAAGCACCAGCACCAATAATACCACTAAAACCTGGGCTTAAAACTATCCTCTATAAGATGATTGTAAAGAAAAAAAACAGTCTTTATAAATAATAACTAAGAGGAAAATGGCTCAATGTAAATAGAGTGCAGTGAAGGTGAAACTCAAGCTTATTCCATCAACACACCAGTCAAAGAGTGCCAATCGAGACAGAGTTCTGCCCGTGGCCCTTCAACCACGTCTTGGTCATCCAACCAGCAAGTGATAACCACACCCCCCTTCGAGGACGTCTCCATGGTTACGGCTATGAGGCGCAGCCATTGGATGAGAGGACCCAATGTCTTGTCCAATGGTTGGTTGAGCTCCTCTGAGTTGTTATAAAGCCCTTAAATAATCTCTGTCCTTCTGAGACGTTAACTTCAATCTCACACGATTGAACACTATTACCACTTCTTCCATTTTGTGTTTGTTTTTTTCTCTTATTCTTTTTGTTCAGGTTGATATTATTTCAATGCATAAAGACCCAAAGATCCATAGAGAATATTTACTGGTTTTGATATTTAGGGAAGTATGTTTTATGGCTTTGTTGCACTTTAAGTTAGTTAGTTTAACATAAAGATTGTAAGCAGGGGGAACAGCTAGCCAAGCTAAGCTCAGGAGCTCGCATTGTAGAAATGTGGCTGAAATTAAAGCAGCAGAAACTAAATTATCATGATTTTTAGTGTCTTACTCTGCACCTTTACAGGACATGGGCATAGAATCCCCAGGGGTGTCCAATTATATCTGCCACCTGGACACCAGCAGACAACCCTTTGAGTCTGGTTGCAGGGTGGTGCCACCAAGGATCAGGCTTGTTCTTGGACTGTGCAGCCTGAATTAAAAGCTTGGGTTCTTTGTTGTGTTCCCCCAGCCTTTCCTCAGCAGTTTTTGCAGTGTAATAAGGCACATTGTCTTTCTGTCCTATCACGATGGTCCGACCCAGTGAGACAGACCTTTAACTAGACACTTCTTTTAATGTTCTGACTGGAAAATGTACATTTCTTCTAAAGCAACCAGTTTTCTTCTGAAAAATCAGCTCCACAGCCACGAGAGGTATTACAGATCCTAATAACACAATTTAGCACAGTGTGTTAAATAAACTAAAAGTGTAACTATTAGTCTTCCTGGCGCCCCTAGATCCTATTTTTGTCCTATTTTTGGACAGAGAGAGGCTCGCTGTTTCCCCCTGTTTCTAGTATTTTTACTAAACTAAGTGTCCTTTGGATGCATCTTCATATTCATTAGACAAGCGGCATTGATCTTCTCATCTTCTTATCTTCCAAAAAAGCCATTAAGAATATTTCCCAAAGTGTTTTGACTATTGCTTTAATTTAATATACAGGACATTTCTACACACATTTCTACATTCTGCGCTATTTTAAATACACTCATATAGTTAATATACTTATATACCACTTTAAAAAAGTGTTTTAAAAAAGTGTACTAATTAATCAATCTTCCTTTTTCTCTGATCTTCGTCACTGCAGGTGGTCTATTTATTGACAATCCTTTCTACCAGCCGCGCACCATCGCTCCTTTTATCATTCATCTGGGTCCACAGGATCTCTTCTCTGACTTCTAGAGGCAGCACATTGTTGGAGGCGCTCTTCACACTTACCTGGCTGCACACATGCCCATCTGTTTCTCCGTCTAATGCGGGCTGCCTTTGAATCCCAGCTGATGGATTCACACATTCAGAACGGTTTCAGTTTGATCAGTCTACTGACGAAACTTTCCTCCTGAGAAAAAAAGAAAAGGCAGAAACTATCTGAACCATCGACCGAGAGGCACAAAGCACCTCTTTCTGTTTCCTCGTCTCTTCACCCAGATCATCTCCTCAGAGGAGAGCGACTTTACAACAAGCAATACTCGGATTTTACGAGAAACGTTCAGCTGTGACTGTGCAGGGCTGGGCTGGTCTTTCTTATAGCAATACACCTGAACTCCTCTCTTTGAGCTTACTTACTTACTTGAGAAGATGTGAATGTCCAACAAAGTTTTACCCAACACAGCATTGCAATAGCTTATTTTGATTGTATATTCAAAGTATGTGTGCGTGTGGCTATAATATAACACATATATACACACACACATATATGTATGGTGTATTTCTATAACAATGTGTTGACAATATTAGTATATGATGATGTATTTATGTAAATACTCTATAAAATATAACTATTGTTGTTATAAATTATTTTAGAATTATAAAGTGTAATGTAACTGTAATATCACAGTATAGCTTTCTTCCAATTTTATATACACTGAGCAATTGAAGCTAGTTCTAGGAGAGGCAATATTATCTTTGGTATTCCTATAACCTGTGCTGTTAGAATAATAATGCTTCCTTCTTTCCTTCCTTCCTACTTTTCCTCTATCTTTGATGTCTTTCTGAGCCTTTCTGAGCACGCTCTCTGCTGCCCGAGGTTTGTTTACACTGCCCGGACCAGAGGTGCTCGCTACTGAACACACTTATAACCACACACTGACACACAGACAAACGCACACTATTCCTGTCAGAAAGCACATTTTCTATAGTCTCATTGCTGGCAGGGAATACTGTTGTTACAGTATGTGTATGCTTGGATGTACACGCTCCTCCCTCTTCCATTAATGGACACACCACCACCTCGGCACAGATCACACATCAGCTCCGTCCCGCAAGCCTTATAGGGACCAAAAGCACAGCTCACTGGCACTTCACTGTTTCTTCTTTCTGCAGACACACACATTCACACACATTGTTTCCTCCAGCTCTCTGTGGCTGTTCTCTGCTGAATGGAAGTGATGCTGCTGGTAGCGAAAACACATGAGCATCTTGCAGGTTGGGAAAGATACAATACAAATTAATATTTGGGACAGTTTTTTCACAGAAATGTGATTTGGGTCATCAGGAGTTTGGACTGAGAATGCAGTTTAATCATCGTTGTACATGAACGTAGTTATCAGTGTCAAAGCTGTCTTTGGCCTCATGTTACCTTACCTGAAAATAATTTAAGTATCAGATTCGCATTTGGTGTTCAGCTCAGTTGTATAAGGGAAGAAAAGGTTCAATCTGTGGATATGGTCATAGCCATGTGTCTCTAAATATTGAGGCTAAGATGACCAGGTCAATGACCACAAACTTTTGACATAATTCTACAGTAAAGGAAGGCAAATTAGCTTTTCATGTCATCCTAAAATTTTGAGTAGTTGATTGTGTAGTACTACTGTTATAGCACAATTTATGTCATAAAATTACTGGCAGTTTAGGTAACTGTAAATTCTAAAGCAGTCCATTCAGATTCTGTTTGGATTTGATTTTGCGGCATCAAATGAAGCACAATCCCTCCAGATCAGCTGATATCAGTGCCAGCCCACGTCTGCTGGTTATACACAGCCAAGTGGTTAATCTCATGTAAACTTCACTGTTTGAGGCTGTAGTCACTCAGACCTAGAGACTGGTAAATGACCCCGTGGCTTATGGTTGCTTTGGTTGCAGATGAACCTATCCCCTTTTTCAGTTTGCGTGACACTTACTTCATGTTCACTACCGCTTGGACAGCAGTCGTTGAGTGTTTGCGGACAAATCTGCTTCTGCACGCAAATTATAGGCAACCTGTTAGTGACGAATTACAAGGAGGTTTTCAGTACGTCACTCTGTCTGTGATCGATTTCACCGGGCAGTGGCCGTCAACCATTCACTCAATACACACGTTTCCCTGTCTATGGAAGGTTGCCTGTCTCTAGGCTTGTGTGGCTTGTGCACCTCTGCAGGCCACTTTGCAAACCACTTTCACCCCCAAACCACATTTCATCCTGTATCTGACTTAATTAGTGTGTATGCGATCAATATGTTCGATAGTTTAAGACTTGTCATTGATGGCTGATCTGTACAAGGGATCTTGCCCACAACACAAAATGTAAATCGCCGTTGCTGTGCATGATGTTTGGGGGGGTTTTTTGTTTCTCACATGGTTTTGAAGATTTTTTTATCGCTGTTCTTTCTTATTTTTAACCTTTAGTAGAGAGAAGATGTCAGTCAGCAGAAGCTACAAAATGTGCATCAAAAACCTTTGATTCTCCTCACATTCGCCTTGATCTGGGCACAAGTTTGATCTCCTGTGTTTCTGCTGGCTTTGATTCAACAAAAAAGACATCTGAGAAAAAGCCGATAGACACAGCATGACTCTAAAGTCAGCGTTTCTAAACAATAAGCCGAATTAGAGTGAGATTTTGCGACATTACTACGCTGAAAATGAAAAGAACTTGACAATTTTTGCAAGGATGGTGATAATTGTCGTGCGACTGAGAGGTCGAGTAGCAAAATGGAGGCTGTTGTGTACTTCCTGTTCCCATAATGTGTCTATAATCTCTAATATACGGTTATTAAATCTTCAGTCTTTCATTTACAGTTGTTTGAAATCCTAATGACAGCCTGGCTTTACAAGAGTAAATATTACTGCTCTGACATGGAGCACAATTAAGTTAAGATGTCTCACACAAACTAGATCTCGATTTATTAATTGACTGTGGGTCTTTGCTGTGAATGACTGTTTCTTTCTTTTCAATCTTTTTATAGTGGTTTTCCATTAAAGAAGAGAGCCGCTCTTGTTTGATCTCTAAAAGTGTAGAATAAAGTTTAGAGCAGGCTTTGCTCTTACTTTTCATTTACATGGGGAATTCACGTGGAGGTGAATAACTTTGAGGTTAGCTGTGTGGAAACAGACCTCTATCAGCTGAGAATTTCTTCTAAAATGCCCTCCTCCCTGCCCTGCCTTCAGCTCCCCCTCTCTGCCCCTTTCTCACTCTCCAGATGGTCCACATTAATAAGGCAGACAGTCATACCTCAGTGAGCAACCTTTTCATTTCCCCTCAGACTGTACAGACACATTGGAGGAGTCACCCTGACTACTGACCCAGTCCTTTTAGTCTGTTGGCCGGACAACCGTATTCAGACGAAGGGTGGCGAGGTTGAGAGCACAGAGAAAGCGGGTCAGTCTAAACCTGGCACAGGCAGCTTAGCGGGAATGTGCAGGCAGTGGCTCCTCCAGTCAGCAGTATTTTTTATTTATTGGGGAGCTGCTGTCTCCTAAATGATACCACCATATCTAAAAGCATATTTTTTTCTTAGTAATCTAGTAAGGAGATGAGAAATCTGCTTGATGTTTCAGCTGAGAAAATATACTCCAAGTATCCAAGTTGTTTGGGGATTTAAAAGAAATTACCAAGAGAGAGAGAAAAATAAGAAGAAAGAGGAAAGAATTCAAAATATATTTAAATATAGTATATTGAGAGACTGAAGGGAGGCTGACTGATGAACTGACTAGATATCTTCCGCTTTTATTAGGTCAGTGACAAAACCAGCCGTACTCCACCAAAGTGTCTCAGAATAGAAAATATTGCAGTGATGTGTTTTTTCTGGAAACACTTATGAGCGGCTTGAAAAGAAATGTCAGTGTGAATAATGTTTTAGAACATACTGGTTGTCTTTTCTGGATTCCAGTCCCACTGAAGGATGTCATTCCTACTCTAGTAGTCCCCAAGATCACTATAAACGAGTAAACAGCGGCACACAGATACATCCCTGTTATTCTGCATCTACACTGCCTCTGGTGGGCGTTCAACAAAAACTACACCTGTAAATCTAAAAAGCACAAAAGACGCACGAGCAATACACTCACGCATTGTACTCAGGGCTACCTGACACGCACGTGTATGCAACAAGACAAACACACACAGAAGCACACATGTACTCAAATGTGTAAATATTTCAGCTTTTACCGACAATAACAGCCAAGCGCACTGAGTCGACATGACACTCTTTGCTCCATGGATTGAGTATTTGTGAACTATGTGAGTCACACAAGTGGTTGGACCTTGTTTGTACATTAGGATATGAGCCATGTATAGCTGAGAAAACACACCCACACCTGCTCCATTTATTAGTGCTTTATACTAAGCTGTCTGTAGCACTGTACATACATTGCTTTTTTGTTGAAATGGCAGTTACCTGTGTGATAAATTAAGCTATCAGAAGAAAAGAAGAAAGAGTGTTGTCTCCAAAAAGTGGCAACACATGCAGGAGATTTGAGTGTTTAAATTCTGCGATAGGTTCAATGGTTTAAGAGATCGGAGAGATTTTGCTCCCCGTTTATATCTGGAGATATAGCCATGTTTCCCAAAGGCCCCTCTTCTCCTCCTGCCAGATCAAAAAGGAAAATGCATGAATGCCTTTGGAAAACAAGGAGGGTTTTTTTTCCCTACACGATGGGATTCATCTACACACCAAAGACTACGAAGCCTTTGCTTCACAAATCTGATCATCCTGCAGTCTCAGAAGTGAGAGATGTGATCTGTCTAGACAGTTATGAAATGTCAGGAAAGAAGGGGGAAAAAGAATGCTCTCCTGTGTGTAAATCTGAAAGAAAACCTGTCTTGCTCACTCTTGCATTAGCACAGAAAGTTGGGGTTTAAATCTGGGGATCATGCTAAATTTGTCTGGAAGCAACGAGAGAAGTGCCGTCGGAAGACCCGGAAAGTCCATCCGCAAGTGATTCTGAAACTCTGCAGCGCTGCAGAAATAGATCCTGGATTATGTTTCCACTGCTTAGGCACAGACTAACTGCAGAACAGATCATTTTCTCTGGGTGTGTGCGTTTATGTCAGAGGGTGGGGCGATGGGGTATGTATTAACACACCCACATGCAGACGCATGCATACACACATACATATACAGCACTGCAGTCACATCAAGCATGTTGTTGCATACTTCCTGGTCATAATTCATGGATTGTTCACGTCCATCGTCCTCCTGATAAATGATCAAAGTCTTTTGGTTGGGAATGTACACAGTCGTTATGGTGATTGTAGAGTAGAATGTATTTACTCGTATAAAGAGTAAACTTGTTTTTTGTAGAGAAGCATATATACAGAATATATATGGATAAATACATATATATACATCTATATATCTTTTGAACTACTTGTGTGTAAGGGTTGTTTTGGGTGCATCTACCCTGTTAGGATTCATATTTCTTTTTCCCCTTTTTTTAATTTTTAATAATGATGTTTTGGCAAAAATAGCATCTCATGAGTGATGATTGTTTTCTTTTTCCTGTAAATATCTTCCTTTTTTTTTGTCTTTGACCAAAAGGGGAATAAAATACACCGTTTTATGATGCTGCCTATGAATTGATGAAGTGATATCTGCTCACAGAATCTATTTGTTCCATTAAATGATCAAAGTTACATTTTGTGAAACTCTACAAGGTTCTGCTTAACAGAGGCCACTGATAAAGAATGACGAGCGTGATTCGAACCCGCTGTATAGTTTGTTTAATTAGTAGCAGCATTAACATCAGTGATGATCTGTGGTTGTCACTGTTCTTGACATACAGTAACCAATGCTTGATGAACTGAAAATAAAACTGAGAAAGTGCTAAAATCAATATCTGAGTATCTTTTTTTTAATTGTCTCACACTGATGCCTATCAAAAGGGTCTGACCATAAAATAGATCTAGATTTTTATCTAAAATACATTACTGTGCAATAGTCTTGAAACAACATCATTTATTTGTATTTTGTTATGAACATGGGAAATGTGTACATCAGGGATGTCATACAGATTTTACATGGTGGGCCACGTACAGCTCACTTTGTTTCTACGTGGGACGGACCAGTGAACATTTCTGTCAGTGTTTAATCCCTGAGATGTCTGAATATAAGGTAAAGAAGTTCAACTGTATTTTTTAGTTTTTCTACATAATAATTGTAAGAAATGTCTAAAATTACAGAAAAAAACATTTTACTGAAATTCCTATAGAAGATCATTAAACAAACTGGGACTTTACTATCATTTAATTGCTTATCTGTTATTTAATTACTAGGTCTTTATCAATAGAAGCTGCAAAACAATTTAAAATTTGATATTGGACGTTGGCTGCCTTATGTTTCATTCTCTGTCAAGATGATCCCACACTGCTTCAATATTGTTGAGGTCCAGGCTCTGGAGAGGCCAATCTATTACTGATAGTTTCTATCCAGGTATGCTTTTTATTGTCTGTGTGTTTAGGATCATTGTCATGCTGAAAAATGAAAGCAGTTTCAAGTCAGATGCTTTAAAGATGGAGGATCTTTATGTTTCTTTATGTCACGCCATAATGTCAGACTCAAGGTTATGGACAATAATTGGTAAGTTTCTCTAAGAGTTTCAGCACATCGTGGTTTAGAAACATAAGCTGTCAGTCCTCTCTAAAGCAGTACTGCTTATGGCTGAGTCTGAGTATCCAGTGACATCTCCAGTAGTCAACACCATCAACGCACAGCCATAGCCGCCAATCATCCAACACAGCAATAAGTGTCTGTGCGTGCTGTTTCCTAAAAAAACAACAACAGAGAAAAACGACATGCCTTTTTCATCTGACAGAAAGCAAAGAGGACAGCAAGGATGACGTCTAAACTCGCCAGACTATGACAGCCATCCTGACAAATTAAACCCTGCTCAGTATTAGTACATTGTGTCAATTGTGGTAGAATTAATACATTAATTCAGGCTTAAAGTACTGTTTTATGGTATTATTTTCCCTTGAAAATGCAGACAGAGGTGTCAGAAATCTGAATGGGATGCTCCATTTGCATGCCAGCTCCCATTAACATGATAAAACCTTAATACAATGAAACAACTGTCTTCTATAAAGACTTGTTTTACAATGACTGCTCAGAAGTAGAGGAGGATGTACGTGATTAAAAATTAACTGAAGCAGAAACACCACAGTTTGAAACCTGGCTTTGTGCACGCTCGCTTATGTACACACTAATCTGGAAAACTAATAAGACTCAATATAATACCAGAGTCATCTGTATGCTAGGTGCAGACTCATACACTGTGGGGTAATAAATGACCTTGGACTGCTGACAACTTTTTGGGATGGCCTGTATTGTATTTCAGCTGGTAACAAGAAACGACGATATGCTCACAAATCAGATTAATTGGACAGGACTCATTCCTCTCCCCCTGACAGAGGACATCAGTGCCTGTTTATAGATGACAACATTGCTGGTGAAGATTTAACAAGGCCAGCAAACAGCTAAAGCCAACACAACATCAAATATCAGCTCTACATTTAGAGTAGCTATTTTATTCGAATGCCACAACCACACGGGATCTAAACCCAGATTGTATGGTTGGTAAACTGTGTGATAATTCTAGCATATTTTGACAAATATAAGACTGACTGGTCTGCAGTTTTATTTCTTCATTTGAGCAAAATAGATCCATTTTAATTAAGCAGGTGTTTATGGGTGGTCTGCGGTTCGATCCCTGGCTGCATCACAAAGTATCCTAGGGCAAGATACCAAAGCCAGATTTGCTCCTGGTGCGTTCTTTGGTGTGTTAGTTTTAGATAGATGAAGAAAAAAGTGTGTGAATAGGTGAATGAGAAGCACAAAGCACAAGCACATGTCATCACACCTCGAACTACAGTGAGGAAGCAGAAAACTATCTATTCTTCTTTACTTACTTATTTGGCTATGTTTGGCTTACTGTGTAAGATTATCAACAATCTATTGCCACAACCACATAAACAGTTTGTAACAAAATATACACACTTTATTACTTACCCCTTGGTAGTACTGGTTTGGTCCCCTTTTTTCATCATTCATGGCATGACTTCAGAAGGTACCAAACATTCATCAGAGATTTTGGTTCATGTTGACATGACGGCATCATGCAGTTGCTGCAGATTTGTCAGCTAACTGATTGGAATCTCCTGTTCTACCACATCCCAGATGTGCTCTATTGGACAACCATCAACAGCCTGAACTGCTGATACAGAATAGGATGGATTTATTCTTTCATGTTGAAATTTGGACCTTTCCATCTGAATGTCCCAGCAGAATCAAGACTCATCAGACCAGGAAACATTTTCCAATCTTCTATGGTCCAGTTCTGGTGAGCACATATGAATTGTAGCCTCAGTTTCCCATCTGGTCTTCTGTTGCTGGAGCCCATCTAGGTTCAATGTGTTGTGCATTCAGAGATGCATACCCTCATGTAACAAGTGGTTATTTGACTTACTGTTGTTGTTCTGTCAGCCTGAAATAATCTGACCATTCTCCTGTGACCTCTGGCAGTGCAGAGAGCAGCTCTAACATCTTTACAATAACACATATAAATCCACATCTTTATTCCTATTTGCTAACACATTTGAAATCTCAGTAATTTAATTTAAACATTACCACCTTTGACTTTTATAAAAATCATATTTCTCAGTCCATTTTCCTAATGTGAGCTCAGTACACAGCGACCTCATGTATAAGAAAATCAAGTCCAAATATAAAGGTGCAGATTTGGTGGATTTGTCTACTGAGACTGATAGGAGAAGGCACCTAGTCCATCTGATATACACAAAATCACGACTGGCAAATGTTTTAGACAGGAAGTTTTCATTATTTTTCCTCAACACTCCAAATCGAACTCAAAAACCATGATAATCAAATGTCACGGCTCTCGGCTTCCTGCGAGAATACCCTCAGGCTTAATTATTCATTAAGAAGGCAATGATAGCAGAGTAATTGGCCACAACAAAGATGTGTGAAATTTTAACCGAAGCACATATATTTCCCGAAGCGGTGGAGGGTTTGCATTCTCCACAATCCTCACCTGAGCAAATGAGGCAGCAGAGATGAAACTAACAAGATCCACCGCTCAGGATTTTCACCTTTTCACCTGAAAATATCCAAACATTCACACACCATCCATAAAGGAAGAGACTGAGTGTTATGTAAAAATTAGATTACAACTGAGTGTGAATAAGTGACCACTCATTTCTTTGTCTCCTTTCCCTTCCGTCAATAAGAGCAAAATAGGAAACACAAACAGATACATGATCGATGAAACAGAGAGCAGGGGGGGGGGGGGGGGG
>NW_005187433.1:3363571-3399961 GCF_000239375.1 Pundamilia nyererei | reverse complement strand
AGAAGGAAAAAGAGAAAAGGGGGGGGGGGGGGGGGGGGGAGTCAAAATAGCTGCAGAGAGATTAAAAATAAAACCACAGACAACTAGCATCTTGGATCAAACAGCTAAATCCTTTATGTATAAATGTTTTTCAAGAGCCTTATTAGCCAATATATATACCAACTAGGGGTGCAATGATGCACAAAATTCACGGTTCGGTTCGATACTTTGGTGTCACGGTTCGATATTTTTTCGATACAAAAAATGTTCATGCCTTTTTAATTTATCATTTATTAAAATTATAAATATATATTTTAACCCAAAAGTACAGTTTTTAAATTTAATGTTGCTGAAACAACAAAATAAAAAAAATAAATCACTCATCTTTGGAAAAGAGAGTTTATTACAGAGAAATGGCTCTCAGGAGAATCATGTGGCTGTCTAAATGACTCGGGTAAAGTTTGTAGCATGCGTGCTTGTTGTTTTTGTCTGCTTCCACTTGTCTTTGCACTAGGATGTCGGAGTAAATGTGCAGTCATATTCGTTGTGTTCCCACTAGTGCTGTCAGCGTTAATCTTGTTAAAATGACATTAACGCCATAACACGGCAAATCTCTGTTAACGAGTTACCGCAGATCGCCCCGTGCGTGGGGCTGGACGGTGTCAACACGTTAACGAGCTAACTGCGCTAACACACTAGCTCCCACCAATGTAATTGAGCATTGCGTGGCACATCCGACATACTGTTTTTCTTTTGTCCATGACGCGCTTACCATCAGGGTCATGCTTCACATGAAAACCAAGATAGTTCCGAACACCAGATCTGAATGAGGGTGGGGGAGGCTCAATTTCAGGTAGCGTTGAGGCAGTAGCCATGTTGCAATGAGCTTAGCTTCTGTCTTGCTAGCTTGCGCTGCGCTCAGTGGATCTGCGCTCGACAGTGCAGCCTAGGCGGAGTAGTCGAACGCAGATCCACTGAGCGCTCAACACAGACAGCATCGTCAGAAGGAAAGTTGATAAAATAAATTAAAACTTTTGTATTGTTCGATACATATGCGTACCGAACCAAAAGCACTGTATCGAACGGTTCAATATCGATACGAATATCATTGCACCCCTAATACCAACTACTTATTTTACTTATGATGTAGCCTGCTTTCCAGCTAGCTAACATGACTGAAGAGCTTGATTTTATTTGATAAAGTATTTAAATTATTAATACACCCAGTGATTAAACTGGGATATCAGAGGTAGGGAAACCCTAAGATTGGGAGTAGCAATGCAGTGTGAGGATAATAATCACTTAGAAATCCATCTATCCACTTATCCTTTTCAGGGTCATGGGGGGCGCTGGAGCCTATCCCTGCTGTCTTAGGGCAAGAGGCAGGATACAACCTGGACAGGTCGTCAGTCTGTCGAAGGGCTAATCACTTAGAAATGATTCAGTTAATAATTCCAGCAAATTTTCTTTGCTTACAGGCTGTGATCACGTGTCCTGTGCTACTAATATTCAATGCTATTTGTGGATCTAACGACCTGAATTCAACAAGATATAAGCAGATGAGCCATACGGCTTATTTCCCATAGCACACAAGGTACAGTTCAGCGAGTGAATCCAATATGAATTTAAACTGTAAAGAGTCAGACATTTTCACATATTTATTAAATTAAAATTCTGAAAGTCTAAAAGTTCTTGCAGATCTCCAGATATGCTACTCTGCAGAAACAGCTTTCATCAAAGCAGTAGTTGACAGTAGATTCCTGTATAGGAATTCCTGTAGGGATCTACTGTGGCGGAATATTTTTTATTACATACTAAATTTGCAGCATTTACTGCTGTTGAATTTATGAATTCTGTTTTCTAACAGGCTCCAGAGGCTCTAGAGTGAAGTCGGGGTGGAACACTTTTCCACCTTCACCCTACCACTTATCCCTTTGACATCTGAAGCTAAGTCATATGAATATTTAGTCTCAGAGATAAACTTATCAAAAGAAGCCAAGTTCAGTCTTGTTTGTGAGTTCACAATATCAGGTGCCAGGAAGTTTATGAGGTTGTAAAAATACTGTCACACTGCCCCTCTTAGGCATATTCTCTGACAGACACACAGAGTTCCATCCCTGATTCATACATCAACAACCGTTAAAGTCCAAGACAGCACCCATCAGCAGTCCCTGTGACATTCTATTTTCGTGCTTGGTGCCATTTGTTTACAGTCTTATACGCAGGCTAGAAAAAGGAGGGGGATAAAGTGTGAAGCAGATTGCATAATGCTGGCGTTTGTTACCTCCAGCAGCTCCGGTATGCTACCGGCTTTCCAAGTTTTCATGCCTGCTTCTTTGCAATCTGCAGCTGCAGAGCCAAACTCCCCACTGCCGTCGTCACTAAAGGTGTAAATTTATCGCCTAGATCTAAGTTATAAACACTCCAAATGATATATGTGAGACCTCCAGTTCAACTAGTGCACATTGCACATATCATACACTGAGGCGAAGGCAGAAAATAGCTCATCCCTGACACAGATAACAATGCACCCATCATTTTGAGGCACGTTCTCTGAGGGAGAAGATGAGCGATAGAACCGGCGCCAAAGTGCGTACAAGCTACGAAGAGCTTTCCATGCATCTCGAGGG
The DNA here is from genome assembly GCF_000239375.1 of Pundamilia nyererei. Classification (NCBI taxonomy): domain Eukaryota; kingdom Metazoa; phylum Chordata; class Actinopteri; order Cichliformes; family Cichlidae; genus Pundamilia; species Pundamilia nyererei. Next base: position 3,397,352 of record NW_005187433.1, on the reverse strand, counting down.
AAAAGGCTTGTTTAAGTGTCTGACAGATAGGCTGTTTTCACAAGACATAATTAGCTAGCAGAAACAGGTTTATTTTCATCTTTAAAACTCTCAGAACCTCCCAAGAGGACACAAAGAGAAGTCTCATTATATCAACATCATGGGCCTCTTTTATCTCTTTCTCAATTCCAACTGGAGACACTGAAGAGGATATTGACATGTAAGGCTTTTTTTGTGTTATTTTATAGATACGGCCTTCAAACTCAAGCGATATAAGAGTTAAAGGAGCAAAATACTAATAAGTTTTAGGTTTTAAGCTTTAATTCATTTTGTGGCTTCTCAATACTTTAATAGCTTTAAAAGTAACAGTGATTCCTTTCTCGTTGAAATTGGTGGAAGGAAGATATTGATGGGAGTGAGCAAGGTCACACACACTCAGAGGGTAAGGTGATGCTTTTACCTATCAAAGTTCACAGTTACCTAAAACAGAGAAGCAGCAGTTTCTCTCACTGGACTTCAAGTTGAGCAACAACACTTTTGCTTAACGATTATAATGGCTTACTTTAATGACTATCTTCTATCATCTTACTGTTTTGACTCCTCTTACTGTGCAAACATAATTAATCTGTAGCATCGTCATGATCACAGGGCGGTCTGCTCCCTTCTGTTTTTCTTTCCATCCCCGTTTCATCTTATTCCTCCAAAAACATAATCATAAAAGGTCCCAGTATGCAAAATACTGAATGTAACAACCAGGATGAAGTTTTTTCACATCATAAACAGTTGGCATTTCAAACCACAATATCATATTGAGACTTTATCACTTTAGCCCTGTGCTCCTGTAAAGTTCCTTTTAACCTTTATTCTATTTTATATTGTTTGTCTTTTTTTTAATAAATAAAGCTGCAAAATAACGGAAAGACACGCAGATATTCTTCTGTTGATATCTTTATATTGAAATTCATGAAGTATACACAGTGCATTCTACACTATTACAATTTGCACACGTTGATAATGTTTTTGTCGTTGGATGATAAAGCTACGTTTTGGCATTTAATTAACCAAACAGCAGTCTGACTGAAAAGCTTAGAGCCAAAAAAAAGAGCCCCAAATAAACAAACGAACATTAAAACACTGTTGTGAATCAAACTGTAGCACGGCAGCAGGTGGGTGGGTACAAGTAGGCATCATTAGTTATAGTTACAGAGTAGAAAATCATAAACAAAAACTCAATATTTAGGTTTTTTGTTTTTTTTAATGTTTCTTATTTACAACCCAGTGCCTTTAGAGGGATGGCCCTTAGTTTCTTTCAACTTCATGCGGACTCCTCCTCTGACATCACTAGAATACAAGCCAATCAGATTACACCTTTCATATCAGAATTTATACAATTTACAGTAAGTTTGAAAAATTGCGCTTTTTCTCATTTTTTTTCAGTCTTGCAGTAAATTATGAATAGAAACTAGAATATTGATGAGCTCCCTTTTGAGTTGGCTAAATATGAAAACACACAAGCACTTTTTTACATCAACCCCCACAGACGGATTATCCTGATCCACACTCCTGAGCTGCTCACAGGTGTCTTCACATGTGTGGCCTTTCTGTCCCTGCGTTCGCAGGAGTGTCGGTCGCCACCTTAATGTTTAAGTCTCCTCAGCACTGTGATCTGATTGAGCACGTCGAATGCTCCGAGGCACGGATTCATCGATCTGTTGGGGGGTGGGGTTAGCGGGGCTTTTGCTCTGCGTTGGAAGCCAGTAAAGCAATCTAATCCCTCGATGCTACCTCTGACTGGATACTGGACTTAATAGCATAGAGACACACAACAACGCAAACTTTAACTTGTTGCATCATCAAACACCCAGGTCTTGTGATGTCATGCGTTATCTGGTTATTCTCCGCTCTCGTCTGTGTCCTTCATGCTGGTGTTTTGGACTGACCTCTCGTTGACAGAGCACGGTTTTGCTGCTAACTGCATATCTTCTTTCAGATCTCATGTTATTATAACCTTCTGTGCAGGTGGACATGAGGGACTACTTTTAACTAGCTTTTTTAAAAAATATATATATTTACACACACATGTGTGTCTGCATTTTAGTTCAGTGTTTTTTAACAACCAAAAGTGTGACTGAAATGTGCCTGGCGTGCTGCACAACCAAGGATTAAATGGGACCTTGGTCAAAAGGTCAAAGATTGCAGTGCAGCTGGAGGCGTGGGTAGAGGAAGGCGGGGCTTAAAGGTGGGCTTCAGTGCAGTAGGAAATCAAACTTTCTGTCTGTGTGTGTTTTCCGATTCAGACTTCCTCTAAGCAGTGCATAAGCTTTCTGGCAAACGATGCATCGCTGTGTGTTTCAGCTATCCTCGCACTCTCACAGTACGCTTGTGCAGCACACACAGAGGTTTGCGTGGTTTTGAGCTTTTCTTTGCGCCAAGTGACCCAAACCAAACAAACCCTGCGTGTGAAATTTGACACGAGGAAAGGTTAAGCTGTCGGTTAACATTACAGCAGCTTTTATCATAAATTACATAATTATACCAACCACTTTTTACCAACCTTCAGATCAAGGCTTTGTCATCAAACCTCTTGTTAGCATCGTTCATATACACGCTTGAACATTGAAGCAGACTAGACAAACAGCTTGCATGCAGGCGTACATTCACAACCTTAGTGCTTTTTCTTTCCCTAGGGCTTACGCACACTTTCCAGCTCTTTCTTTTGAACACACACAGTTTTGCACATTATTTTAGTCAAATATCTATCCACTCAAACATCACCTCACAGTCGAAAACAAAGCAAATTAACATGCGCTCTTACATTCACACATACGTTTCCCCTTTACGCAAGCATATTTGACAAGGTACGAGAAAAAAGCAAAACAAAACAGACAACAACAAAAGGTATTGTTCAACGTAAATTAGAAAATGCTCCGTTTCAAAAAGGCATCTATTAGCTCTCGTACCTAAAACAAAACATTTACAGGGACTGGTAGTTTTGTGCCAGTAGTTTAGAAGGGAAGTGCACACAGAGCGGCAAGGAAGGACGGAGTGTTTTCTTCTCTATCCCGTAAGGACAAAGACATTTCAGGTGTCCTTACCTTCCTTCTGTGGGTCTTTAATATCAGCAGTACAAAGACAGAAATAATTATGCTGTTTTTTTGTTATTTTCATTTTTAAACACTTGTCTTTATGTGACTGCTGGAAGCACACTGTCTCAGAGAGTGGTACTGCTGTAATTCATTCATCTCATGTTTGCAACCCCTTCTCATCAGTTGGCTGCAGTCGTTCGGGATTTGTGCTGGGCAGATTAGATCAGGAATGAGGGAAACACGACGATATTGTTGTTAGGAGGAACACAGCCTGTAGCAAAGTGATCCTGGGATTTAACGGCTAATGTTCATGTCAAAGTTATGGCCTGGTGGGTTACGTTAGAGGTCCGGAGGTTTCGGCGTGATGAGTTGCGCCGATCTCCAGACATAATCCGGTCGAAACTGGGTGGATAGGGAATGTTAGGTTAGGTGGTCTCCTTGCCCTGGGTCCCAGTGACGGTTTTGATGGAGCTGAGTGTGCGGTTGAACCAGGTCTTCTTGGCGGCCTGCACCTCATTGAGAGCCAGACCCAGGTGGTGCTCCAGATCCTGGATGAAAGAGAGCAAGAAATTACAGCCCAAACAGGCAATATATCTTATTTACTGATTTTACTTTGCAGCTTTGAGTGCAACACAAAATCCTCAACTTTCCTCATCATCACTCCAAGTAATCTCCACACAGAGCGCTTTGTTGCAGTCACTTTAATGCATTTTTTCCCCTTAAGCCTCTATTTAGAAACTAGGCCTCAATTTTTTCACTCTGCTCACACGGGTTTTAAAAAAAACACTTAACACAGCAATGTTTAAAAGCTCCCCGCTATAATAACAATGCTTCTTTTCTGATTCCATTACATGCTAACGTTGATTCAGAGCCTGTGATCACAGCACTGTCCTCAATTAGTAAATTAAATCGAGCTGTCGCATAAAGCTGCAGGTTTCTTCAACTCTATCTTCTTAAAAGAAAATGTTCTGCTTTCATTTGTTGGGCCTGTGCTGCAGGTTACTGTTCGGGGGTGATAAAGTAATTAGAGCAGAAATGTGGCCTCCTTTTTTTCTCCTTTCAACACGGATGTTTTACAATGTTTTACTTTCAACTTTAAGAAACATCCCATGTCAGAATAATGAATGACTCACACTCTGACCTCTGGACCCTACCTGGATTTTGCACTCGGCCTCCACCAGCTGCAGTTTGGTCTGAGCTAGTTCCAGCTCCATCTCCCTCAGCTGGTTTTTCAGAGCCTCCTTCTCTTCATCGGTCTCCTCGGCTCCCCCGGCAGATGCTGTGGTCACAGCGGCCCGTACCCGTCCCTCCTTGTTGAAAAGACTGCTGCATTTCTCGCAGCCTTCAACTTTCGCCTACATATGAGGGGGAGGAAGAAACAAACAGAAGAGGTAAGAGGACACTTTAAGCCTGAGCAAGGTTAGAGAAGAAAGAGAGACGGAGTGAGAAAAGGAAAACTTAAAATGGAACAGGAGAATGCCCCAAATGTTTTTCCCCTCACCAAACAACTGTTGTCTCAATTGAATGCAGATATTTATAGCTACCCAGCTGTCTTCTCGCTGTAAAGTTTTCATAATGATCACCACTTAGGCTGCGTCCAAAAACCCCCATAGACTCATGTGTTAAAACAGATTTATAGCCTGGTGCTAAAAACAAAACAAAAAGAAAGATTTCTCTCTCACTGTTCTCATTTCTAAATAACTCATCAGGCCTGGAAGTCTGCTTCACCTTAAAGTCTGCTTCACCTCAGTGAATGGAACATCTCACCTGTGTAAAGTGTTGATGTCTACTGTAATTATCTGAGAAAATACATGCTGTGCTGTGTCACTGATTGTGATGTTCAGCCAGTCAAAAAGTGTGTGTATTAGTTTGTTACTTAGGATCGAATTGTTAGCCTAGGTTGACAGTGTGAGCTGATAACTCCACCTTCTCCTAAATCCAAAAAAAACAAACAAAAAAAGATGCTGACAGGTATGAAATTAAAGTCACCGCAAGAATCATAGTGTCAAAGTTCGAAGGGTTTTTGTCCGTTTTTGACCCATAAAGCATGAAAGTGACCTTGAAGACTTTGTTGAATATGATCCTAATTTTAATGGATTGTTAACATGACCTCGCTCTACACCCCTACAGAGTTTTATCAGAATTCATTCAAAACTCTTTGAGCTATTTGTTAAATCCCATGTTTTTGCAGAAGGCATATGAAGTCTGTTTGAGCAGATGAGGTAAGTAAAAGTATTATTTACTTTCAGTTGCTCTTTCTAAGTTTGGCTCAGGATAACCAGACTAGTAGGGCGACTCCTCTGAGATTATTCTAGACAGATCAGTGCCTGAGTTGGCACCAACATGTAGGACTGTCGACAGGACTTTACATTCAGGGTTGCTTGCCACAGTAACAACAGCCGACTGAGGCAGCCGGTGGAGACGCTTCCTAAAAATGAATATTTTATGAGAATATTTAATTTGGATTAAATGTGGCCAGTTTTAAGCTGAATAGTAATTATATGTAAAGCTTCCAGTCTCATTGTTGCAGAAGTGGCCTTAATGAAGCAGCAGAGTGCTTGAGCTGCAATTGGTGCTCTTGTCACTTCAAATTCAGTTTTAGTGAGTCGCTGTCAGTGTGCTTATTTAAATATCTTTAAAAAAAATGCATCTGTGAGCAGCTACAGCAGCTGCTGACAGTTAGGAGAATTTCTGCACCATTAGTAGTATAGAAAAAAACTGCACACAGGCAGAGAGGTCCTGCTGCAACCTTTACATGACTTGACCTTGGTGCACTAAACATTTTGTGAGCTTCCTGCCAAAACTGCCCTTTTCTTACATCGCCTACTGTTTGAACTAATACTTCACGGGCCACAGGTAAAACTGCCATGGCCTCCTCGGTCATGCTCCTCACTCTTCCCCCCAAAAGATCTGATTTTAAACATTACATTTAACTACAGGTTTTACTTTAACCTGTAGGTTCAGTCAAACTTTCTTGTTCATGTAATCTTTGACTCAAAGCTTTCCAGACAGAGCTAAGAACCACTCTCTAGACAGCCAGTTATCTCTAGACTAAGTAGGCCCTCTGTGCTGGGATGCCAGAGCAACAAGAGTTGATGCTCATTTTTAATATATGGTCAAAAAGGCTCATTGGCTTCTTTTGCATGTATTGGGGGATGGGGGTTCATGTCATAGATTTTACGGTAAATGATCCGTCCATCGGCCTCTCAATGCGGTGAAGTCGTCCCGTATCCTTAGCAGAAAACAGCTCCTCAGCATGTTTCCACCTCCATGCTTGACTATGCAGAGGGTGTTCTTTGGGTCTGAGTCAGCATTTCTTGGCCTGTACATGTGTCTTCCTGAGCACGGGGACCTTGTGGGTGCTGAAAAACTTCACACCATTACTGCATGGTGTGCTACCAGTGGAGGTGCCTCTTGGCGACTGTGCTCCTAACTGCCTTCAGATCATTAGCAAGCTCCTTCCATGTACTTTTGGGCTGCTCCAAGACTTTTCTCATGATCTTCCTCCTCCCATGAGCCAAAATCTTGCATTGACCTCTACATCTATAACAACTGGTTATTTTATATTTCACAACACCAACTTCTTGGTGATGGTCTTGAAGTCCATTCAGCCAATTTTGCCCCTGATGTCTTTTGATAGCTCTTTGGTCTTGCACATGGAGGTGGAGAGGTTGCAATGGAAGAAACTGATTCTATTGACAGGTATATGCTTAACAACATAAGTTCAGATCAGGAGTATCTACAATTGATTGATAATCTGTGGGATCTAGAATTGTGGCTGGGTTGTAGGGGATCAAATACTTATTTCACTCACTGAAGAGCAAATCAATGTATATGAGGCTGTGTCTCAGATGTTAAAACAGGTTATCTGTTCATCAGAAGTGTCTTTAAGCAATGAACTGAATCCTGCTGACAGAGGAGCACCTTACATGGCAGCTCATGGAGTAATGAGAGGTAAAAATTGTAATACACTTTGTAAACTCATAAAGTGACAAAGTTAATCCTGGCGTCATGGTTACGTCATTTGGGTTGGTGTAAAACTCACCCTGATTTTCTCGAGTTCTCCTCGCGTAGCCGTCTGTTGTTTCTCTAGTCGTTCGCTCAGCTGGGAGCAGATCTGCAGAAAACAAAAACAGCTTGGTTTGTTCACCCACTTTTAGACAGAGCTCGTCAATTAAACCAGAGGAACGCTTTTCAATTAAAATGAATACTCAATACCAATAATCTGTACTTCAAGTCAAGCTTTTTCCGGTCTCTGGTGCTTCAACACAGCTCCAACAAGCCACAAAAAGCCTGCTTAGTTTTTCGGCCAACAACAATCAAAGATTCAAATTCAAATTCAAATTTTATTTGTCACACACACACAACCATACACAGTATGACATGGGGGTGAAATGCTTGTAGCTGTACAATGCCCGACCATTAATTTACCTAAGCACCCAGCCACTGGGCTGTTTTAAAACAAAAACCTAATAGTAAAACAAAGTATACACAGGAAAACAGGAGGGAAAAAAACTCCCTTTCAGAAAAAGTTTGATGAATATTTATGAATGAAAACTGTTCATCCCCATAATATGGTAAAAACACAATACAGACAGAGTAATAAGAATAACATCAGCACTCAGAGAGCACCACTCCCCCCGTAGGGCAAGGGCTATACTGAAACTGTGATGTTTTATAATGTTTTTATTATAACATGCGCATGTTTTATTATCCTAGGATGACGTCAGTCAGTTATGGCATCATTGTGACCTTGTAAGGTGTTGAATTGAGGTGGTGTACAACTCTCTCCATCGCTTTTCGTATGACATATTTTTTGATATGGTTTCTTCTTCTGACCTTTTTATCGCTAACAATGAAGGTCAAGGTCAAGTGCTCATGCCCCCCCCAAGGTCTAGGATATTGTTGAGTAGTTTGAAGATGAAAACAAATTGTGGGTAATATACAATTTTTACTGGTTTTCACAACTGGTGTGTCTTAAATCACCTCAAGGTGTTGTTGGCATCTACTGTCAATCAAAATTTGAAAATGATATATTGAAAACTGCTAACAACTAGACAGACAGGTGTGTTTCCCCTACTGTGTTTATAGGTTAATAAGTCTGTATGGACTTTATCCTCTTAGCTTTAAGTGCATTAGTGGTGTCATAGGCCTTATGTATATTCAAATCTCCTTTTCCCCTTCTCCTTCAAACAGCTACAAGCATCCTGAGAGTCAAACAAACACCCACAAACTTTTCCTGTAGCTTGCAGACGGACAGAGAAATCAGAGTGCAACGAGTTATCCTATAAGAGACATCAGGCCGTCTATAGACAGTCCATCTATCTCGACATCTACTTTTGCTCTTATTCTCTGTGTTACATACATTATATTGGTGACCCTCATCTCTCTTTTTTTTACTATACTTATCATGCAGCTATCTTTCCATCCTGTCACATTCTCCCTCATATTGGCCGTTACTATACCCAGCTCTGTCACTACTGACCTCTTATCTCTTCTTTTTTGATCTTTTGTCTGTAGTCCTGCAGTTTTAATCTCCCTGCATCCTTTTTAACTAGTGGAGCATCTGTTTCTTTTTTGCTTTTTTCTTACCCGAGCTGCTGAGCCTTAAGCCATTCAAGTCTTCAGTCAGTTTTTGTCCCCATTTCGGCAGCAGGGATTTTACTCTCCTTCAGTTTTTTTCTATAATTAGAAGGATGACTCTAACAGGGACATAGTGAGGAGGACAATATGTTCTGATGGGATTTCAAGCCTGTGAAAGATGGGGGTACTTGTCAATCTTAGGGCAAGGAATCGTTATCGCTGCACCATCTGCAAGCAAGCTGTAAATGATTATTTTGCTCATTTAAATTCAGGATGACCACGGTAGTCATTTTCTCCATCCTTGTTATGAGTTTCTTTTCTATACCACTGTTTCACAGTAATAATGGATTTTGCACTTGTTGCTGAAGGCTCAAGACCCAGAGGGCATTTAAAAAAAAAAGTTTTTTATATTCAATTTATTCCTACAAAACAATCTCAGCCTTATTTATTTTAAATATTTTCACTTAATAATTTATCCGGCCCCACGGTAACTTCACTGCCTGAGGCACTTTTTGCTTTCTTTCTATTGAATATTGCATGCAAACAGTATACTTATACTTACAATGCAGGAACTACAAGAACATGCAGTCTTAATTACTTCATCATATTTCCACAAGGAGCAGATAATTGTGCTGATGCACCCAAATTAACAAAAATATGTTGTCCAGAATAAAAATATCTTATTAAAACCATTAAAAGTAAATCAGATCAAATTTATTTATTTAGTCAAAACTGACCGAAAACACCGACAAGGAAAACAATCAGAATTAGAAAAGAGAAAACAACGCAATGCTAACAGAACCCAAGAGACACGAGCGCTGGCACGTGCTGCTTCACCTGGCTAGCACCCAGCTAGTCTGCATCTATCTACAAAAGCTCCAGTCCTAGAACGGATTGCAATGCACCACTTGACACCGTTTTTAGCTCCACCGTTAACAGACTTGTCTTTGTCCTCATGTGCTCGAGGAGCAATTAGCACACAAAGCTTTTTTTGGCTATATTTCCACAGGAAAATAAATAAATAAATAAAACCCCCAAAGAAACTCTTGGCATTCACACACATTGAAAAAGCAAATTGCTACGTGAATAATCATTCGCATTATCTATGTTGTAAACAACCCAGGCTATTTTAGGGAATCCCTCAACTTGTCAATCCCAGCGGATTGAATGCTCCCCCCTCCCCCTCCACACACTTTGTTCATTTTCCCCCTCTCTCCATCAATCACCCTCTTCCTTCCTGTCACACTTCAGTCTGCTCAACACAGCTCTCAACCGCAAGCTAGCAACCCATAATACACACAAAAACCATCAAATCCGGTCTCCTCTCCTCGGTGGCACGTTCGATAACCGGTTTTCACACTTGCCGTCAAAGCCAGTCGACGGTTATTATTTTTAGACTCAGGTGAAGTTGAGGTCTGTTCCTAAATTAGTCTTCTTTCTATTTCTGTTTCCCTCCACAGAGAGGAATAGGAGGTGGATTGTTGCATAATGTCCCCGCGCTGATGGTAATAGCACTTGATCTGGGTGAGTTTATATTTAAGCACGAAGTGACAGGATGAGATCTGAGAGGAATTCAGACAGACGGAACTTTAAATATGCTTGCAGGCTAAGCCATCAAAAGCTCCGGGTTCAGTTAAGGAACAGCTCTGCTTCAGAAACTAGATAAATGAAGGAAAACAGAGCGCTCTTAAAGAGTATATTATTTTTAAATATTTATGAGTGGTCCTGCCACGGTAATGGCTCGATCGAAGCTTAGATATGAAAAGACGGGCTAAGTAAGGAAAGATAAGTGGTGTAAAGCGTCTCAAAAGCTCACTTTCAAGGGAATCAGAGCTCCACATAATCTAATTCACAATTCAGTCACACACACAAAAACATAACTATAATCCAAAAACAAAAATACCATGATGGTGTTTCTGGTGAAGCTACTTGAGCTGAGTAAAAAGCAGAACTTATCAACAATGACAGCCAAGCGTACGAAAAAAGTCAACAAGAAACGAGTGGATTTAATTAGCATTATGCTTCGAGATATAAATGAACTAAAAAGTGACAAACATTCAAGCACTGGCTCAAAGTTATGTGAAGACTGCCAACTGCTGGCAGCTTATGCTCTCTGAATTTTTATCCCAACCTTCTGAATTATTCTTTCTGGGTCACTGTGAGACTTCAGTGGATTTCAGCCCGAAACCATTTCAGCAATAAATGCTTTGGTCAATTTTCTGACACTTTTCCATTCCTTGGTTTTTGATAAGATTAGACAATATTGCATATTGATAGATATATACTGTAGTCATTTTGGTTGGAATTATAGAAATGAAGAAACAGAAGCTGGCGACACCGCCTCTGCTGGATTGTGTGTAAAAGGTGAATTTGCATTTTTAAAATTCAGCGTACTATGAACAATGAAACAACTCTGGATGACTTGAATTCAATGTGAAAAGTCTGTCCCTGCCAGAGTAACATACATACAACATGCTCCCACTATATGTGCTTATGATGCTCCCATTTTTATCCTATTCTAAACTCTCACATTATTTCATTAATTAAATGTCCTATTACCTCACGCATTGCTTATTTTTGTATTTCCCTTCAGGTACACAGTCACCAGCCACGTTTTTGGTACGTATACCTGTTATACTGCTTTTAAAAAAATGTAACCAGCCAATCACATGGCAATAACTCAGTGCATTTAGACATGGTCAAGACAATCTGCTGAAGTTCAAACCGAGGACTGGAATGGGAAAGAAATGTGATTTAAGTGACTCTGAATGATACATGGTTGTTGGTGCCACATAGGTTGGTCTGAGCATGTCAGAAACTTCTGATCTACTGGAATTTTCCCAGACAACCATCTCCAGGTTTTTCAGAGAATGGTCTAAAAAAGAGAAATTACCCAGTGAGCAGCAGTTTTCTAGACCAATTCGCCTTGCTGATGTCAGAACTGCCAGACTACTTTCAGCTGATAGGAATGCAACAGTAACTCAGATAACCACTTGTTACAACCAAGGTATGCACATAACATCTCTGAATGCACATCACATTGTACCTTTAGGCTAATGGACTAAAGCAACAGCAGACCACACCAGGTGGCACCCCTGTCAGCTAAGAACAGGAAACTGAGGCATTTGCTAAGGCTCACCAAAACTAGACAACACATTAGAAGAAAAACATTGCCCAGTCTGATGAGTCTCCATTTCTGCTGCAACATTCGGATTCACAGTTTGGCATAAACAACTTAAAAAGAGGGATCCATTCTTCCTTGGATCAACAGTTCAGGCTGGTGCTGGTGGTGTAATGGTAAAGAGGATATTTTCTTGGCACCCATTAGTGCCAAATGATGCTGATTTGGGCCACCACAGCCTATCAGAGAATTCCATCAAATAACACACCATATCTGTTATTTTGGACATGACATATACTCAAATGGCCTACACAGCCACCAGATTTCAATCCAATAATGTACCTTTGGGATGTGGTGTAAGGGGTGATTCATATTATGGACATGCAGCTGAGAAATCTGCAGCAACTCTGTAATGTTATCGTGCCAATATGGATCAAAATCTCTGAGGACTGTTTCCAGCAACTATACAATGACGAATTACATTAGCTCGGAAGAGAAATGAGGGTCCAAGAGGAACTAGTAATATGTACCTATAATAATAAATAAAGGCCGGTGAGTGTATATGCATTATGATCCACCTGTATGTGAGGGTGGGGAGTAAAGATGTGGTTTTGAAGCTTGAACTAGATGGAAAACACAAACTAAAATAAGTTTGTTTTTCCAAAATAAGCTTCAAGAGAACTGTGATAAAAACTGTTGTGTGACAGTTTCCACTTTTTTACTTACATCACATATATGAAAGTGGAAACACTATTATTAGACCTGCTAATGTAACTATTCAGTTGCACACAGTAAACTGAAAAGTGAAAGTAGGCATATAGTAGGCAGACAGTACATACCTGCTTATATTCTCCAATAATGGACCCGTTCTTCTTAATTTCTGATTCAGACTTATCGAGCTCTCGTCTGCACATCTCCTTCAGCTGTAGATAAAACACAGAGATACAGTTAGGCTGTTACACGGCAGAGGCCAAGGACAGAAGTGGTGCCCCAGAGACTGTGTGACTGCCATGAAATGTAAAGGAGACATGGAAAGGTATTGGCAGACACTAAGTTCAGGGCAATGTCATGGCCTCCATGCAACCTCTGCTCGAGCACATGAATCAGTCACAGTTACACAAACTCAACAACACCACAGACACTTGGAGGACCACGTGAAACATGCACAGGATCAGAGGGCAGCAGGGTCTGTGCTCTCCATCAAAGAGAATCTTTACTTGAACTTGAGAAAATAACCATCAAAGACTGACAACCTTTGATATCTGAGGTTTGACTATACAGGAATGCGGTTTTAAAGTAAATGAGATTCTGTATCTTTTTCTCTCTCACTGGAACAGTTATTGCATTTCTGTAGCAACAGATACATGATCTGGACAGAGAAACCATAGTTTTCTTCTAACCATTACTAAACATGAGCAGTACTGAAATAAGAATTTACAGCTCAAAACGTTACAAAATCCTAAATCATTTCTACTTCTATCCAACTCCCGATAGGTGCATACTACTATCAGCCTGCACATGTAATTCAGCTAGTAAGGTGTTTGACATATCAACTCATTTTGAATTTCTGTGTGAAAAAGAAAAAAGAACCACAGTGAAATGCAAATATTGGCCAAGTTACAATAAGGGTCTGTCTGCTGCAAATAGCTCTACTTCAAATTTGATTAAGGGCAACTGCAAGCTTAGCACAACCACTGGTGGCCTATTAAGGAGGAAGAGATGCCAGCGCTGCAGCATTAAAACAGCAACAGCTAGCTTTTTTGTTTGGCTCATGTTGTCACTACATTATCAGGTGGGTATGTATGGCCAGTGAAAGTAGTTAGATGAGTTACAGGATTCTCTCTGGAATAAAGTAAGATAATGGATTACCTTTGGACATTATAGTATCATGTGAAACTTAAATTTCCATAGGGTTCTGTGCAGCCATGACAAATTAAGTACACAACATGATTCAGGAGTTTGTAGAGCAACACTGAGGAGCAATAATAACTTGAAGTAATAATTTTCTATATGACTTTATCAGTCTTTCATACTGTTGTGGAGAAATACACTCTTCTTTATAATGGTCCTTTAGTTCATTGAGGTTTGTGGGCATTCATTCGGCTCCCTTTAAAATGTTAAAATAGACTTTGACTGGGCCATTGCAACAAACTTGACTATTTTCTTTTCCATTCTGATGCAGATTTGCTGTTGTGCTTGGGATCATTATCCTGTTGTATGATCCAATCCAGCCAAACTGTAGTCTCACATTTGACTCTAAAATACTTTGGTATACAGACGACTTCATAGTCGACTTAACGAGTGCAAGGTACGCAGGTCCTGTAAATGTCAAAACAAACCCAAATCATCACGCCTCTGCCACTGTGCTTGACAGCTGGTATGAGGTGCTTGTGCAGATATGTTTGTATACAGCGTTTGGTTTTTGCCAAAGTGCCACTGTGCATTATAGCCAACTAGCTCCACTGTGCTCTCATCTGTCCAAAGGGTACTGGTCTAGAAATCTTGCGGTTTGTTCAGAGGCAACTTTGTAAATCTAATCGAACCTAAAGTCTAAGATGTACTTCTTGGGTTTCTGTAGTGTATTGGATCATTAAACAGTCTAACCTTGCTGGGACTTCCACTAATGGGAAATTGTCAAAACCTCAGCTTTTTTGACAGAGATGGCTAAATTTGTAGATCATCAGTTAATCAAGTGCATTTGATTAGCAACACCTGGTTGCTAATTACTCTCTTAATTCCTATGGAATAGTATATTTTGTTTTTTACTGTATGTAGGTCATCAACATATTAATGTAGGTATCATTAATAATTGAATTGCTTGTAACACCTTCAGAATGTAGCAATAGCAAGCACCCATCCGTTTTCTTTCTTCCACCTACTGTATCTAACTTTGGGTTGTGACTGGGCTGGAGCCTATCCCAGCTGCCATACACCGAAAGGCAAGGTACACCCTGAACAGGTCGCCTGTCTCTGACAGGACTAACAGAGAGACAGACAACCATACAAATTCACATCCACACCTCTGGCCAATTTAGAATCACCAATTAACGTAACCCTGTTCATGTTTTTGGAATGTAGGAGGAAGTCAGCATATCCGGAGAGAACCCACACAAACACAGGGAGAACATTAAACTCCACACATGAAGTCTCAAGCGAGCCAGTGGTTTTATTTTTCTTAAAATATTTCTGTAATTGAAAATATGTGGAAATGTGTCTCATGCAGAGAAACTGGCTGAGAAGCAAATATACAGCCAGAAGAACATGTACAAAAAGATGGCTGTGCTTAACATTTCCCAAGTCTGATGTAAGGCTTCGGGTATGACAGGGGTATATTCATCACATAACGGCTGTTTTGTAAAGACTTGAAGGTCAGAAAAAAATCTGGTCTCATGCTCACTATGAGCTGTGCTTCTAGCTCAGGAAAGTATAAAATGCGGTCTTGTTTCAAAGACAAGCAGTTCCACACAGGCTGTCATACCCTGCAAACGACAGAGACAAACAGAACTTCACTGATTGAGAGTAAATCAGCCGATGCAATATTTCTTGTGAATCCTGGACCTGTCCACAATAAAAACTGCTCAGTCATAGCAGGTCACCTTAATATTTCGACTTCTGTTTCAGCAGTTGCTTCCTGTAACCCTGCGCTTCTTATGACATTTTGAGGAAAAACAAACACAGTAGGCATCAGCAGGAAACTTTTTTCCCCCTGGCTCCGTTTCACTCTAGATGAGAGCGCGTTACATGCTCTAACCTGTGCAGACTCTTCCTCCAGCCGCCTCTTCTCATCCTCCGACTCAATCAGCTTCTGTTTGGTCAGCAGCAACTCTTTATTTAGGGCGTCCGCTTTCTCCTCGGCCTGACACACACATGCACAGACACACAAAAGACACCATAACCCAGTGCTCAGTAGGTCAATGAAAGTCAGAGTCGCCCTACTTTCTTCCTAGTTTTCTCTCTCTTTTCAAGGAATTGGGAAAAAAAGTTTCTGTTCAAAAACACTTGCGCTTTCATCTTTGCTATAACCTTTTTTAGATGTTCTACCAGAAGTGACAAATGACAGTTTAACAACCCCACCCAATCATACACAAATATTCTTCTTTGGCTTACATTGTCAAGGTCTTTGCGCAGGGCTATCTTGCTGCTAACTAGTTCATGTGCCAAGTCATCATTTTCTTGCTCCAGACGCATGTTGGCCTCTTGCAAACGCCGATTCTCCCGCTAGATGGTGAATGTAAGAGAAAAAAAAGCAGTGTTTAGAAAGAAGAAAAGAGAAAAACAACCACAAATCAACACAAAAATGTTAAGAATGAAATAATCAAAACGTTTAAGACAGACGACACTGAACACGGAGAAGTGCCGATCCACCAAAGAGGAAGGAAAGCGCTGAGATAGCTGAGCAAGGAAATGGAGTTAAGTTTGATTGTGCAAACATGTCTTACTGGTTCAGCAGTTTCCAGAGCGATGCGACAACACACATATGAAACCGAGAGTATAAAAGTTCACTCTGATCAGCTGAAAACGTAGCCGCAAAGTAAGAGATGTCTGTAATGTTTAACGAGACATAACCGGTTTGTACATCATTAACAGCAATCTACAGCTGTAGTGGGAATAAAGTCGGAGCACTTAGCACAATTTCTAACACCTCTCCTTCTATTTCTAGGTCAACGTTTCCATCTTTGTTAAAACATTTCATGTCTGTGTCACTTTTCTTCTTTTTAAGCCGTCTGATCCTGATCCATTTGTACATGGATTTACATATCCTTGTATTAAAGTGTGGACTACACAACTCCAGCTTTTATTATCACTACTATGACTCAAACTGGCGTGAACATTTGACTTTAGCGTAGAGCGGATGAATCCCTCTTACATGGCAAAAATAGAAACACCCCAAGATCAAAACACTTCTTTGGACACGCACAAAAAAAAAAAAGAAGTGATGGATGATCTTGTAGTGCACAAAACCATCTTGTTACCCTTGAAATGACATAATGTATAGTTAAAGGCTTTTCTATGGCCTTGTAGTTTTTATTTGCTGAACAAGGACTGTCAAGGTCCACAAGAAATATAGATTTACTTTGTTCAGCTATGAATGTCAGAATATAGTCGCTGCTTTACCACTATGTGGTAATCGTGGGGATGACACGTAATTCATGAATACTGAAATGGTTAAACCAACCAACCACTAAAATAATAATGTTACTATGTAAAAAGACAGAAAACAATATAAAGAAAAGTTAAGCGAGATCTGTATCATCCTAATTCTAATAATATACGTTTTCTGAAGAACTCTAATCTGAACAGATATAATTTTTAAAAAATATTTTTACTGCTGAAAAGTTTTGTAAATTGTAAGTCATTTAGTAACCCACCACAAAGGCATGTTTAAATATCAACAAAAACATGACATTATGAGCTATAAAAGCATGGAACAATATTTCATAATGTATTTTTAAATAATATGCACCTACAGCACTATATGAGAGCATGCCATCTTTTTTATTTCACAGCAATAACATCTAATTTATATCTATAAAAGTTGAATTATATAGACCTAGTAACTAGCCAGCAATGAGCTGAGACTGCCATATAAGCAACATCTAACACCCCTACACTTTTAAAACTTTTCTCAGTGTTAAGCATATCATTTTGCCAACAGAACAAACAAGCCAAACAACTTTATGCCACACCCCTTTTCCCCAGGGGGTCGCCATGGCAGATTTGTCCAGGCCAGTCTATTAAACACTACACCACAGAGCAATGCAATGAATGCACAGAGCCAAAAGAAATAACGGTTCTGTGTATTTGGTAGTGGAGAAAGATCAAAACATTCTGGGGGAAGATTAGAGTGACACGTGAGAAGAACCAACATTAACAAAAATGATACAACATTTTTTGTTTTGTTTTTTTAAATGCCCTGCCCAGCAGATAAACAACAGACATAAGAGGAGGAGGAAGAGGAAGTCCAACAGAATAACGGTTTGTTATGAACCATGCAGTTTTTGTTCTGCCGTATTTTTATTGTTATTTTAAGTGATGCACTGTGCCAGACATTTTGTTCCTGGAAAAGGAAGGATGAGACTGCTTTATGCTAAATAGGAGGAGCATATCATTCTTGTTTTGGCTGGTTTCTTTTTCCTTTTGCCATTGTTTTTTTAAAGAAAAATATACTCATCATTTAACCTTCCTGTATTGAACATATCGAGACAAGAAAGGGGACTGAAATATTTTGTTAGAAAAACCACGTACCTCATATCTCTCGATGGGGGCCTCCTGTTGCTCTTGCTGCTCCCGTATGGTGTGGTACTCCTTTTCATATTTCTTCAGTTTCTTCTGGCTGATCTGTTGAGCAGAAAGAGTAAAACAACAAATGATGAAGAAAGGAAATACAACTAGCTTACTAAGTTTGGTTTAATGTGACGGCCAGTGGAGAGGTTTTCAAGTCTTTTGCAAACAAAGACAGAAGACTTTTAATCTTTGCTCGACTGCAGCTTTATTTATTCATGCATTTGAATAACATGTAACAACACACGGGGTGGTATTATTGGCCAATTTGCTACTGTTTGTAACATCTAATCTTACCAATTTATAAAGAGATTAAATTAATATTAAGGAGAACTGAAGTCATCTCATTGGTGCGACCCTCCACGATAGACCCAGCTTATCATGTGGCTCCTTGGGAAAAGTAATCGCCCACTCCTGATGCAGACATGTGTGAGATGTGTGGATTTTCAATGCCCTTAGTTAAGGGTTCACAATCAATGCACTACAGTGTTTGCATACTTTGACTATATACTTTTCCCCATGTTGAAATCTCAACATTCATTACCTAATGATGTAGCGTGACCTTCATGCTGTTCCGATTTATGTGTCTTTATGCATTCTCTCAGTGTGTTTGGTTGCACGTTCTCCTCCACAAAGTACAGAAGGTTATTCAGGGCAGCAGGTCTCTAATGCATCTATCCTTTTATTGTCTTTTTTCTCACATCTACGGCAAAACTTTGGTTCTCCAACAGCTCATAATTAAATTGCCAATGAAGTACAGAGAGTATCCACAAACCTCCCGAGTCCAAAGTTTTTTATAAACAGAAAATATTTTTCCACTTTGAAAGGTTTCAATCAACTGCAACTACTAATACTGTATGTAGGTGCACAAACATATCTGCACACGCATGCTCATGTGTAGTAGCTCAAAAACAGAACTAAAAGGTATGAACACAAGCTAAAACTTTGACGCACCAAACTTTTTTTTAAAAGTGTCCAAGAAAGAAAATTCAAACTTTTATGGTTTTATTTTAATTTCTGGGGTAATTTGCATATATTAGCATTAGAAGTCATAAGGCTGGCAGATGAGAAGAGGAGGTTGGTGCAACAAAAGCACACTGAGACAACATAAATGACCTGGTTTGACCCTGAGATTATGTCTTGAACACAGTTTGTGAGCTGAATGCACAACACAAGTACTTCTCTTATACTGACTTTAAAAATCTAATAATGATAATGACCTCTGACTGCAGTTAAGTAAATAGTTTGCAGACTCCCAACCTGGAAAGATACTCAGCACTGCTTTAACACTGCTGTGAATATAATGTAAAGTTGATAAGATATATATCAGATAATATAATTTAGATGATACAAATGGCCTTGTTTAGGTTTTGTATCTCTTATAGTTCAATGACTTAGGAAGCAGGATGTTGAATTTTTATATATATGTTCATTTTCCAATAATGTTGGTTATTTTAAAAATATGAATTAGGGTACATTAAGAAACTAAAAAAGGGGAAGGGAATAAATTTGACATTCAACGAAGAAAGTTATGAAAGTTGAACTATGAGAATAAATTTGGAGACATTTTTTATAATTAATTTCAAGATTCCGTTTAAAAAAAAGAAAAAGAAATACCAAAGTCACAGATGACCTCAGCCCGGGCTCAGATTTAAAGGAAGAAACAAAGCTGGGAAAACTTTGGACTTCCAAGGTTAAAGTCATACATTAAAAGAATAACTCTGAGTTTATGAGAAACACCTCAGAATAAAAGCCTGCTGTAAAAAATTAATAAATTAATAAAAACTTTCAAGATTCCGGTCACCTTGAAGGAAGCGACCTAATTGTTGCTACTTTGACTTCCCGAAATGAAATAAATACATTTAAAAAAAGGGGTGTACCTGGAAAAAGATCACATAAAGTCAAATCTGAGATAAAGCTTCCAACACAGCTGCAACCCAGAACAATTTGTAGTCCAGTCAGCCAGTATCTTCAGTCGTTTCAGGTTAGTTACTGATACAGCCAGTCATCACCTCACATTGCTATCCAAGCTTCAAATTACTCTGCCTTGACTGAGATTTAATTCCCAGTGAAGTCATTACAGTAGTCAGTGACCTCAAATGAATTCTTGGAATTATTTTCTCTTGGCAGATAACATACTTGCTACGGGGAATCCCTAAAGAAAAAAAGCAGCACAGATAAGTGTAATACTCAAAGACAGCATATAGAAGAAGTCAAATAAGCCAAAAGGAGTATAAGCTAGAAAATCTGTGTTTTTCTGGTGGTTATGATTTAAATTCAAAAGCGATACCTCCGATTTATTTCCAGCGGATATTTCTTTGCTGAAGATCATTACATGATCTGCCTGCTGCCCAGCTGTCTAACTGAGAAGCAAAAACTTCAAATCTCTCGGCCTGCTGGCTCCTACAGAGTCTGTGCAAATAAATATCTCTGCCCAAAGTTACCTTCAAAGTCAAGTCCCTTAAATTAGGCCAGACAGTTCAAAACGGGTCAGGACACAGGTGCGAGTGCGCCTGTTTGAGATACTGAAAAAGACACGTGTGTTTGATTTATCTGTTAAGGTTGGTGTAAAGCACGGCAGTGACCCCTAGTGGTATTTGAGAAATACTGCTTGAAAAAATCTTTTACTTTTGTGCATAATGATCTGCGAATGATCAACTAATGATCATATATCACATATATTTTGTTTAATAATTTACTGTTCAGTTGGGTTTGAGGTTTTCTTAATATTTTAAGAAAATCATCTGTTTATTCTTATTTATACAAAATATGACAATAAGACACAAGTCTACTATCTTTAAGAAAAAGCCAGGTTGAGCAGGTATAAGTACTACATGCTCTGTTTTAAACTAACCTTCATGCTACAGGCCAGCTCCATCAGTTTCTTTGCGTTTTCCTCGGAGCGGTACCTCTTCGGAACAGGGACGCGAAAGAATTTGAGAGCACCCTCGAAGTCTGTTTGGATTAGATCATCTTTCGATGTCTGGGGAAAAGCAGATAAAAGGTAAATTAGACATAAATTTACATTACTCAAGCCTAAACAGCCTGTCAAGGAAAGACTCATTTCCTTTTTTTGTTAAATGAAGAAACAATTCTTAAGACAACATCCTGGGTTTGGTTAGGAACACGTGAGCACTAAGATAAAGACTGTGTTTGTGGCCAAGTCTATAAATCTATTGTAAAATAAAAGTTGTTCCACAGATTTATTTTATTTTGCCTGTTTATTTTATGGATGGAACGGTGTTCTTCAAGCACAACGTCCCCTTAAAAAAAAGCACGTGCACTGCTTTTAGCACAGAACAGAGGGGTGAGGCTGCACATGTCTCACATGCATAAACCTTTTAGAATTTGAGGTTCTGTTGGCACAACCTCTCCATTTCTGTTTCCACTCAAAGCTTCTGGCCATCTTTGAATGCTCATTGGTTTGATGCTACAGTCACACTAAAGAAGACGGCGGTTGGAGCAGCACGACCAAATTTATTGCAATAAACTTGTGATCTCGTTGACTTTTCAATGGTCACGTCAAAGACAGGGACCAGGTCAGTAAACCACTTGCAGTCAGCTGCTATGCTGAAAGCAACTTTTGTGTTTTAAAAGTTAGACTGAACTTATTTGCCAACCTTCACCAATCTGCTTGAGTGACTGCAGTCTCAGGCTGCCTCCTGCCAGGCGACCTGCATAAATACCTTTCCCAGATGTTAAGGGTGTTGCCAACAACACAATTGCAATCTACACACAATCATCAACCAATTTCCCCTCATCACAAGGAGGTTGCTGTCCCATTTTCACTTTGGTGTGGCTGAACAATAAAATAATTCGTTTTTTGTCTGGGCTTTCTTACCTTTAAAAGTGCCAAGGCCACATTGAAGATTACACTAATGCCCTGAGGGGAGAAAAAAACAAAATGAATTGATTAATTACTGTTGCTTGATGTTTTAATGAAAAAAGCAACTGACAAAAATCACACATAAACGTTGTCATATGCTTATTCTTGAAAAAAGAAAACACCTAAAGTGCTTTCATAATTATGGAAGCCCGTTTCCGCCACTAAAAAAAAAAAAAAAGGATCCATAACTCAAACTTTCGAGTTATTTTCTCGAAATTTCGAGTTATTATCTCGAAATTTCGACATATTAACTCAAAATTTTGAGAAAAGCTTCTCAAAATTTCGAGTTATTTTCTCGAAATTTCGAGTTAGCGCTGCCAATCAGTAATCTACGTGAATGACGTCATTTCCATGTTACCCGGAAGCTGAAGCCCTCAGCTACAAATGCTACAGCTAAGCTACCGGTATTACATCCAGTCGTGAATGCACAGATTGCTGAGTGTTTTCAGCCTGGCTTCACAAATGATGAAATCCCTGTGTTATTAGCTGAATCACATGGTGTGATCAGCAAACATACTTTAATTTGTTGGGATCCGTTTTTGAGTGCGCGGTCCTGCGCCATATGCTTCCGGGTAACAAGAAAGCGACCTCATTCACGTATATTTTTGATTGGCAGAGCTAACTGAGAAATTAAATTAATTGAGAAATGTAACTCGAAATTTCGAGAAAATAACTCGAAATTTCGAGTTATGGATACTAGCTTTTTTTCTTTTTTTTTTTAGTGGCGGAAACGGGCTTCCATACATAATAAAACCCCATATTTAAGTGGTGTGCTTGTTTCTAGGGATATACTTTTACTAAGTATGTGGATAAGCACAGCGGCTGCTCCTTTTCTTCCCAGATGATTTGTTAAAGCGGTCTGACTTAATGGGGTAACTTCATATCTCTCCACAGGATCTGAAGACAGCTGCTCAGCTTGGACCGCTACACCGGAAGGTCAGACTTTACCCTGGTCTGAGTTATTGTGTGATCTGAAACAAGTCTCCCTGGGTCTGGTCATAAATTCCTAAATCTTGAACCACATCCCAAGTCCTGCTGCTTTCTTCCACCATCACTGGACTGACATCATTCAGCAGATTAATGAGACGAGGGTTTTCCTATATTCAGAGTTTCAATTCCCAGGGTAAAAAAAAAAGATATCTATGGTACCTACGATGCTGTGAAAAAGTTGTTGCGCCCTTCCTGATTTACTACAGTTTTTTATATTTGTCACACTTACATGTTTCAGATCATTAAACAAAGTTTAATATCACACAAAGATAACCCAAATAAATTGTGTTTTTAAACAATGATTTCACTGATTAAGGAAGAAAACTTATCCAAACTTATCCAAACTTACCTGGTTCTGTGTGAAAAGCAATTGCCCATCTTGTTAAATCATGACTTAACTGTGATTGACCTAATTTTTGGAAAGCTGAGTTCAGTTTAAGTAAACAATATATTTGCATAATGACTGAAACTAGCAGATCATTCTTCACATGAATGATCAAGAAGCTGACCTCAGCTGAAAGTGAAGAAGTCACTTGGATGACTGACGAAACATTTCTTCCACTAAAAACGCTACATCCAGATGAATCGAATCAACTTTTTGGGATTTCCTTACCTGGATGATTGAGCATCCATCAAGACATCTTTGTCTAATATCTGAATTTGATGATCTGAAACATTTTAGTGTGACAAGAAAAGAAAAATAAGGAAATCGGGAAGGGGAAAACCCTTTTTCACACCACTGTATAAAATTTATTTCAGAATCCGAGGCGATTTCCTTCTTGAGTTATCAATTCAAACAATTTTCAGAAGACTGAAGGTTTAGGTCACAGAGATTCAAACTCCTTCAATATTTCTTGTAGACACACCTATGGTATGAATTTAAAACTCCTACGTCGCTTCATTCTCGAGTTACCCCACTCACAAACTCGGGTGTCCATGTCACATCATGTCACCTGCCGAATTGGCAGGGTAACCACAACACCCCATCAGCCTTTAACAGCTGAGGGCATTTCTATGCCATGAGTTAATAAGTCATTACCTCTGTCGATTGAAGTCACTGAGGTTTGTGTTTAGATTACGAACCTCGCACAGCAGCAGGTCGATTATATGGAAGACCATGTAGAGGGGGAACTTGGCTGTGAAGAGAGTGAGGAACCACTGTGAGGCGTACATGTGAGCCTCCAGGCCCACATTCAGGAAATGGTTGTACAGGTCTGGTATATATTCCTGGAACAGACACGTTGAAAGCAAGAAAAGCAATAAAGACACAAAAGGACATGGGGTTAGAGAAGCAGATTGAAGAATGTGGAGGAGGAGAAAAGGAAGATGTAATAAAAAAAAAAAGATAGCATATGGGGGGGAAAGGAAGGAGAGCAGCAAGAGGTCACTTCAATTCTACTTAAATACTAAGTAATACACCTTGCTGGTCTTATGTATTACATTATATAATATAATAGTATATATCAGTGTACAGGTGCGCAGAGCATTCAGTTATACAAGTTTATATCATACAAACCTGCATAAGTCTCTCAAGTTGAAAGAACTTGCAATGAAGATCTTCAAAGTTTTGCTTGAAAAGATCCCTGAGCCCATAATCAAACATGATCTTCACCAGGACACTGAATGCTTGCTCCTCTGGCATCTAAAGAAAACCAAGAGATTTACTTATTAGTGCCTTAAGTCAGTTCAGTCATGCTGAAAACAAGGGTTTCACATGAAGTTAACTGCAAAGTAATTCTAAAATGTCACTTTAAAAAATCCTCTGGTCGGATGCTTTATAAAAATGGCCATTGTTTCTACACTAGGTGGCACTGTTGGCATTTCTCCGGACCACAGAGGAATTTTAAAACAAGCTACAGGTTTCAGATGATCACTGTGACCATATTGTACACACACAAAAAAGAATCAACCCCAACATTAAAGCCTTATGACTATGCAGAGTTCTGCGGTTAAAACCTTTGCTAGAGACACATGCGTGGGGGTTACTGCAACATATACTCCTGAACACAACAACAAGATTAGGAAGTTGGTCTGGACTCCAAACACCTTAGATCCCAATGAGCAATTGTAGGATATGCTTGGTCCCAGTCAACACAGCCCATCCCAAGAGGGGACCTGTTTATTCCCCAGAGAGTCTGAGCTGTTTTGGCAGTGCAAAGGGAGAACTACTCAATATTAGGCAGGTGGTTTAATGTTGCCGTCTACATTACATAAACAAATAAAACCTCTAAAATTTCCTTTTATAGGTACTTATTGACCAAGTTCTGAGAGACATTAAACATAGGATGGAGGATGTAATAAATTAAGCCAATCCTCCAGTGTTTCTGAAAGCTGGAAGGGTATCGATGTCAAAGGAAATAAAACAGCCCCGCTCAGCTATGACACTATATTTGAAATACTTTTTTTTTTTCCCTGGACATGCTGGTATGTAAACTCACGTGCAACAGCAGCACTGCAGCCAAGAAGGACTGTCCCTGGCAGTACCCGATCTCCTCATCGTAAACAGAATAAGCCTAAAAAAAAGAATGCAGACAGAAAGAAAGGTAACAAACTAGTGTCACGATAAATAATGATAATAAAAAAAAAGAAATAAAGAAATTAATGTATTTGTATAGTATAGCATACATTTTTTTCTAAAGATTTGGGAAGTTACACCAAGGCTGCAAAGCAATGTGTAAATACTGATCTTGTGCTGCATTTAATTGATGGTGAGAACGTAATTAGTATACCATATATCTATATTTACAAGAAACATTAAACAAAACACATCAACAGAACAGGCAGTGACCGCCCACAATTACAGTAAGCCAAACAAAATGAAACAAATATCTTATTTTTTCACCCTCAGCACGCTGGTTTGGCTACAGAGAACTTAAATTATAATGTGTATGAGCTGTGTGGCAGTATAATAATGAAGAAAGACTGAATAGGACCTAAAGAAATCAAGTCTAACTGGATAGATTCAGAAACAAACAGAAAAGCAAGAAAAAAGGGGTCTGAAGGAAATGTTGGTACAAATGTTATGTATTAAATTGCTTTGGGAGCTAGGGAGAGAATCAGGCGAAAGGGCTGTAGTGGCCTACTGAGCTACAAACACAAATTATGAGCATGAATCAAACGGACAAAGTGTGGATCAATCCATACATGCAGGAGAGGGAGGGCCCGCTGAATTATTTAAACACACCTGAGGAGGTGGTTGTCTGGGAAGAGATGGATGTCCTCACCTGAGTTATACATAATAAATGACATGAAACTAAAAACTGAACGCACCGCAGTCGGGACATTCGTGACGAATTATGGAGGTATAGCTTCAGATGTATGTATGCATATTATTGACGCATGTGTTTGTTTTCATGAGAAAGAGAGCACAGATGCTCGATGATCAAAACGCCAACGTTTTGAATCAAACGCGCACACCAAACTACGCGTTCGATTTAAAAACTTGTTTTGCTTTTCACTCTTGTGAACTCACTGAACCACCCAGTAACCCGGTGAGAAAGTAAATTAATGAGCGGTTGATTTTAGCGTTGGCACCTTCAACTACTGCTCTACAGACCTACTGTGGAGCCAGTCATTTACATAGTAATTATATCGTATTCCAGAGAAACGTGATTCAATTTCACATGGAGATTATTTTTATTTCTGACAGGTTTCATCAAGAACGACGGCTGCAAGCTAACCAACTGCTTGTTTCTCACCTGTAATTACATGCAGTTTTATAAAAAAAACAACTTCATGAGTGGGTGTGAGTTTACAAATCTATGTCAGGACACAAGCTGTCTATTACAGCTATTTATACTTCTTAATATTTAAAAGATTGATTAAATATTATGTGAATTTCAGCTTTGATTCAATTTCATTTAGTATGAAATTGAAATAGTGAGCCAAATCACAACAACAGGTGTGTCAAGGTGATTTATACCTTAGGTAAAGAACCTACAGTGTTAGAAAGACTACCCCAAAAATCAGACGATCCACAAAGAGCAGCACTAGGACTAGAAAAAATCCATTTTAACAGGAAGAAACCTCCAGACGAGCATGGAGGGTCAGCTATCTGCTTCGAGTGGTTGCAGGTGAGGGGAAAGAGGAAAGAAGGAAGAGAGGATAGGGAGACGGGACAAAACAATCTATGGGAGGGTGAAAACAAAATTTAATGACCTGCAGTAGTGGTGCATAAACATCTGGCAGTGAAGTGAGTTGAGTGGGAAAGGGAAAAACTTCATGCATGCAAAGACCACAAAATGCTGCCTTTTATAAGCAGAGAAGTAAACTAGCAGTGCACATTAAAGGTACACTGTGAAAAATATCACTGCTAGACATCAGTAGATTGCAGATTGGCCGCCATTCATCTGAAGTAAGTACAGAATGTCAGTCCTCCATTTATCTCAGCTGGAGTCCACGTCTATTCACACTGTAGGAGGCTGTAAAACTTTGTGAAAGGAGTCTGATACGAGTCGACGAGTCAGTGAAACTCACTCATGTCTCATACTGAGGTGAGTTGTCGGTAAGTGTTGCTGTATTGGTCACTGTTAGCCGGCGTTATTGAAACTGTCTTTGAAGCGGATCTGACATTCTGACACTCACGATGTGTGACTGTAATAAACAGGGACGGTCGCATGTCTAATCTGCTGGCAATATCAGGAAAAAAACAAGCATGTTTATGCACATTTTCATGTGTTCAGAGCATGAGGCTTGAGGTGAGGAGGAAGAGGATGAGGTGGAAATGAGGGAGCAGAGAGAGAAGAAATGGATGAGGCAGACATAATAAGAATGGGATAATTAAAATATCCATGTATAAATAAAGTTTAAAATACCTATTTGTGATCTTTAAATTAAAAGTAATTTATGAGGCGTACTACATATGCCGCCGGCCTCTACCTTGGAACATAAAACATAATTAGGCGGAACAGCGACGCCCATCGCAACATGGCAAACATGGCAGCCCCTGCTCCTATGTAGTTTAAATGGATTAATTCCCAATTTATGACAATGCACTGATTATTGGAAGATATAATTATACACTAATCAATGTCTATTTATGAGTACGATGTTCTTTTTTCTATTGAATAAACTAAAAAAAATGACTCATTGTAATCTTTAAATGCAAACATATCAGATTATCCTGGAGTGCCTCTTGAAAGCCTTTAAACTGCTCACTAATAGTAAAGCTTAACATTTATAATAAGTGGGAGCGTCATTTTAATCATCTCTGCTTAAGCCACTGGCCCAATATCCTTGAAGAGCACTGCAAAGTATTACTACTATTGTTCTTGACCCAGTTTATCACTCCCTATTATTTCTTCATTATGTGTATTTTAAGCTGTAAATTTACACGCAGCAGAAGTTAATGTGGGGGAGAGTGGGGAAAAGAGTGCTGCTGACTTGTATCTGCAGTTCTGCTACCAAATGGTTTACACCTCATTTGGCATACAGCTGTTGCAGTAGCTTTGTGCACTGTGTGAATCCATTTTAATGACTGCCTGGATAATGCCCTCTGCTGACTTCAGAGGAAAAATTAACCTCCTCCTTGTGTGTTAAGTGTCTCACCTTGCAGATCTTATAGAGGGAGTCTTGTCCATCTCCTCCAGTGTCTTTGAAGTAGTCGTGAGCTGGAAATGTCCGGTTAATGTCCCTGGTGATGGCGCTGTCCTGAGGGGACTCCTAAAAGTGAAAAGAGAAGAGAGAGAGAGGTTAAAGTGGACTGAAAGGAGGTGAAGAGGCAGAGGCAGGGTGAAATTCAGTAACTAAAACATTCAAAGCCATTTTTATTATTCGGTCTCTGCAAAAAGAGAAAAATAAATCCGCAGAGACCCAGCAGTGGTCAGTGCTGTAGAGTATTTGCTGGCCTCACACATTGCTGAGATTTACAGTATGGGGCGGGAATAAAAAGTGGTAGGACAGAGTGTTCCCTTCCACCGTACAGATTGTCCACAGCTCAGTGCCTTTTTATTTGTCTGTATCTGCCCACCCCACTTTGAATCTAATAATGACCACTTCTTCTTATACGTAATATAAGCATTAGTTTCTGATGGTATAGTACGTATGCAAACAACAGGCACATAACACAAAACAGATATTGTTATTTACTTGGTAAAACATGTTCAGTGAAACAAATTATATACTAACAGCTTTGCTTTTACCAAAAGTGGAAACTAAATGGTAATTTAATTTGTGTAATGTTGTATGTAAGATTCAATTCTTGGTTTGGTGACCTACTTGATGTCAACTAGATGGTCATTTGGGAAGAAAATAAACTGAGACTGAAATACTTTACAGCAACTATAAACTTAATTTAACAACTGCATCGGGTTTAAGACATATTGTCTTTAGAGAGGGATAGATGGATGGCTTAAGCAGTTATTATCCAGACTGCTGTGTGCTCTTAAGGTTTTGCTATTGCACGCTTTTTTTCTGTAAAATTGAAAGTACATGCCATCAAGGTTAATTATTTGACTGTAAGGAAAAAAGCAGTTAGTGAAATGTACTATCACGCTACTGTAACACAATACAGTTCTATTTGGTCCCAACATCAATATTTTAGACAAATTCACTTTTTTTTTAAACTAATGACCCAATTTTGCTACTTGCACTTTATTATTATTATTATTATTATAATAGTAGTAATAACTTTCATAGCAAGTTTATATAACCGGTAAGATATTTCACTAGATGAAAATGCAAGGGAGAACAAGAAGATTCAAAAAATCATCTTCTTGGGAGTACACAAATGTTCCAAATCCATCTAGCAGCCCTGGTATATTTCAGTGTAGACCAACTAACTGACTTGGGCCATGCAGCAGGACAATGCAATGGCATGGCCGACTCAAAGTGCAGACCTCAACCCGACTGAAATACTGTGGACCTTTAGAGAGCTCAACATAAACAAATGCCCGCAAACCTCAATGAAGTAAAGCAATGTTGTAAAAAAGAGTGGGCCAAAGCTTCTCCACAACAATGTAAAAGCCTGATAAAGTCATAAAGAAAACTATTACTTCAAGTTATTGCTGTTAAAGGTGGTCCTACAAGCGACTAAATCCTTAAATGTGCTTCGTTTTTCACAGGACCGCATGGCTGTATGTGCGGAGATTACACACAGTACATATACAAGCCTGGGGAAACGTATTTCTTTGGCATATCACTCCACAGAGTGGATATACTACACACACATAGATCAGTGAATAATATAATCTAAACTAGCCGTGCTTTGCAAAGATTAATCACCACTTAATTCATTATTCATCACAAGTGAATTTCAGAGACACGGCCTCTAAATAAAAAATCTTACTCTGTAACTCCCCATTTGTATACAACAAATCAAACCCACTTTTAAACATAGCTTTATGTAGCATTTGTGGGTAAAATAAGTATAAATTTGGGACTATGTATTGGGTGATGTTCACTGAACTTTGTAATCTGGTGCCGGGATCATTCTCTCAAGCAAAATGAGGGCGTTGGCGCGACAACAGAGGGAAACACTTTCAGTCATCGGTGTAAACCTATAATGTCTCAGCCAAAAATGTTAAATTAACTCTTTTTTTTTTTCTTTTTTTTTTAAATTGTAAGACTCATTTCATACATGTAGGAAAATGTTTCCATTACATGCTGGAAATTCATAAATTACACCTAGAGTTATTTGCTTGTATGTTTTTTTAACCATTGCTGAAGAGCACTTTAGCATAACTAAACCTTTATTAATCCCTACAGGGGATCAAATTCTGTCCGAGAAAACAATCCTGCAAACCCATCCTCAAAGTAGATGTCAACTTAAAAGAGAACCCTTCATTTAAATCGTCAGTGTTTTCAAACCACTCGTGCTCCCTTTGTAGCTAATTATACCTTTTTGGTCACTCTGTTACTGTACCCATCAAGTCCCTCCTTTTTCCGAGGTTTCTGTTCCAACTTCCACAAAGGAAGAGAGTGTAACAAAAATAATGCAAGTATGAGAAGAAATGCAGGAAGAAAGGGATATTTAAACAAAGCAAGCTAATGGGGATAAGAGACCAACAACAGTGGTCCACTCCACGACTAACACCACACCCTAAAAAACACTGAGTGTGTATACATGTATGGTATTGTGTGAATTGTAGACCTTGGGAATATGGGATGAAGACTTTATGTTCTGTTCTGCCTTCAAACGACTGTTTTAGAGTAAATAATTGACTTTAAGGTTGAGGTTAAATGAGGTTATGTTGTGATAACGGTTGGTGTAAGGCTCCGGCAGTTAGCTGTGACAGTTAAGAACAAGGGGAAGGTGTTAAGTCAGTGAGTGAAAGTGATTTAACTAGATGAAATTCAGAGTAATTTTGGTGACTATAGAGTTGGTTTTTTGGTTGTCACAGAGCTGGAGCTCTGAATTACACTGTAGCTCTCGTTCAATCGGACATACACAATAACAAATCGAATTATCTGAGATTAGTCATGTTCACTTTTAAACACGGTCACCTTGCTAGCAGCAAGTTGGATCCCCATTTTACTTTTCCACGGCATAGCTTCAACCAGCTGCTAGAAATATTCCTCACAACTTTTGGTCCACATTGACATGACAGCATCACACAGTTGCTACAGATTTGTCAGCTGCACATCCAAAAGTCCTCTATTGGGTTGAAATCTGGTGGCCTGGTACAGTACAGTGAACTCTTTGGCATGTTCAAGACACCAGTTTGGGATGATTTGAGCTTGTGACATGATGCACTATCCTGAGGGAGAAGGCTATAAAAAGCTGGGCACACTGTGGTCATAAAGGGATAGACAAGGTCAGCAACACCACTAAGGGTCCCAAATTATGTCAAGAAAGTCTTCTTTGGTTCAGGCACCTGAACCATGGATCCATGCTTTCATGTAGTTTATGGCAAATTCTTGATGTCACAGCACAAATCAAAACTCATTAAAAAAGGCGATCCTGTGTGAAATGAAGCTACAGTTTTCTGTTCTTAGCTGACAGGAGTCCCACCTGGTGTGGTCATCTGCTGCTTTAGTCCTCTGCTTCAAGTTTCGATGTGCTGTGCCCTCAGAGACGCTCTTCTGGGATCAATAAAGCATTTCCCCCCCAGACAGCTGCTGCTCACTGGATATTTTCTCTTTTTCTGACCATTCACTGTAAACCCTTGAGAGGGTTGGGTTGTGTGGGAAAATCCAAGCGGATCAACAAGACTCAGACCAGCCTGTCTGGCACCAACAACCATGCCACATTCAAAGTCGCTTAAATCACTTCTGTTCCCCATTCCAGAGCTCGGGTTGAACTTCAGCAGGTCATTTTGACCATATTTGCAAACCTGAATGCACTGAATTGCTGCCATGTGACTTGCCAATTTTATATTTGTATTAACAAGGACAAGAAGAACAAGAATACCTAATAAAGTATATCTTCTAAACTTGGCAGGACCTCGCCATAAAGTGCATCAGTAAAATCCAAAGTGATTGAGACATTTAGCCTCAAGGGTACTAAAAACTGGTGTCCCAGAAATCTATTTATTCAAAGAGAAAACCATTGCATCCAATGTGGCACATCCCACAGAGCTATAGTCTCTCTGTGAAAGATAACCATCCATGTTTATACAAGCACCACTTAGCCATACTTATCGTAAGTGTTTAGAGCATGCACAAAGACTTCTGACATAATGGCCAATTAGCTTCCTCCCTATCTGTCAGCTCAGTTAAAGAAAAGTTCAGAATTAGAGTAGCACGAGAGAGGAAGAAAATGCATTTAGTATCTCAACATAATGTACGGAAGCATGAGAGGAAGTGAGAAAAAGAAACACAGAGAAGCAGAAAGAGAGAAAACATGAAAGATAAAATACATCTGGAGCTAACTGGAAAATTATCAATGGAATTAGAGTACGAACAGAAAACAAACAAAAACAAGACCAAAAAAAAGGTCTCAGAAAAAATTATATTGATTCATGTCAGAGCCTGACTAATATGGAACCAATATCACTACCAATTATCAATATTTGATGATTAAAAAAAAACACTTTCTGCTCTTCTGATTCATCAGCTGATATTTTTCTATAATTTGATATATTTAGTTTTACGTTTACTTGTTCACGTGTTACCTGACTCTCCTTCATTCTGCTGCTTTTTGTATAATATGGACAGACTCGTAAATAGCCAATGTCAAACGGTAGTACAAGCTACCAGTTAGTCAGTCTCTACTTGAGACCACTATGCCCGTTAAAGAGGGTCTATTTTGCTCATTTACTGCTCTATATTGATATTCTATGACTCTACTAAATGAGCTCTCCACAATTCCCAACTTAAAATAATTCCTATTTATCTTACAGTGGGCAATTGCACAGCTCCCCTCCTTGGTGCATACTCTGTCTAAAAAAAACACATTTTAGCTTCTTTTCCTCTCACTTTAAGCCAACTTGTTTTTCCTGATTGGAGCTGTGTGCCTGTGATGCCCTTATCAATGACAGCCATTTTACACTTTTGTAAAAGCATTGCAGAATATAAGAAAAATCATATTACTTCCCCTTTGAAGCAGCCATTTTCTCTAAAGTGGACTCGGCAGATATGTTGTTCTAAGATTCTCGGAGGACTTGCCACAATTATTTATTCATTTGCATTTAGGTTGTCTCAGATCGGCCTTTTCTGTAGTTCTCTCTATTCTCGAGCACACCAGCCTGTTTCTGTTTAAAAATCTGTACAAACATTACAGATGCATCAGAACACTTTTGGCTATCAGTAACAAGTACTGCTGAGACCCACAACACCCATAAACTGAGTGAAAGTCCAGGAACAAAACATTTTCTGACAGAACACCAATAAAATGTCTTCACTGGGGGTAAGCCAAAAATGGCTGCGCTACAGTGCAAATGTGTGTGTGTGTGTGTGTGTGTGTGTGTGTGTGTG
>NW_005187433.1:3353074-3363551 GCF_000239375.1 Pundamilia nyererei | reverse complement strand
TGTGTGTGTGTGTGTGTGTGTGTGTGTGTGTGTGTGTGTGTGTGTGTGTGTGTGTGTGTCTGTGTGTGTTTGTGCATGAATCTAAAGCTTGGAGTTAAGCACTAGACTAGAGCTTCCGTGAGAAGGCTGAATAGCTAGCTCTCTATTGTTTACGTCCCCGATTTTCTCTGACTCAACACAATAGCTGACATGTCACTCTGTTATTCTTTCTCTGCTCCTAAAGGACCCTACCAAGACACCAAGAGAACATGGGGTGATATTTATCAAGCTTGCCATAAACCTTTCACCCTGAACAAAATAATACAAAGTGCTGCATTTAGATTACTTAACTTGATTTAAATGTAAATGGAAGAATAAATGGTGAATGTTTTACTGTCCTGTTTTAAAAAAAAACGTAAAAAAAACCCAACGTAAATATAACTGAGATGAATTCAGTGATTCCTTCTCTTTTCTTTAAAATGACTGGTAAATAACACTTGCTTAGGCTTCCCATAGTGCAGTTTCCTCACCTTAGCATCAGCCATAATTAAATCTTAATAGTCTGTCTCATGCCCTACTTTCTGTGCCATTTGTGCACTGGTTTCACTGCCTCAGCAAAAGGAGAGCAGACAAAATATGAATCTCATCAGAATAGAAATGACAAGTAATGTCAACTGCCACATATTTTACATCAGTTTCAGCAGCATTCAAATTCAGCTGAATAGCTGCAGGCAGAAATATGCTGCTTTTCGAGAGATCTGACATTTTGACTAGTGAAAACTTGGGAAATCAACAACAAAATTCAAAATTTAACCTCAATTCTCCTTGTTTTAGTTCAGATTCAGTTGAATAGACTGAAATAACATCACATTTATTTGCCTAGTACAGATACACAATGCACAAAAATGCTACAAAAACATGGCAACAAAGCATTGAGTAAATCAGAAGAATCTCACGTCCACCAGCAGCAAAAAAAACATTTAAATTATCCCCACATTCATGATTCACAAAAGCTAACATCTCACGCAAACCTCATCAGAAATTCAACACCTTTGGCAAATAAAATATTTTGCATTTTAGCATTATTTTAAAAATGGAGTGGCTCTATTTTCTCAATCTGAAACTTACATAGTTCCGACTGTTCATTACATGCATTATTCAGCGTTCAATGTGGGCAAGAGTAAAAATCTTGACTTTGGAAGCTTTCCAGAATACACCTCACTTACAGTGCTCAGGTTCCTCTTGTGTATTTAAAATAATCAGTTTCTTGAAACAGCTGCATCATAAGTCAGCCTTTAATGACACTGCCTGTTTTGACTAAAGCAGGACGATAAAATGATCTTGATAATTTTCCGGGGAAAGAAAACCCTCCATAACAATGATGATAACAGACGAGTAATTTACAAGAAAAAAAAACAACACAGTTTTGAATGTGGGTCAGCCCTAATTTGCTGATTACACTATCAGACTACAAGAGGGCAATGTAGATGACACGTGCAGGGCCAAGTCAAGGGTAAAAAAAAATTTTTAAACTAAAAATACAAAGCCAGTCTCAAGGCGACACAAAGACTTTGTACTTTGTAGGTAGTTGTACTCCTCACTAACTATAGAAAGACCAACGTACTAACGCTATCTTTGCCTTTTCAGTCATAGCGGAATCGTACCTGTGACGGGAATTGGACAAATCACTTTATCATTAACCTTTTCCATGACAAACGATTTGTTTATCCAAGTGAAAAAAATCCAATAAATGACACTTTTATCCATTAAAGTATGTGACTTCATTAGGACAAAAGACAAAGACGCTGTATGCTCATAAAGACATTTAAATTTATTCAAATGCGCTTTGATTACAGCCAAAGAAAAGGATATAAGCTTCTGGATGTTCAGAGTCATTTTAGTTTTCTTTCTTTGCATCTACTGAATACATTTTCATGACCTTTCTGAGTTTACTAATCAGTCTGTTGCAGGTGAACTATGTGCTCATTTACTATTGTGCCCACCAACAATTCTTTTCCTCGCTCTCACAGAAGAATGCTGCATTTAAGCTACAAATGACTTCCTAAACCAGCTGTAGCGGCCACATTTCCTCTTGTTCTTTAAAATCTTACCCAGCGTGCCATAGTTGTTCCTCATAGTCACCAGTGTCATGTCCTTGAGAACATGGAAGTGATTATTTTCCCACAAGACAGACTGAATGTGTACGCAAGATCAATGATGTGTCACCATTACACGCTACAATTTACAAAACTGTACCTTTAAGTTTTATAGTTTTAAATTAGTCAACTTTAAAAGCCATCAGTCTTTACAAATTGTGTTTACAGCAGAAAATTTAAACAGAAATATCTAAAAACAAACTTCAGTCTTTTTAATCAGTAAGCATGCTGCTAATCCTACCTAGATTGCGCAACATTTATCACTTTACAAGAACAAAAGGAAAAAAGTGAGTAGAAAAGAAATTTGTATAGTTTAACAATCAAACATTCAGTACGGCAATATTGTACACTTGTTTAGAGACTGAAACAAAAATAGGAAAGATTACAATATTTGGCATTGCTACGCAGATTACAGTATTTAAAGACAACATGTGAATCTATCTACCACCACAATACTTCATACTCACATACACTCACAACGCACAGAGGGGAAACACTTGAGGGAAGTGCAGCTAATAAAGAAATGAGCAAAGGGGAAAGCTTC
The DNA here is from genome assembly GCF_000239375.1 of Pundamilia nyererei. Classification (NCBI taxonomy): domain Eukaryota; kingdom Metazoa; phylum Chordata; class Actinopteri; order Cichliformes; family Cichlidae; genus Pundamilia; species Pundamilia nyererei. The sequence goes on along the minus strand of NW_005187433.1, from coordinate 3,360,872 downwards.
AGTAGCACCCTTGCTGGAAAATCTTAAACAGTCCAAATTCAACCAATGGTCGCATCCTGACATATCTGTAAACTCTCATACACAACAAGCACACATGAATGAATAAATGCAAAAGAATAAAATAAATAAAATAAAAAATTGTTTAAATTGTTCTCAGTCATGTTTTCACTCCTGGTTAATTTTGATTGTACAGAACAGATAAACAATGACAAAAGTGAACTTGTGAAATATAAGTATAATTTGCAAATATATTTCACAACTCGTGTGGTTCAGGTTACTCCGCAGTGAATGTGGACCTGACATTTTCATTTCTGTACGTGCGTACAATTGACAGTTTGTGCCTTCCAAAAACAGCCAAGTGTTAATAAACAGAGCCCTCTCTAGCTGTTAGAGGAAATCATTTCCCAACAGTTTAAAATCGTGTTTCTATCAAGGCAACGATATATCTCAGTAGTCTGAGAAACAGTCATATTCATGCACACAAGGCATCGCCGACCCACCGCAAACTTTGAGTAAAATCCACTAGCATTGATCTTTTATGCACTAGAGAAAAGTGGAAAAATATCCACGAATACCTACTGAACTCTCTTTGGTAGTTTAAATAAAATGTATAAAGCTCGACTTTCTCTAGCTAACCAAACGCATAAAAGAAGACTCCATAGCTCATCGCAAAAGTAATTCCTCGCAAATTTAGAGCTTAGGACGGTATGCACACAACCAGTCCCTCTTCTTGTTGCCGCACAGAGGTAAGCCTGCTGGCAGAGTAAATGGGCTATTTGTCTGTTCTGATTGCATGTGATCCCTGTTCGTTTGCGTACACGTGTACTAGATCCCAAATGCAGGCACAGTAATGCAGTCACACAGCAAACATCTAAGATTGTACTAAACAAAACAAAAAAAAGGAATCATTTGAGATTGTTACAAATATCTGACTCAGGATGTCATAGGATTGTTTCTCCTACCAATCCAAAAGATAAGGGGTAAGGCTCACAGTTGAATGGTTATTCATATGAATGCTAATGTAAATGCTCTTGGGCAGTAACTGTGGGTGAGGCTCGGAGCACTGAAAATTTTTGACTGGTCAAGTACTTCTGGCATTTCAGTCAGACGGTCTCGCAATCATAAAAATCTTTAAAGAACAATAGTCATTAGGAACAGCCCAAAGAAAATGTTCAATTCCTTAAAAAAAGTTAATAAGTTTAGGCTTTTGTGGTTGAAAATATAGTTGTGTTTTTTTTTTCTTTGCTTCTTTGTTTTTCCTCTAACCAACAAGAAAAATCTCTTAAAAAATAAATAAAATTAGCCCAAAGATGTACCAATAATCAATATAAAATAAGTGCAATAATACATCCTTCCTCGGCCTTTCAGTGCCCCAGAAACACAAAATCACATTTGCTACATAATCATAACAAAGGTGCAATGACATATTACTTGAAAGAGATATTCACTAATCATTACATCTGCATTTTTCAGGTTAACAGTCATATGCCAAAGCTGGTTACCATACTATATTACAAAGAAAATGGATGTAGTGTGCAAACTCACAAATCATTTAAAGACATTTGTGAGCAACATCAATAAATAGGTTAATCTAAAATTCAAAGTCGGTAAATCTAGGTGGGTCTACACCTACCTACTCCTTCAGCGACAAGAGACAACAAATATTCAAAGAAAAAAGTTGCATCATTTTTAATATTTAACACTGATTTATGGTATGAGGACTGAAAACCATAATTAACGAGCTGGTTGTTATCAGTTAGCTTCAGTACATCGATCCTTAATCACAGAAGTCACTTGTTCTGTTTGCATTCATCTATCCTGCGCTTCATTCAGTATTACTTATGTGACGATGATCTGGCAAATGAAGTGAAATCACTTTATTTCAGAAACGGCACAATTAGTTTTTCAACACAGTTTCGGTAAGGGTTTTTGTTATAACAATTTAAGGATTCACTTAAAAAAGGAACACTGGTAGATAAACCTTTTGTTCATCCTCAAGTTACTTTACGTCTACGGCTCTCATATACTTTTTTTTCCTTATTTCAACCCCCCTCCACCTATCATGCCTGTCCTTGACCATTTTAAAACATCATGAAGAGCCACTTTTTTTTTTTTCTCATAGATTTACTCTCGACTTATTCTACTTGCCAGCTGTGGCTTGTGCAGAGAGGATGCTTGTCTAACTTCCAAATGCAACAGAAACGGCATAGGCTATTCAACGCCTTGTTCCATCTCTTTACAGCACATTTTAGCAGCATTTTAACAGCCATCACTTCAGCCGTTTCTTACGTGTCCAAATGCCAATTTGGCAAAAGTGTTTACCCTACACGTGACATGTTGTACCAGTTCTCATCTCCCCGTGACCATATCCCCACCCCTTTTCAGCAGAACCAAAAAAAGCCTTTTTGGTGTTCCTAACCCCATAGTTGCTGCCGCTGCGCTGCAAACAGAAAGAGCAGAGACGTTTGAGGCCCTTCCTGAAGGCAGAGTTGGAGAGGCTGTAAATGAGGCAGTTACAGAAGCTGTTACTAATAGCCAGCCATGTGGTAAGGAATGATGCTGCAGGGTGGTGGTAGATCCCTCCACTCTCCAACAGAAAGTAGAGGATATAGGGCAACCAAAGGATATAAAACACACTAGTAATGCGAAACAACACCATAGCATAACGTCTGTCTGGGTATGCTGATGTGGACTGGTGATACTGGGGTTGGGACAAGTGGGGTAACTGTCCTTGCTCTACTGTACTGTTGTCCTTGACCACAGAGCCAACTGCGATTCTTGGGCCCTGCAGTTGCTGAGGTCCATAACGTGCATGGCGCTCGCTGATCTCTCGGGTGTGCTGTCGGCAGATCTTGAAGATGTTTGCGTAAGTGAAACAGACAGTTAGAGCAGCTGGAGCGTAGAGCAGCGTAACAATGAAGGTTGTGAAAGCCCGACTTGTCCTCCATTCCACTGCGCACCACTCCACAACATCGCCATGATAACCAGGTTTCCCCCATCCAAGAAAAGATGGGAGAAACACCAGAGCAGAGTAAAGCCATATCAACACAATACAGCAGCGCACTCGACAAGGTGTCACTAGGGATGCATAAGTCAGAGGCCGTGTGATGGCGATGTAGCGGTCTACACTCACGCATGCTAAAGACACCATTGAAACTGACTTTAAAACAGATACCATGTACCCGAACACCTGACAGGTGAGTTTGGGATCGAAGCTCTGAAGATGATGGAGTAGGGACAGGGAGGGGAAAAGGCAGCTGACTCCCACCAGCAGATCGGCATATGCCATAGTCTGGATGAAAGCACTGGTGGTGTGCTGGCTGAGCAGAGGGGCACAGTGAAACACAAAAATCACCACTAGGTTACCAGAAATAATGAGAACAGTCAGGAGCAGTATGATCGAAACTTCAAGGAGGCAGGTCGTGAAAATCTGGGAATAGCCTATCTCAAGTAAGCAAAAGGGAGCAGATGAGTTTGAGAAGTCAGCAGAGCTCTGGTTCAGTGGATCCAGCGAGGAATTCATCATCTTGGGCAGAAATATCTGTCCGAAGGGCTCTTCAAGGATACAGTAAATCCTAGAAGCCACTACTTTGCCCGGTCGCTGGGTAGAGCTCAGAGAAGCTGTATGGTTTCAGTCCAAATGCAGTGCTCCATAATGAGACTGCTGGCGTTTATCATTTCAAATGAATGAAAGACTGAAAGACCATAAAAAGGTGAGAAAGTCCCCAGGAATTGTCTTCAGAGCAGGCTGTTAAGGTTTCCAAATGATGCAATACGGGTCCTTTTCTTTTTCCTGTTTCGGTACTGCAAAATTCCCAGTTGAAGGCACAAAGAAGAGCAAAGAGACAAAAATTTGGCTTTTAAGGAATTCCAGTCCGACTTGCTTGAAATGCCTCCCTTCCCTATATAGTCTGAGATGTCATCAACATCTGCTGCAGCTGCAGAAATCCCAGACTGAATCTCTCTCTTTTCTGTCTACAGTCCACAGAGTCACAGACACAGCTTCCAGTGAGGAGACATTATTGTTTAATGTGCTGCATACATAATTTACATGAAAGATTAAGCATCATTTTTATTCAGTCCATTAACTTGCTTGTCTTTCCTCTTCCCCCCCGTTTCTTATCCTCCAGCTCTGATTTCTTGCTGCCGTTTCCGCCTCTCTGCTTGCTCTTGCCTCAGTTTCTGTCTAGTCCTTCGCAGAAAGATCACAGCAGAATGCCTTGAGCTGTGAGGATGAAGAAGGTGTGCGAGGTGACCGATATTCAAAATGCACGCACGCCCACCTCAGCTGGGAAGGGCATCACCTTTGTCTGTAGTGGAAATCAGGCAGGCAGGCAGGCAGGCTGGCTGGGAGAACCCCCAGTGTTCATTTATTCTCCTTTGCTGTCTCTTTCTCACACTACTCGCTCTCTCTGCCTCTCTCTACAGAAACAGTGGCACTGAGGCACCACCCCCTTCCCAGTGGTTCCAACCAATGATCAACTGCAAAGACACGAGGCTGCCCTCCTTCCACCACCCTCCTACTCCTCCCCGTTCTCTTTTTTTTTCCTTGGTGCCAGTGTTTCTCATAATCACCCCAAGACTTAAACATGATGTTTCACACTGCTAAAATTAGAAACATTCATTGTAACACAGAACTTGTGAATTTGACTTTTAAAATCTCTCATCCCCCCACAAACACAGGCAATCAGGCAGCAAGAATTTGCCCAGTCTCTTTCTAGACCCCAGTACACAGCATTTGTAAGTAAAGCGCTGCTGAAAACAATAACCACATGTTTTAGTACAGCTTACAGGAAATATTTCTATTATTAATCTTGGAGCAATCCACACAGGGAAAAAACAAATAAAGAACCAACAGCCCCACCATAGCTTTAGATTTCAATAGGCCAATAGATGCACAACCCTGTACACAAGTTAAACCAGGTGTTAAATATATGGGTTTAAAATCTGCATGTAACACTACTCAACAGGGGACAACTCAAATTCAGAAAAGAAGGCCAAACTCAAATGTTATTGTCTCTCATCAAATGTTTATATCTGCATTATGCACAATAATATAATATTAATGCACAACACAAATAAATCACCTTCTCCCAAAAATCACATGATTCAACACAAGACTACCAAAGTGGTTGCAAAAACAAAGCAGACAAACAAAAAACTAATTTTAGTTTTAAACTTTTGTGAACTCTGTAACAACTAAGCTTCAAAATAAGCTTCAGCTGCCATACAGATACAGTTCCTGCCTTTACAGCCAAGACGCAAACGTGGCTATAAAAGACACGTAATTATTTCCTTACACCAAACTAACAATAAGTCATGATTAAGAGGTTTCTAAAGAAATTTTGAGTTCCAAGAGACACAACTGGCAACATCATGTGGACATTAAAAATGGAATGGCAGTCAAATGGGAATTAGTATTAGCACTGGTTTTAACAAGTGGGGACTGCAATGATCCCCAATGGACCTCCAAGTCAACTAAAGCTCAGAAACTTTTCCACAGGAAGCCGAGGGCTCACAAGACACTCCTGATAACATGCTGAAATTAAAGGTCATCGGTCAAATCTAATCATTCTAAAATACTGACTTTCATAGCTAAATTATTCTGCTTCTGATGATTGTTAGAAATAATTAAGACTGAGTGTTATCAGTAAGCTTAACATCATATTATTACTTTTATTTCTGACTACAACCATTCTGATTAAAAAGGGAATCCTACGTAAGAAGGTTGCTTCAGATTTGATGTCCAAGTTTTACTGTCTCAAAAACAAGAAAAAGGGGGCTTATCAGTACATTGAAATTCAAATTTTACCGTTTTGTTTAACAATGATGTTCATTTGCACTAAATAACTGAACAATGACAGTGTAATGTTAAAATGTCATACAATTTCTATAAAAATAACACCTTTACAATATTGCTATGTTAGCAAAACAACATGTTCCTTTAAGTATTTATGTGACGTATATAATGGCAATGGCATTTTTTATAGAGCACATTTCATTATACTTCAATTCAATGCACTGAACGCAGAAGATTAAAACATCTGTGTAGGTTTATAATGATAACAGGTCAGCAGGCAGCTTGTTCCAATGAACAGGTCCACGGGAACTTAAAGCACCATCAGCACACTTAGATCTAATTCTGGGGACAGTTACAAGTTCTGCACCTGATGACCTGAGAGATCTGACTGGGTTACAGACACTGAGCAAGTCAAAGATTTTAAGGGTAATTCTGTAACAAACTGGGAATCTGTGCAGTGACTTCAGTACAGGAGTAATATGTTCAAATTTCCATGTAACTGTAAGGACACTGGGCTGATGCATTCTGAGTGAATTGTCCTACTGATAATTTGGATAATCCTTCAAATACAAATAATACAACAATAAAATAATCTAAAATAATGAGATCTAAATTGAGATCACTGTCTAAAATACTGTCAAGGTTTCAGAGACTCTATTCTGCTCTAAAAAGTTTCAAGACATCCAACAGTTTATGTCATCAATGCAACTTATCAGTTTATGAACAGAGGTAAGCTCATCATGTTTGTGATCTGCATAAGGATGATTGGCTATACTATGATTGTTTAATTTCAAGAGTCAATCATTATCTGTGGCTATTAAGGCAGGGAGGAAGCGAAGGAAGTACTAAACATCTACACTGCTACATGGCACCAACTTAATTTCTCATGACATTCTCAGGTTGGTTTAATACCTTCCATATTTCTGAATGTTTGCACTTTTAGTAAAACTTTGTCAGTGAACTTGTTTGTGTCCTGATTCTGTATACATGAGCAGCGAGTTATTTTAAACCACATAATGTGAGGATTAAATTGAATTACTCAATATAGAGCACTAAATTTAGCAGCTTCATTAGGTAGTAATTACTGTCATATCTAGCCCAGCACTGTCAACATCCTACTCCTAATGACTGTCTGAAGACTGCAGAGTGTGCCTCGTGGTGGGCAATTTGGTGTAGCGTGATGGAGACCCAAACATACCCACACAGTCACACACACGCACACCAGCCTGCACCTTTCTCCCCCGCAATCCAGACACACTCCCATGCTTTCACGCACCTCTTCTGCTCAACACACGAGGAGCTAAAAATAGACGACAGTAGGACTAAGGGGCTGGAAGGAGGAGTGGAAGGGGAGGAAAAATGAGCATGGAAGTCAAAAGAAAAACAAAGCTTAATAAAGAGAGAGGAGGACGAGCTGGAGGAGAAAGATACGCAAAGCAGCAAGAAGCTAAGAGCTAAAATATGAGTACAGTGTGCTGTCCCGTGGTCTGCAAGCTCTGCACATGTTAGCCCTGTTAGCCGTCCATATGATGCTTCCCTGCTTAGCATCCGCTCAAGGTCAGGTGTTCAGCAGCTGACACACACCTGACAACAATAAAACACCAAAAAAACTGCAGTACAGTCTGATACCTAAGGCCAGGGAAGGAAAAAATGGACAACAACAACAATCAACAATGATAAAAACGATAAAGAACACATTACTGATAGCATACTTTGCTTAGATGATCTCGTAATCATTTGTATTTGTTTGTATTGCAGGGTTTTCCTTCATATAGGAATTTTCCCACTTATAAATCATGATGAAGGAAAAAAACAACTGAAACAAATAGAGACCACACAACAATCAGCAATCCAAACTCAATATAAAATCCATCTTTAACCTGTTCTTTGTCCTCATCATTTCAGCAGGTGTTTGTGGGGGTCCAGTAAGTGCATTTCACTATTCTCAATGGTAGATTTTTAAAACCAACGGGGTTCGCATTAAATCTAAAAAAAAAA
>NW_005187433.1:3348064-3351352 GCF_000239375.1 Pundamilia nyererei | reverse complement strand
GACAAGACAGCAGGAGAGGAAAGAGAAAAAGGCATGATGACAATGTGATGAATCACAAACGAGCACCCAGACAAAGAAAAGCAATGAGATGCACGACTTGACATGAACACAAATGGGCGCAGGTAGAAGCCAGAGAGTGTCAGAGTCAGGTGTAAACAAATACAAATAATTATAAAGACACAAAGACAAAGAGGCAGGGAGACAGGTCATTATGTGGGTCAAGCAGACACATTCAGGCAGACAGGTAGTTACAGGAGGCTGGTGCGGCAGGTCTGAGGATCACTTTGAGTCTACACTGCACACATAATTGTGTCACACAAAGTGTGCCCTTTTGCTTGGAGCTAACTTTCAACTATTTTGCCCACCTAGCCTAGGCAAATGAGACTGAAACATGCTTAAATACAATCCAGTAACACCATTATGAACCATGCATGCACTAGTCATATATGCTGGGCAGCCACTTTGTTGGCACATGTACACGGCTAAAAATGCTAACGCAAGCAAAGTTATGCCTATTTCTCTTTACGACCTTTCCTCCAAATTCCATTCACAACAACATAATAAACTGCTACTTATAACCCATTTAGTCAACGTATCTGCTTGTGCTGCATTCCAATTTATTGTTGCAATATTAAATAGTTTCTTGCGATCTAAAATAAACAAATACTTATAACTTATGTTATCCCTTGTTGTGATCTGATGTCCACATTACTGTTATCAAGATAAATAGTCTTTGAAAAAAAATGCTAAAACCACTATTTCACTATTTAAACTGAAATAGATTATTTACCATAAGGTCTTTTACTTACTATATGAAATGAAAAATACAATAAAAACATGTCACGCTATAATACGGTGACTCTGTTTCTGTGACGCGCTGTAACAACAACTCGTTGTCTGCCAGTATACGTCACGTTGCCTTTCGTAACATCCTCCTGATTAAAATCATCTGCCAGTGAACCTGAGTGCTGCTAAACCCAATTATTTGTTTTCCAAACGTAGTTAACTCCATCAGTGATTGGATTCTACTCACTATAATTTATGGAACTAATGCAAAATATGATGAGTTTATTGGGCCCTTGTGGAGTGCTAACCAACCCTCATATGGAGGAAATTCATTGGACCTCATTGTGAAAGTAACAGGGTAAATTTCTAACTATAATTTCTCCTTCCGTCAATACCCCGCTTTCAGTTAATGTGGATGAACACCAAGTACAGATAGGGTTAGAGAACAAAAGATGGAACCAGCAAGGACACGCAACAAAGCACAAAGAGATGCACATAAACATAGGCTGGAAACTGAACACACTGAGAAAATTAAGAGCTGGCACATGGTATGTGTAAATGTCAAATCATGTGCCAAAAAAAGGCAAAGAATAAATGAGCCTCAGCAGTACATAAGAGAATAAGAAAATTAACACAATGGGAACAATAAGTCCTTCCTAATTTTTATATACTATATTTAGAGTCCCATTATGCAGCACATTTCAAAACCTGCATATTTTTTATATTATATTAATAACAATGTATTTTCTTTTTTAAGCTATCTATAATCTTTCCATTCTTAAACTGTTCTTGTCTAATTCACTGAGTTTTAACAAGTCTAAATAAAATATAAATCCTCTGCATGTGTTTCCCTCCCTTTCAGTGGGCTCCAGTACAATCCTGGAATGCTGTCCTGCTTGTGTAATGAATTCCCACCCAACATCCAGTCCAAAAGCTATCAATATGTTGGCACAAGGATCCGTTGCTCAGATTCCACTCATGCCATTCATTTTAACGGAACTACAGCATGGCTAATGCATTATTTTGCAAGAGCTCTTTTTGAGCAGGCACTCTTTTCTAACTATTTACCTAGCAAGTGCAGGAACACAGAAAATGCTTACAGGCAATACTAGAGATAATAGAAAGGGAAAAGGTGGGTGACAAAAAAGAAGGTCAGAGGGGAAAAGAGGAAGGCAGGGAAGGGCAAGGTTAACATCTTGTCACCACCTGAGACCAAGTTTGCTGCCCTGCAGGTCCTTGCCTTTATATAAGAACAGCAGACAGAGTTGTGGTCAAAAAATAATAAATAAAATTACATAAGCTAATACACTGCTCTCAGTGCACAAGAAGGGTAGTCATGTACAAATAAGGCCACTTAAAAATGCCACCCCCACCCAGCTAATAGGTTCTAGGAGTACCCCCCACCCCCTTCTCCTGGGGTGCATCTGCTTTCCAGTATTCCTGTGTTCGTTTATCTCAGAAGTCAGAGGTGGGAGTGATATCACTCCCAAGTTGAGCATATTCCAGCCGTAAAGTCGATAAAAGCAAGGCGAAAATTGGATTTCTTTTGCTCCTTATCAAGTTAGAGACATTCATGCATGACTAGCAATAGAGCACAGTGCTTATTTTTTTGCACCACTGCAGCATGCTGACAGACAGAGCCTGCTCAATGCTCTGTGTGTGGTTTATTTAGCCAGTGATAGATAGACAACAAAGGCAGCACAGACTACAAGTTTTACAGTTTTACTATCGTTTACATGAGCAGCCGCCATATTGGATTGTTAAGCATTGCTAAGTCAGGACTGGTGGGACTGCTCTGACTTTTCAAGTTTGACTTCCAACTTGAGGGGGCTTTCCAGTTAAGAATTCCATCTGGAAACTCTGAAATACTGACTTCCAAGTTCAATTGCAATTTTTTGGTACAAACCTTTTGTTATTTCTTGCTGAACTCCTCATTTCTTTATATTTTGCTTTCAAGGAGCCAGACTTTCTTCTAATTTTCTTTGAAGGTGGTGTTGAGCACAAGTTCTCAAGGCTTTTTTAAGGACTTTCAAAGTTTTGTTTGGACAATGGCTATTTTTTCTACTAGTTTTCAGACTAGTACTTGTACCTGATCATTTTACCATGATTTCTTTTTGTGGGGCTCAGGGGGTAGAGCAGGTTGTCGGAAGGTCTGTGGTTCACTTCCCGGTTCCTGTAGTGTGCATTAACCCCAAAACTCAAGTTTGATCAGAATGATTGTGCGTGTGTGACGCTAGACAAGACACGAGTCACCCCTGAAGCTTCCACACAAGCTCACACAGATGGACTACCACAAACACATCATGGTGCTCTGACAACCTGAAACTTAAATGCAAGCTGAATATATATATCAGAGCAGATGTCCAGATCTACACACTAGCAGAAGTCCTAAAAACTCAAATAAAAAGCTCGCAAATCAAACAGTCTATGTCGTTTAATATTAGAGATGGACCGATCCGATATTACGTATCGGTATCGGTCCGATACTGACCTAAATTACTG
>NW_005187433.1:3325256-3346988 GCF_000239375.1 Pundamilia nyererei | reverse complement strand
TTGATTAAAAAACACTATATCGGATTCATATCGGTATCGGCAGATATTCAAATTTATGGTATCGGTATCGGACATAAAAAAGTGGTATCGTGCCATCTCTATTTAATATAATACATTTCTGGCTCTATATAGGCACAAAACGTAATCATGTTTTCCTCGTCTTAATGTTTTTGATCTTTTCAGTCATTTTTGAAAACAACACAGCTAATATCTTAAAGGATTATTCCCTTTTCAAAATGACTGATATGTAGTTACAGGCTCTAGACACTATGCTTCTCTGTTACTGAAGGCATCTAATGGGGCCATTAACAAACCACTAATTTGTTCTGAAAAAAGATAGGTGTATACACACACATAACACAGAGTGTTATCATCTTGTGCGATCTACATGGCAACAGTGGTTATTATCACAAGTTTGAAGCACATGAGAGAAAAACTTATGACACAAGGCCACTGCTGGCCTCTGGGGTGTACTTTGAGTTGCTAAAATTTAACCAGGACTGAAGCAAAAAAGAAGAAAACAGTAACACATATTGTCTGGAAGTACAAACCAAAACCAAAAAAAAACACATAACATCTATGAACTAAATGTTTCCGATCTGAAGATATAATCTCTTGTATTGCACTATGAAATCTAAAGTGACACCAATGAAAGGACAAAACTGTTAAAAGTTAACAGTCCATCTCAGTAACTGTATAAGAAATCCTCAGAGGGGATATCTCACTGATGAGCCAAAATAATACAGGTGCTTCAGACTGAGTGACTGTGTTTAAGGACTGCTTTTCTAATCACTGAACAACCTGAATTGAAAGTGTTTTCTACTCATCAGTAATATGTTTGCGAGGCATTACCTTTGTAATGAGTGTGCGGTACTCTTCTACCAGGTGGTCATTGTTATGACAGCCTGCCAGGAGCTGCCAAACCTCCCCACGCAGTGCCTCAGGAATGCCGCTCCGCACCAAAGCTGGCAGCTGTCTGGGACGCACTGATAAGTTCATGTGCCTACAATGGGGAAAGAAAAGATCAGTTTACCAAATATATACTAAAATAAAATGATGTTTATTTAATTATAATGTTTTTAATGAGCCATTATCATCCCTATTGATGACTGGCAGAGCCAAGACCAAGATGACAAGTGGGGCTTGATACCACAAGAAAAATGATTTATATGCAATCACACCTCGCCTAATCAATCAATACACTCGACCAAGGACTCAACAATCACTCTTTCAGAATGCAACATATGAGCACCTTTTGTACAGCAAACGCATGACAACTTATTTATCTATTAAATTATTTTTTAATGTGTTTTATTTTATCCCCATCTTACTTTCAGCAGCAACAAAACAACAGCTAATAAAAAGCAATAGCCCAACAGGAAAAAGCAAGAAAAACACATAAAAACTAATTTCAATGTTTTCTTTCCTTCTTTCCTTTCACTTTTAAATCTTAAGCCTGCTGAGAGTGTTATACCCTGCACGCAGATTTAAATGAACTCAGGGATCTGCAAGCCCATTAGTGTTAAGAGATCCAGAGGAGAGGTAGACACGCGCGCACATGCACACGCAAAAAAAGGAGAAGGCAAACTGGAGGTACCTTGGCACTAACTATCGCCTGACTGAAGCAGACAGAAAAATCCCTGATGATTCTCCCCCCCCTTTCTTAATTCATGCCCCCTCTATTTTTCTGGGTTTGTTTTGTTTATTTGTCCCGGGCGTCAGGTTATGCAATACGTGGCATTTCTACCGAGACCAAGATGGGAAACTGCGTACATGTGTGTGCATGCATGTGAGAGTGCATGTGATGTAAGTAATGCCAGGCCTGGTCCTCAGGGCATAAGATTGTAAAGGGCTTTCTGTGATTTGCTTCTCTGTGCCCCATTCAACAATGCCACAATACATACACACAAAAAAAAATCACAGAAGCACACAAAGAAAGCCTAGTGTTATGACTTGCTAGTCTTATGATTCCTTTCTTTATTTAGCCATTGTTATTATTAGCAAAGAGAGATAAACATTAAAAAAAAAAAGAAAGAATTAATCGCTTTAATCATCATATCATCATTGGGTCCTTCTCTGAAGGCGTTTTAAAAGCCAAATCTAGTACAATAGGATAACATCATCATACTATGTATATACTGTAACAATTTAAAGTATATTTCAGCGTTGCACTGAAAAACAAACAACAACAGACAGGGACAAAGACAGCTGAATATTAGAGCTTGTTTGCGTGTTAATTTACAGCTAATTAAAGCTCGTGCATTTTCTATTCTGCTCATCACAAGCTTTTGATTAAAAACTAATTCCACACTGGAAGAAGGAAATCATCTTAATAAGCTGCTTATCAACAACTGCTACCCGCTGTTCTTTCCTTCACATGGATTACACTGCATCTGTGTACAATGACTTCAATGGCGACAGAAGTGGAGCACGAAGAGGAAAACACCTTACCACTTGGATAACAAATCTCCCCACGTCTCCAGGATCTTCTCTGCACACTCCTTTGAAACATCACCGGAACCGCTAAGTAAGGGCTCGTCATTATCTGTGAAGAGGGGCGGGGGGCAATCAATTTTTTTCAAAGCAACAATCCATGACCATACCTTCTTAAACATTTAACTCTGTCAACAGTTAATCTTTACTCCTGCATGTACAAATGAAATCATAAAAAAACAAACAGCAAAAATTGGATATTTGTTTAAACCCTACTTTGATGTTAATATGCAGCAACTGAGAAATGGGATGTGCTCATTTTAAACTTAATCTCAGTAAGACTGTTCATAAAAAAATAAAAAAATAAATGGGGATGCATGCATTTTACCACTCGTTGCATCATCTCTTCTTTTAAAAGGCAGTTTGATGAACAATGCATAATGTTCCCCATTCTTACTAAGTGTATGACTTCAGTGGCTCAACACTTCAGAGCCTCCTTTTTCAACTTTTCTTTGAGTAATGATGTCAAAAAAGGTTTCTATGTGTGACAGATCTGGACTGCATGCAGATCAGTTTATCACCAGATGGGAGCACATGTTACTCCAAACCTGTACGTTTAGTTCAACATTAATGGTACCATAACAGAGGCTACCCTTAGTACTGTGTGCTAATAACAAGGCAAAAGATCCCTCTCCTCTTTAGTTTGGAGGAAAATGTGTCCACGACTGCCAAGAAGTATTTCAAATTTTGACATGATAGACAATTTTTCACTTTGCAAAACTGCATATTGCAGTAAACAAGGCCCAAAGAAAGCAGCAGCAGCATTTTAACTAAGATGTTACTTTTAAAATATTTTTGCAACATGTAGCTGGTATCAAGATCAAAAAAAGGATAAATTGCAAAATGTAACAAATGAACCAGTGCTAAGTTGTGTTAATGAGCTTTTTCAAGATTGCACCAAAACGTGTATAGCTTCTAAACAAAAAGCACTTTGTTTAAAAGGGTAAATGTTACAATTATGTCTCCTTCGCAATCACTCAAAGCCTATTTCAAGGGGCCACGCCTTTGCTGTTTTGGTACAATAGGACTAGTAATAGGAATGATCTCCCAAGGACCTTAGACAAGAATCAACTATGGCTGTCTTTAAATTTAAGCTGAAGACACAAAATTCTTGTCAAACTTTTGGAAACTGCTAACCTCTGGCAGGGATGGGTACCAGTATGGCACCGGTTCTGACATAAACGGTAGTAACCAGACCGAAAAGTAGCGCACATGTCGGTGCTTTATTTTCCTGAGATGTCATACACTTTGGATTCTAGCCAATCATTTTACCTTTCCAAGGATAGTAGGCGGGCCCAGGTACGTACGTTCTTTTAGAGCAGAGCTACAGATTAAAAATACCCAAGGCGAAGCGGTCAAAAGCGGGGGGTTTTTTAAAGCAGAGAAATGCACCGTATTTGATAGCTTTCTGCAAGACCTCACGCTGTGCACATCTACTGCGGGTGTGGTGCCTGTTATCGGACCTAGCAACATCCCCCAAGAACCCGAAGAGGAGAGTCCTGGCCCCTAGCCCTGCCAGTGTAGCAGAAATGATGACGGATGATGGTGGCAGCAGCCGTTCTTCTCTGCGTGAGTAGCTTAATGTTGTTCGTGTGTAATTTATGTTGAGTAGGCTAACCACGTTATTACATTAATGCATGTAAGGTGAACTAGCAAACATCATCTTAGCTACATGCGGCTGTCCTCTTGTTTGATAGTAAGTACTCTCTTCACCCTGGCCAAAAAGGCTAAAATGACCATATTTAAAGTGGAAAACAGCTGAACATGAGAGGTTTTTGGACAAAGTGTGTGTTCTCCATTCTTTAAGCACCGGTTTGAGCACCGTTTAAGCACCGGCACCGTTTCAAAAGTACCTGTTTGGCACCGGTATCGGATAAAACCTAAACGATACCCATCCCTAATCTCTGGACATTTGGTTGAAACACGGGTTGTTGCTGTGTTGTTTTATGTAAATTTGAGGAACCCCTCTTTTAGCTATTTTTGAATTGTAAAGCATTTTCAATGTGCTGTATAAATAAAATGTACTTACTTTTAGACTACAAAAGTGAATAACAAAAAAGTAGCTGAAAAAGTACGGCAGCATTACAAGTACCTTCCTCTTCATCGTCCTCGGGTGGGGAAGGGACCATCCCGCCAGGCCCAGTTGGCAGGATACTGGGACTGGCTGTGGTCTTCCTTTTTTCTCTCTCAGTTTCACTTTCCAAACTCACCACCTCATACAGTGTGTCAGAGGCAGGGCTCTTACGCTCTTTACGCTCCATCTGAAAAGAGAAGATGTGTTTGACCACAGGAAAAAGTCCTAAGGTTTACCTTTCCCTTAAATCCAAAAAAAAAAAATCACTATTCACCACCACACAAATTCAACAGATTAGAGGCATGAACAGAGGAAGAGGATTTGTTCGTTTGACTCTAACAACTATCATTAACAAATTAAAACTTTCACAAAAAGTTTTCAAGGGCGTATGTGTGAGTTTTCAACATGGAGTAAAAATGTGAGGATATCATCCCCTGAATAGCTGATAAAACATTTGTTACTTCTTTTCTTTGTTCATATACCACTTAGTAAAAGGCACAAAATATTGCATTCTGCCACTGTAGGTCACAGTTAATATCTGGTCACAGAGACCATCGGCTGAATTAATTTAAATGCAGATTGCTTCATGATTTGACAAACCTGTCGCAGTTTAAGGTAGAAAGTCTCGGTGTAGCTGCGCTTGCTGAAGGGCCAGAACAGCCTGTCGTTTGGGGAGCACACTCTGACCCTCGTCTCCAGAAGAAAACGAACGGGCTCTTCCACCTCTGTAATCACCAGGTCCACTGCTGTTGTCATGTACATGAATTTATCTGAAGGGGGGAAAAAAAGACAGAAGTTACAATATTATCTGTAATTACTGACCGAATTTTCCATCTACAAGTAATTAATATATTAAAAACAACTGTTATCGTTATCATTCCTTTTTACAATGTCCATTTATTATATCCTTTATTTCTCTACAGCTTGGCTTGGGCAAAGTTCTGTTAATAACCACCACACTCAAATACTTCTGTCACATACTGCCGCCGTGAAATATGAGTGAATAACCAGCCAGCAAGCCAATAAACTAAGGAAATAATCACTAATGAAAACTATTTATGTCTTATACAAATCTTAAATTGATTGTTGGCTCCTACCTTTAGGCGTTTCCTCATTCACAGCCTGGAACTGAGGCGTGTTGGGGTTCCAACTTCCTGTGATGATGTAAGACTTCCCGTCTGAGCTCTTTCCCATTGACTCCTGAGGAGGTACAAGTCTCAAGAAGTTAGCAAACACAGAACAACAAACGCATAGATACACATAGAAAAGTGAAAAAGGGGCCCACCAGGTCTAGCAAGTGCATGTCACTGTTCTTCACATTTTTCCCAGGGCTGAGCAGGAGTCCAAAACACCTAAGGAAAGCACATATAGAGAAAGAAAAATGTGCTAGGAATATGATTACATAAGGGGGGAAAGAAACGCGAGGCATACGACTATGAATCTCTCAAAAAAAAAAAAAAAAAAAATCGTTAAAAAAAAAAAAAGGTCACACATGTTACCAATAATAGCTTCCTGAAATGATCCTCTAACACAGACCAGAGCACGGAGAACGTTAAACACTCCACTAAAATCGTCACCTTCCCTAGGTTCACAAATCAAGAACAAATCATGGCGAGGATGAAAGTCTGCAAAAAAGGTAAAGAAATGTTTACATTTCCACTGATTTATTAAAGTGTGGAAAATGAGACTAACCTCAATCACCACCTAACAACGGTTCTTGACATGGACTGACATACGGATGTGAAGGTGTTTATTACAGAGTGACTTACTTCTTAAGAATGTCTGGTCAACTTTATGGACATTTATGGCCGTTTACATGAACTTAGATTGTTTCCACATTCTTTTATCAAGTTAAGAGCCACCTCGTGTGGTTTTTTCTCCTCTTTTCTTTCTTCTTTCTTTTTTTAAAATAACTCATCTGAAACCACTCCACTTCTCTCAGTTAATTAGAAACAACTTAAAAAGAACTCTGAACAAAAAGACCTTCAATGCCTCTGAGCACGACCATCATTTATGAGAAATTTAGACATATTTGATCACTGCATGAAACTAAAATTCACAAAAACACTTAATCATGAGGACTCCAGGGCACTGCTTAGTAAAATGCTGACCTATATTCTGAAGATGTGTGTGCATGAGAGTATAAGTGTTTTAACTCTTTATCTTACCTCTCAATAGCCAGTTCTTTATTTGAGGTTTGCTGAACATAGATGACAATTTTCTTGTCCAGTCCTGCACGCAGCTTGAAGCTTTGCTTGTCCTTGTCTTTTGCCACAGCGCTGGAAAGAGAAGAAATATTTTTACAGTCTAATTAGAGTGTCTACATGCTGGAATTTCTCACTTTTCATCCCGACCAACCCCCCCCCCCACTAAAAAAAAACAAAACAGAAGCCCCACTATCATCAATTTATATTGTAAATCTGCTGTATGACTTCAGATTGATGGGATTATTTACACTGTAGAGAAGGAAAAACTATTTCAAAATGTGAAATGTTATTGTTACAGAATATATGTCAACATTTAAAGTGTTTAAATTTAATTTTATCAAAGAAAAAACAAAAGCAGGCCATGAGTTCCTGCATGTAGAAGCCGCTTGCTTGGAAGTTGGAACACTAAAAATAACCCAATGCTAATAAGGAGGAAATACGAGTCTGCTAAAAATATCCACGGGCATATTTTTGTTTGTCTTATTTTGTTTTCCAAATAACCTGACCCTTTGGGCTGCTTGTCATCACATAGAAGTAAGTCGGGACTATGGGAAAATAAAATAAAAACAACCTGTGAAGAAGGATTGATGAAAAAAAAAACCCACAGGAACTTTGTTGTTATATCTTGTGGTAAAAAGTGTGTTTGATTGGTTAACATCAGAGACCAAAGAATACTTTTTTCTTTTTTTTAAATAAATCAGTGCAAAGTTCCTTTCATCATTTTTACCCAAACCAATTAGGGGATGCGTCCCCTCATGGGCAGCACCCATCCCAGAAAGGTTTGGGACTTTAGTAGTAAAAAACAACAACAACAACAAAAAGTTGATTCTTAAAATTAAGGATGTATGCTCCCGTATTTATATGTGTAATATGTTGATTAAAACATTTTACACTCCAATAGACAGCTAAAATTGCACTTTTGAATTCAATGATGGATTAAAAATTAGAATGCATGATGAGTGAATGTGACTCCCACCTGAAAGTACCCTTGCCATCGTCCTCCCTAATCTCCAGGCTGACAGTAAATGTAAACAAGTCACTGTCAGGGGTGAGAGGGGGAGCCTGCTGAGACGACAGAACTGCCCTCTTAGCTGACCGCCGAAAGGCTGTGGCAAAGCTGTACAGTATCCTACTAACCTGCAGGAGCAAAGTAAATGCGCACAATGAATATCTATCCCAAAAGACAATATAAATTTAAAGGTCTTCTAACACAGACATATAATTTAAGAGTGTCAAAGAAAAAACACAGGCAAACTCAACAAAACATCGTATAAACACAAGATAACAGTTGCAAAGTTAAAAAACAGAAAGTGTTAAAGAGGAAGAATACTAACAAGCTAAAGCTTTCCAGCCAAATGATTTAGGTTTCCTGTGCTGTAACCATAGACAAGGATAGTGCAAGTGGTCGAAGTGGAATTTGTCTGGTCATATTTATGAGGAACAGAAGAGACCTTCAGCAGATTAACCATTTTGAATTGTATTTAATTTTGAACCTTGAGTGTGGGGGTGTTGTTCCTGTGTAACATAAAGCAAGCTGTACCAGAGGTTTGCCAAGTCTCAAGAGGAGCAAGAGCTAGAGACAGAGCTTGAGTCTGCCAAGTGTGAAAACACAAGGTGGTAATAATTTATTTACATCGTCTCCACTGAGGGGACTTTAAATGCACAGGTTTCACAGCGAGCAAAGTTTTTTTTTCTGTCCACTTACTACTAAAGAGACATATGTGGCTGATAATAAACAGAGCTATCCCCCCAACTAGAGGACCACTGCAGAGTGGTTTTGGATCATTTCTAATTCCGGTAAACAGCACCGCTCATGGGGGGTCAGTGACTAGAGGGGTGGGGTGGGGGAAAGTGCTGTTATCAATAAATAACAATGCTCTTCGGCTCTTTCACGAGACCAGAGTACAAAGCAGCTTCTAACCTCTGCTACAGAAAGTCTTTGTTTTATCTCTGGTACAGTACAGGGATGTTAGGAGATCGCAGGAGGTCTATTTATTGAGAAACAACACTGGACAGGATGTAAGAGATGGGGGATGAGTAGAGCTAGATGGGGGGGGGAATTACCCCCTGTATTGGTACATGTAATACAATGGGACTGTTGTTCTGTGCTGCTTAAAACTGATCAGCTGTCAACATCTTCATTTTTCACGAAGGAACTCTCTGTAGGCAGTTGTACGCCAGAACTAATCGGGGCAGGCAGAACTTAGTTTGATACAGAGTGCTTTTCAAATAGCCCCACACAAGCCAAAATAGCATTAAGGTCTTATCAACTAATACCAGGTTTTCTCTGCAAAAGAGGCTGTCAAAAACAAAAGGGCAACTATTTCATCCTTTACTCCCAACAACTGGAGTTTCATTCAAAGAGTCCGTCCCTGATCTCAACTCAAACTTGTGAAATCGATTACATAAGAAGTTTGGATTTGATCCGTATCTAAAAAATGCAGCCTTTAAGGATCTGGTGCGTGTTAAATGTCTTGTTACACTGTTTTTATTTCCACCCGGGATGTTTTTTCACACTTGCCAGCTTTTTCTTTCTTCATGTACTTTCCGTGCACACGAAGCTTTGAGACATTCTTAAATGATGTCACGGTAAAAATCAGCTTCAGCTGCCAATTTGTGTTTCACGTGCATCAGCTTCTTAGGATCCTAGAATACTTCTGTAAAACCCATCTACTGGAGCTGAACTGATGTGAATTACATAGAAATAGATACACATCTCTGGATGAGAGAGGCAAGTTTTTGTCAACGTCCCCCCCCCCCCAAAAAAAACAAAAAACAACAAAAAACAAAAGAAGAGTCGTGGGTTTGAGTGTCAGGAGGCCTCTGCATCACCATTACAAACTAGCCTCTGGGTCATAATGGGAGGTCCGATACAAAAGTGGGCTGAATAGAATTGAGGAGTTATTTTTCTTTATATATGAACAAAGATGGTTTTGGTAGTTTTCAGCAAATTAATTGAAAGACTTGCTAGGGCCCTGGACAATGATGAATGCAAATTTAACCATGAAAAAATGTATTTATCCAAATGCAAGAGCCATTTCACCATAATACATATGGTTAGTTTAAAAGACCTCGGTCAGAAAACAGAGTTGTTAAACATGTCTTAAGAGTTGTTTACTGTGAAGTTGAAGCAGATGTGATGCATATGACAAGAGCAGCTTTCTCCCCAAACGAACGGGTAACCAATGAGCTGACTCACTACAGTCTAATAATCTGAAAGGGAGGCCCAAAAAAGCAGGAGATGCTGTGGACTGGTTTGTTGCTATGGCACTTGAAGGAAGAGAAGGGTGGGTGCAAGATGAAGAGTGCAAAGAAGAGAACAGAGATGTCCAGAATATTTTTTAATTTGAGTGAGAGTATTTGCATCAGTGTTTTAGTGAGTATGTGTATTACAGATCGGAGTCTCGGAAACTGGATAACAGGATGAAGTGTCTGGGGGCTCACTGTGACACTGAAGGAGACGGCTTTCATGATGAAGAAATCAGGTCACTGAACACTGAAAGCAGAGCTTTAACCCAGTTTCATGAGCGGGTACCTTCTTCTCTTCCTTTACATTTCTGCTGAACCTACTGCATACACAGCATTACAATAATCGGCAGATACACCAATCATCTCATTACAGGCTAGGAAATTGTTTTGGGACATTTATGTGAACGTTAATTTAACACACATCACCAACCTAAGCCGTGCTGCCTAAGAGCTGTGTCCTACCCCAGACTTCCTTCTTGAATTATCGCAATCATAAAAGGTTCAGAAAACTTGACTTTGACTGAATCCACAAACTCTCCACTGATTGAGTGCCCGTGGCCCACAAGACCCAAAGAAACCAACACCGGCGTCCTAATGCCACATCAGGTCACCCCCAGAGCTGCCGTGTCCACAACTCAAGTGTGTGCACATGTATTTGTACTTGAGGGGTGCAATAGTGTGAAAAGAAGAGACGGCAGTGCCATATATAAAATCAAGAAGCTTTCACTCCCCCTTTTGTTCACTAACTGAATAGCAACTACATTGCTTGCAAACTTTTTGGGGTTGGCTACTCTAGTTGTTGTTGTGACCTTAGCTTGGAAAAGAGTGCCTTATATACCACATAGTGGTATTAAGTTAGACAAAGACAGTTGCATAATCAGTGAATGCTTACCGCCTCTTGGATTTGGCAGCGAAAAACATGGATCCTGAAGATCTCAGCATTGTAGTGGCTCTCAGTGAAGGCAAAGCAGTCACTCTCCGGTGTGCCATCATGGCCTCGTACGCAGAACAAAATCTTATAGATCGGATAGTTGGCAATCTCAGTGTTGTTGTGTGGATCCAACAACCTGTTAAAACACCAATAAAATTACTGTTGTTTAAATTCTTAAAAGCAACAAGAGTGTATCAAGTTTGGACATCTGCACTAGAACTAATCCACACAACTGACCGAAAATCTATATTTTCGCCCTACCTGACAGTCCCTTCAGACACGCCTGGCACAGACAGTGTAACATCCAGGGGGAGTTGGCACTGCCCTCTGAGGATACTCATCATACGGAGGGCCTCTACCTCACTCCGGGGGGCATTGACTGAGGCACATCCTAGATATGTCAGCTGGCTGAACACGACGCTGTCCTCATCTGGGATGGGGCTGCCAGGACTACCTTCTGATGATGATTCATCAGCTGCAGTTATGAGAAAAGACAGGCAGTGAAAGAAAGAAAAGGATAATATTATGACATCTATTATAATCTTTCAGCTGTACAGTTTCATGCGAGAGGAGGTTAGAAAGAAGGAATGGAAAAGTAAGAGAAGCTTAAGGAAAAAATATAACATCAATTGGCAAAATTCATGAAATTCAAGGAAACCAAGAACAAAATGACAACAGTCCTCATCCTTTAGGAAACAAAACGAATGAGGAAACAGGATGGTTTAAAACATGTGATGTAAAATTGTCGGTATAAATATGATTCAACTTCATCTCATCCTGACTTGCCTCTGTATGACCTCTCATTCAGCTCACTCTCTTGGGCTGTCTGAACAGGAAGCACCATTTCCAGCTTGGGTGGTGGTGGGGGTGCGCTCAGAGGGTCAGTGCCTGGGGCTACAGGTGACGCTGTGGTATAAAGGGCATGATCGCCCCTACCGAGATCATCCATCCTTGCTTCTGACGCAAGGCCAGCGTCAGCCATTGATGGGTCCATGAGGACATCTTCTAGCTCCCTTTGAAGCTGCTGCTCACTTCCATTGCCTACAATCTGATGCACACACATAGGTGTACAAACACACACACACACACACACACACACACACAGAAATAATCATGCACCCAACCACAAAAAAAGCACAAAACAAACAAACAATTTAACCAGAATTAAGAGTATTATTATTGAGTTTTGCAGTTTGCAGAAACATGCAGTTGCCTTGCCCATAACAGTGACATGGAAATGTATTTTGAGCGACTGCAGCGTGTTTAAGGTATGAATCACTTGTTTCAGTTTGGCCATTAAAGATGTATCTTAGGTATATTTCAATATTAGTACATTGTATTGAGATCACTTTGGGTGGACGTATCAAGACTTTAGAGTTATGCCAACACTGATTATAAATGAAAGTATCAACTGAAACCTTGAGCTTGGCCAAACAGCACAAAGTGAGGTAAATGCCTGTTCCCTGCCTGCTGCTGCAGCATCCAAAAGCTGTATAAGAAAAGGAGATCAGCCAGTAGGGGTCACTGTTGTATTGATCATTTAAGGATAACAAAAATGATGTAAAAATATAGAACATTTTTCCAAACAGATAGAGTAAAACCTAATTTATGTCTTTGGCAGAAAAGAATGAGGTCATTTGTCCATTGCTGCTGGACTTAATTATCTTAATATATTTGCAGGATGGATACTACCACTGCCAATTATCTTAGTGATACAGGACTATTAACATGATAAAAAAAAGAAAAAGCATTCTAAACAAGCGTAAGTGTGCTATCAATTCTATATTGACGTTCACACTTCTGACGTTTTGTAACTGTGTAGCTGTAGAGGGCCTTTACAGGAAGTGCTACAAGCCTGGGCGACTGTTGCATAACTACAGCCTACAGTTTAATTCTAACATCATCAAATCCAAAGTATTAAAGAGCTGAGGCCATCGCTGGACAGACGGCAAAATTACAGAAAGCACAAATAATCACAGACAGAATCACCACTGAATCACATCACAGGAAGAAAAAGGTGAATAATATTCACAAGCAAGAGAGAAGCTGAGGAAAGGAAAGAGAGCGAGAGAAGAGACTGACCTTAAAGCTGACCCCTTCCTCAGAAATCACCTGCATAACAAACAACAAGTTTAGACACTGACTCCTCTGCTGACTGGATGGGCTGACTGGAGGGAGATGTGCACAAGAGTGTGTCGGCAAAAACCAAAACATGATGTCAGGATGACCGCGTGCCAGTGGATGGAGTGATTTCGCCATTACATTGTGAGAACAGAGGATGTGTGTCACGTTCTGCTTTTTAACCATCTGACAGCAGGCAGACGATGGCAAAATACGCAGCGCAAAAACGTGATTTTATTGTCCATAAAAAATGAGCTGTGATGCTTTTACAAACACTGGTCTTAAGAATGAAATATGAAAAAAGACAGAACACGACAGAAGGTCAAAGCAGAGCAACTTTCTAGCGAATGGATATTGAACATCTATGCTCTGCTGGCGCCATCTTCTGGGAACTTTACAGAATAACTTTTCTTTACAAACAAACAGGTATCGTACATGAGTGACATACAGTAATGAAAATAGTCCGAACGTGTGAGGCCGCTTCTTAAGTCAACTCAATAAAAAGAAACATGATAACAACTAAACTGAGAGACACGTGGACAAAATGCATCCTGTGAAGAGATCGAGCGGAAGAGGCGAAGAGAGGTAATCTGAACCCATTAGGGACACACACAGGATAGTGGCTGGCAGTCACAATTATTTCCTAGAAAGTCTTTATATTGTGAAAAGAGCTACGCCCGCATCACAAAGCACCGATATTTTCCCCAGCAATGGGTCAAAGCAAGGTTATATCACCACAATACCTGGATATCTTTCAAAGTTGAGCAGTGAATTCAACCATAGAAAACAAGCTGTAAGTCAGCCTCGCTATAGCACAATATCATATTACGCATTTAAACACAAGCACCTGACTGACACAGCAGTTGGGAAACGGTCTCCCAAAGTTAAATAGCATCCAACTTAATGACACTCAGTGGCAACAATATCTGGCGGTGGATGCATGAATGACATCCTTCATTTACAGCCTAAACAGCACAGGGAAACTTAACCAGACAATTTACCCTCAGTTTATGTGGATGTGCACAAATCACCAAGGGCTTCGTCATTAAAAGTAGCAAATACAAACACCAACTATGACCAACTACGGCAAAAAAAGGCAAAGTGAGAATGAGGAAGCAAAACAATAAATGCTGGTTTATGGTTAAGAGTGTGAAATTAACAAACCCTGCTAGATGTTAAAAAAAAAGAAAAAAAAGATGGTTGTTAGTAATGAAAACAGTATGTTAGCAACATGAATCTGTATAAACTGTAATTCCTAATTTGCTTTTTTATGAGTTCTAACAAATAAATAAAGATGAATAAACATTGAGATGTTTTGATATATCATGGTCCATCAGATTTAATTAACACACAAGGTAATAATAGTCACACCATTTAGTGTGCTGGACATTCTCGTTTGGTTTCCTACTTTATACTGTACAGTTTATTCTACTCATCTGATCAGGCCATCTTAACTGTTATTATTAATGAGTCTATTCAAAGTAAAAACACCACTGGAATTTAATGGTCAGGCCATATAAAAAAATCTATCTATTAAAAAATTTGCCTAATCTAAAAAAAAGTTCCCACCTGACCCTCTGTGACCCTTATGCAGAACACGTTTCACCAATGTTTCTCCATTTTACATAACCTATGTGTTGTGTTAAAATAGGACTATATTAGCAAATGAATGACCCTCAAGAAATTGCAGCTGGAAGATGAGTGTGAATTCAGATAAAGAAAAAAAGTGTAAATAAAGACAGGACCTCTTATATCACGCACTCACTATGTTTTGATAAAGGTTTCTTCAGTAAAATTAAAAAAGGAAAACAAACACACACACACCTCGGGTGCCAATGCTTGTTTCTGCTACTCTATGTCGTAGACATAAATATGGTGCAGTTTTGCTGTTGAAACTACAACATACTCCGTCATCTTGATGCTCAAATGCTGGAAAAAACATGCATTAAAATTTTTTTGAACCCCTCTAACCACTTTGAGACCCTCTAACTTGTAATAAATGTTAGAAATATGAAAGTAAACTTGCAACTACTTATGTAAAATTGTAAATTTATCTTAAAAAAAAAAAAAGCTGATTCCTGGGGTGTCAGGTGGAAGGCTGAAGTTTTTTTAATGGGAAGACCCTTATGCCATTGTGCCTAAGTGACTATTAGTGCACCTAATCTCCAACAAGTCCCCCTTTTCTACCTTGCACTTCCATCCGTACCTACACCCAGCCAACCTTACCTTCAGTCCTGTCTTTTCGTCATCACTACCATTATTAGTAGAGGAGGGTGTCTCGTCCCCCAGCCGGGACACAAGGACAAAGTCCTCACTGTTGAGAGTGGACACTGAGTCTGAAGACACGCTAATCTTCCCCACCGAGCCCTTGTCATCCATGGCTGCCGCTGTTAAATTCAGCCACGCTGCTCATGAATGGAAGACGGAAGGCGGAAGTGGTGGGAGATGATGAGCAAAATCCCCTAGAAAAAAATAAATAAAAAGAAAGAAGCAGAAAACAGTCATGATGAGATGAGGTCCATGAAAAGCATCTTATAGAAAGGCAAGTGGCTCTAAAAATGGTGAAAGTACTTGTGATTCACTTTTAGAGGTCTTTTGAACACCCCAAAGAAAGAGGTCATTACCCAGAGAAAGGCAAAAAAACAAAAGAGCGCAAAACGAAGCTTAGTTCAAGTGAAGGTGATAGACAAGAGAATAAAATGATGAAGCAATGAAACCAGAAAAATCAAAGAAAAAGCATCTGTGGGTCATTTAAAGCAATTTTATATGCTTCAGAAGAATAAAGTAGACTAGTTTGCAAAAACAGCTTGATTTTACATGCATTGCAAAGCTATGGTGATGCGAATGACAGTGAGGAAGTAAGGAAAAAGACAACTTTTTACAACCATCTATTTGACCCATGTTCCGTCTACAAAGTCTCAGCTGTGGTTTCGCACTAAAGAATCACAAGTTCACAAAAATACATTGAACAATGTAAAAGCACACACTAAATAATCTAACTGCAGTGCATGCACTCCTAAATGCATCCCTGCAACACCAACCAGCCACCACAACTGCAAATAACAACTTTTGACTCTGCTGGTAAATTACGACTGTGGGATGCCACTGTGTAGTTCACACTGAGATAAGAATTAGTATTAAGGTAGGGAAATCCAGGCAAAGCTCTATTATTAGTATTGAGGCATGAGGTAACTTCTAAATAAGAGAGGTGGCAGGAAACACCCATAAGCATTTCTGGCCGTTTCCTCTCGCTGCTCCTCCCTTTCCCTCTTTCACTTCTCTTTTTGCCTCATCACTCACCCTGCAATCTATTTTTCTCAGTGTCCACCTTTGCCCTTGCCCTTCTTGCTTTGGGGGGAAAAAAACCCACCCAAAGCAAGCAGGTTTAACAATGAGAAAGTATCAGGACAAAAGGTCAATCTGGATTATTAGAGATAACACAAACACAGTCACACTGACCCAAAATAAACGTCTATATTAGAGGTTACGTGATTTTGCTGCTGATATCAATGTTATTTTTAGGCTGCAATTTATTATTGACAGCTTAAGGTTTATCCTCTCGGTGTACGTCTCTGGATACTGTGGCTCTCGCTAAATTTTTAAAGGATAAAATACGGTTTCAAAGCAAATGAATTCATTTTCAAAATATAAAATTCAATTTCAATTCAGTGATGATCATTTTCAAACCAGTAAATTGAATTTCAAATTAGGCTAATTCATATTCAGTTTGTAAAAGCATTTATTCAAGTTACAATTCAGATTCAATCCGAGCAATTTAACTTATTCAAATTCAGTTTCTGATGGAACAGATTTCTGCCCATACTAGCGTTTCACCTTTATTTGACGTGGAAAAATAATTTGTCGCTCTATTTAAAAAAAAAAGTCCCTTGTAAAGATGCAACATTAATTCACTTACTATTAGAAGAAAACAGGAATAACCTCAGGTTTCCTTTCAGCACTCTAGCCAGGCTGAGAAAGAGTCCGAGCTTTGTTGAACTTAATTAGTAATGACTTCATGAATTTCTTCACAATTAAAATTTTCACCATTAGAGAAGAAAATTTTTCACAGCAGTCCCACAGATGTATCATTATGTACAGCACCTATAAAACTGCTCTTATTTATATTATACAATTTAACTCTCCAATTGATCTTTCAAAGTTAGCTTCAGTAAATACTTCCTCAAAACCATCAACCGTATTCACTTTATTATCTTTATCTTTATTCGCGGGTTATGTACCACAGGCCTTTAATGTGGCAGTAATTAAACCATTACTTAAAAAGCCTCTAGTTGACCCAGCTGTCTTAGCTAATTATAGGATAATCTTCAGTGTTCCTTTTCTTTCAAAAATTCTTGAAAGAGTAGTTGTAAGCAGCTAACTGATCACCTGTAGATGAATGGTTGATTTTAAGAATTTCAGGTATCAGAGATCATCAGAGTACACAAGCAACATTAGTGAAGGACTCGATACTGTAGACCACAATACTTTATTACAGAGATTCGGTATTAAAGATACTGCACTACAGTGGTTTGAGTCATATTCTCACAGTACACAATAATTCAGACTCCATAATTAATAGGGGTGGGGGAAAAAATCGATACTGTGTAGTATGGTGATATTTTGTTTGCTAATAATGTATCGATGCAGGGACAGCAGAAATCGATATTTTGTTACAAACCATTTTTTCGTGGACTGGAACATGCTCTGACTTCATGTTCCTTTTTCTGAGCAAGAATCCTGACATTCCTTCACTGTCCAAATGTGTTTAACTTTTTTTTGGCAGCAATAAACATGACAGTTTACTTATTTTAATTTAAGACATGTTTTATTTTAATTAAGTTCAAAACTTTTTTTATTTAATGTAAAATTATATTTTGTTTTAATTTACTTTCAAATTCTTCAGTTGCTGAAGGGGCTGCATAGTTTTCATATTGCATAGTTCAGAATAGCTGTAATTGTACCAGATGGTTGCATTCAGTTAAGTTGGACTAGACTGTAATACAAACAGTTCAGTTTGTCAACAATAAAACTGACTGAAATGAGAGAAAGACTGAGTGTGAGACTTT
This sequence comes from Pundamilia nyererei, assembly GCF_000239375.1. Classification (NCBI taxonomy): domain Eukaryota; kingdom Metazoa; phylum Chordata; class Actinopteri; order Cichliformes; family Cichlidae; genus Pundamilia; species Pundamilia nyererei. Next base: position 3,328,847 of record NW_005187433.1, on the reverse strand, counting down.
GATATTAGATAAAATGAATATTGATAAAGTTTACCTTTATGTACAGAATTTGAATATCGCAAAATATTTTTAAAAATTGCAATAATATCGTATCGTGCGTTAAGTATTGTGATAATATCGTATCGTGAGTTGTATGGTGATTCCCACCTCTAATAATTAACAACAATAGGTTAATTGTATAGGTTAATTATGGAGTTCCACAGGTCTCTGTGCTGGGACCAATACTTTTTAAGAGCTTCTCTTAGGCAGTATCATTCGAAGGAACATTTTCACAGCTATGCAGATGATGTCAGGCATGTGTAAAGGCATGTGTGGCGGAGTGTAGTCGGCAGTGCCACGGCAGGGAAGGCGGACACACCTGCACGGCATCACAATCCTGCCTCACCAGCTTAAAATTGGTGTAGGGTCCTGTGTTTGGTTGTTAGTGTGTTCAGCTGCAAGCTGGAAAGCTGCAGCAGTGTGTGTGTGTGTGTGACTGTGGACAGCAATCGAGAGTCAATAAAGAATGCTGGAAAGCATGTATGTCTCGTCGGGTCTGCCGTGGTTTGTCACAGTAGTGCCGAAACCCAGGATGAGAGGCATGACGGACCCACAACCAGGCCAGCAAGTGGATGAGCTGGCCCGAATGGTGGCCGAAATGGTGGGCACAGAGTGGGAACAGGTGGTGGCATCACGCCGCCTGCAGGAAGAATCTGGCCGCTCGGGCCTGGTCCTGGCCGGCACCGCCGCCACTGCCACCAGCGTTCCCCAACGGTGTTAGTGTGGTCCTGGTTTGGTTGTTGTCAGTGTGTTCAGCTGCGAGCTGGAAAGCTGCAGCTGTGTGTGCGTGTGACTGTGAACAGCAACCGAGAGTCGATAAAAAAATGCTGAAAAGCGTATGGATGCGTCGCCGGGTCTGCCGTGGTTTGTTACAGAATCTCTTAAGGACAAATGCCTAGATGACCTCTAATATTCTGCCTCAAAACTCGTACAAAACTGAGGTTATTGTACTCGGTCCTAAAAATCTTAGAAACACAGCATCTCAACAGATGCTTACATTGGATGACATTGCCATTGCCTCCAGTAACACTTAGAGGAATCTTGGAATCATGACCAGGATGTGCCTTTCAATGTGAGTATTACATGGATTTGTAGCACTGCTCACATTTGTGCAATATCACTAATTCTAGAAACATCCTGTCTCAAAGTGATGCTGAAATACTAACTGATACATTTATCACTTCTAGGCTGAACTATTGTAATGCATTATTTTCAGGTTGCAAAAATGCTACAACGACAGTACTAACAGGACAAGAAAGAGAGCATGTTTCTACCATATTATCTTCTTTTTACCCGTTTAATCCAGAACTGAAATTAGAATCTTTCTTCTCCCTTACAAGGTCTTGAGTAATCAGACCCCATGTCCTTAAAGACCTCATAGTATCATATTGTCCCAACAGAGCTCTTGGATCTCAGGCTGCTGGCTTACTTGTGGTTGCTAGAGTTTCTAAAGGCAGAATGGAAGGCAGAACTACCAGTTTGGATTTGGGAGACAGACACTATCTCTACTTTCAAGAGTAGGCTCAAACCTTTCCTTTTTGATAAGCTTATAATTAGGACTGCATCAGGTGACTCTGAACTATCCCTTAGTTATGCTGCAATATGCTTAGACAGCTGTGGGTTTCCCCTGGTGGAGTAAGTGTTTATTCTTCATTAAAGTCTTTTTCACTCTCGATATAATTATACACCACTAGTGCATTTATTCATTCATATAGTAAATAATTTTAAACTGGTTCTCTCGCATGTGTATTTTGCCCCGTTTCCCTCTACTTGCCTTTGTTTCTCCTAACCCCCACCTGGCCGGGGCAGACTGCCCTTGTGAGAGTTTGGTTCTGCCACAGGATCCTTCCTGTTAAAAGAGAGATTTTCCTTCCCACTGTTGCCAAGTCTTTGCTCATAAAGAGCCATCTGATTGAGATTTTTTTATGTTATAGGTCTTTACCCTACAATTTAAAAGCACCTTGAGGCCACACCTGTTGTGAATTGGCACTATATAAATTAAAAGTGCTCTCTTTATCATTTCAAACCACTCTGAGGAAATTAAAATCTGATTACTCATCTAAATATTCTGGGTTTTTTTTTTGTTTCTTATGCTTTTTTCTTTTTAAATTTGTGTTGCAAAACAAGGTACAATTATCAAGTGAGGCTACAACTAGTCTGCCAACTTCCCTGTTGGCAACATCTATTTGGAAAGGCACAAACACAACAACCCGCTGATCTGAGCAGAGTCGGGTAAAACAAGTAATGTGCGACCTGTTGTGGCAATAAAACAAGATCATGTTTAAACTGAATTGTCATATTTTCCTAGTAAAGAATTATAAATAACCACATATAAATAGATTTATTTAACATTTGTTATGTTTCATGTGTATGAAAAGCAAAAAAAAAAAAAAAAAAATCAGCATGGCCAACTTCTTGGCAACCAGTTGGTAGTTGCAACTACTTGCAATCAGTTGCCAAATATGACAAAGTTAAACACAATCACCAGGCAACCTTTGACCTTTCCTGGTTGCAAGAAGGTTGTCTTATTTCGACTCTAGTCTGAATGAGCTATAACACAATCATAACACAAAGACCATTCAGCCAATTATGCTAACCTTTACTGGATAAATATCATAATTAATGCCAAGGAGTTAGAAACTATGTTTCACCCACTTTGTATGAGGGACTGTGCGCACAAATTACACACACACACCTCTATTTACCTTCTCCACCTGTTTCACTTTCTAATCAAAAAAGGTGCTCCCATGCATACCTGTTATAATCTATTCTGTCTTTTCTGAATATTAATGACCAACAAAAATATGCAGTGCTACTTTAACATCCCACACTAGCATAAACACTATAAAGCAAATGGACGAACACACCACAACTTGCTTAGACCCTACCTTACAGGTTAGTTGTGCAACAATAATTTGATACACTGTGTACAATGTAGGTACAAAGTAACACAAATATATCGTTAAAACTAGTATATAATGAGAATATTTAATGATAACTCTCATTCTGCATGTGCGTTGTTACTTATGTTGCAACAGACAACACGGTTGCATGCGTGTCTATGGACTGTGCTTCTTTGGCAGCTTATTTACTCTGCTGATAGCTTTGCTGAGCAGATCATTTTAAAACATTGTCATTGCTCTTATTTCATACATAGTTTGGTGATTTTCTAATCCCAGTATACTTTATAGACACCTCAATAAGACTAATTAACTGTAACTACTAACTGTAGCTATTAATAAGCCAAATCTATACTGGTTTCTGTGATATGACGGTTTACTCTTATTTTGTGCTCTTGGATGTTTGGTCTGGCAACTGTCTTGTTCCATATGAAATAATATTAATTGAAGAGAATATCTGACAAAGTAAAGCAAATACCAGTCCAAAAGAAAACTAAGCATCAGACTCAGTAGCATTCAGACACGGTCCTTTGCATCAATCCCCAGTCTCTTTCATCCCTGCAGGCTTTCAGTCTTGAGGATACTTTGCAGATGTTTACACTACTCTTGGCTCAAAGACAGCTGCTGTCCATTTTTAGCACAGTTGGCTTTT
>NW_005187433.1:3282740-3325104 GCF_000239375.1 Pundamilia nyererei | reverse complement strand
CTTTCTTGCTTTCTTAGTGTTTTGTTGCATTTAAATGTTTCAGATCTAACAAAATACAGTTTTTAAATGAACCTATGTTTGAATAAATAAATAAACAAAATACATTTTTATAACCATTCAGAGGTGGCCTTGCTCGTATGTTCAGAATTACTGTAAAGCTGCATAATCCTAAAGCACTTGAGCTTCAGGGGATAAACTGATGGCCAGACATTCTCCTTCAGGATTTTCTGGTAAAGAGCAGCATTCATGGATCCATTAATTATGCCAAGTCACCCAGGCCCTGAAGCAACACAGCAGCCCCAGACCATCACACTTCTACTACCATGTTTGCTGATATGATGTTCCTTTTATGAAATGCTGTATTAGTTTGTTACAAGTTGCAGTGGGATTCAAATCTTCCAAAAAAGTCCAACTTTTGACTGTCAATCCACAGAAATTTCCCCAAAAGTCTTGGGGATCATTATGGTGAGGCAAAGGTGAGATGAGCCTTTGTGTTGTTTTTTGGACACCTAAGAACGCTCAGATGTCAATGACTGAGAGCATTCTATGAGCCTACCTTACATTGTCAGACAGGTTCTATTTAACTGATCCAGCAGGTCTGGTAGCAACCAGGGCTGAAAGATTTGAGATAGGGCCAGAAAGGTTTGGGTGGCCGTTTCCTCTTATTAAATTAAATTATATATTTTTAAAAAAATAATTTTTATGGGTTATCTTAGACTAACATTAAACTCTTTTCAATGATCTGAAATATTCAAGTGTTGTAAAAACAGGCAAAACCTAAGAAATCAGGACAGGGACAATTACTTTTTCACATACAGCAACATATTTCATTCGTCCAGATCTTTATTCCTGTTTTAACTGTTTATATTTTTTTTTTCCAAATTGTTTAACTACTTTTGGAAAGATGGCTAAAATAAACTTTAGGGATAGCTATAGTGCCATCACTCGCTGATTTCTGAAGTCCCATTGTGAAGCGATTTCCCATTGCTCATCTTAGCATTTTGAAACTGGATGTGAGAAGTGAGAGGTGGATTTATGAAACTGCATGCTCACTGGCTAAACACTTGCCCATTACAAGTCATAAGCTGGATATTATAAGTCATATCCTGAAACTTATTTCTGAAACCAAGCCCACAAACTCGTCAGCACAAGCCCGGAGGCAGTTTTCTCACGTCTTTCAGACCCCAAAGCCATGTCCACCTTTTTTATAATGTCTAATAGTCAGGCCTTCTGCCTGCTGGTCCAGAGAGCATGTTGTTTGCTTTTCTTAAGGTAAATACTAAGACTTGCACTTTGATTTGAGAAAGCCAGGCGAAACTTGATTTTATGCACATACAACAGTCAATACTATATACACCCATACATACATAAAATACATTTTTAAAAATACCCACTTGTGCTGGATGTCACATACCCTACAAAACACACAGACAGCTGTATTATGAACACAAATAGGCACTCACTGAGAAACACGTGCATGCACACACACAAACCTAATACTTTGACTAGCAGGAGGCTCCAAAAGACTTATAATGCTTCCCTTGTCACCCCAGTTTCCTTTCTAGCCTCACCAACAGAGCTCTGCCTGCTCCTGCCAAGATACACTGTTCCTTATCAACCTTTTCACTGCCTTGGTACACTTCCAAGAAGATCGACAATCGCTGCCAGTCAGTCAGGATACTGACCATTAAAATTATCTGGGTTCTAAAATGCCTTAAATTGGAGGTCATTTCCAATACCTTGAGTGTTTTTTAGCAAATTTAAGCTAATTTGTTCAGTCAACTTTAATTTGACTTTTTATGTCTCATCACTATATGATTCTTTGTTTTGAGTAGCAGGTTGAAGAGAAGAGAAGAGAAGAGAAGAGAAGAGAAGAGAAGAGAAGAGAAGAGCCCACACCCTGGATCCAGAAAGCCACTAAGATGAATCCAATAACTCAACTGTTCAGCATATTTCATAGGTTCATATGGATATGAAGCGGCAATAGTTCTTCCAAAGCTTGTTTCCCAAAATGTTCTCTGACTTCAACATGAATACTCTGCATGTCTATGAGATGCTACAAATGTGAAAACCAATATAAGTTACATTTACTCTGTCAAGGAGGAAAATAAAGTAAGCTCACGTTTAGCCTTAAAATGCAGCCAGGTTCATTTTGAGTATCTTCTTTCAGGACTACAACCTACATCGTCTACTCATTTATCAACTATAAATCAACACAAAGCGATAACAGTAGTAAAGTGGTGAGGTCTGTGCATCCCCTAAAATGGCTCACACACTTTAGTTTATTTTAAGTTGAAAACAGGAGGATACCATGTTAACCCATGTGTAAAAATACACACACTAGAAACACATGCCTGCTTCTTCTTTTTTTTTTGCTTCCCACTGCTATCCAGCTGAACGGGCTGTTCTGGGCTGCCAGCTGGGCCCTGTGTGCACCTCACGAGGGAGAGGAAGACACAGCCAGACACAGGCAGAGCATTCAGGCTTGCACCACAGTCCTTTTCAACCCGCCTCACAGCACTGATTTCAGCCAGGCGGAGATAGCGGGGGGGGGAAAGGAGCAATAGAGAGGAAAAGTGACAGAACAGCTCATCTACTACAATGGGAGTGTAACACTACAAAGCAAAATCAAAGAAACACACACATAAACAGTATTTTATTTGTACTGTGTGAGCATCTAATTATAATCTTCATTCAGATTCACTGCAGGTCAGAGGCCCCTGGTTTAATAAAGTGGTATGAATGCTCTCAAAAGACTCGCGCTCAACAATAAAATGATCTCACGTGACTAAATAAAATACGGCAGGCCTGCCTTTAATTTCACAAACACAGAACTGATTGCAACAAACTTGTTCACTGTAAAATACTGAGCTACAGCCATGGACTGGCTATTCACAGCTACTTACTTAGTGGTGTTGTCTCTGAAAAATAGAGGTATGGCTTTTAAAGTAAAGCTGACACTTAGATGTGTGTTAACATGCATGCAACAATAGTTATGTGTGATGAACATACAGAAAATGGAACTGAAAGTGAATATGAATTCTCACTTTTGCATTTGTCCCTACCTCAGTGATAAATATGTATGTCAAAGTTTCTGTCGTTTAGTGAATTAACAATAAAAATTGAGCAATTTCTTATCAAAGCCAAAGCCCAGATGCAGGAAAACAAAGCAGGGCTGCAAGAAAGAAAAAGGAAGAAATAAAGCGTACAGCATCTATAACTCAAAAGAAGTGTGCAAATGGTCTGTGAGTAAAAATAGAGAGGTAGGTACAACCCTTATAAGATGAGCAGCTGAAATGACATGATCTAACCCTGCTTTTAACATGCAACCAAAGTTTCTGTTTCAGGTGACTTAACAGTGAGTGCTATTTTTGGATCACACATCTAAAAATGTGGGTGGGTTTGTGTGTGTATGTATTTAACCTTAAAATAGCTCTTCTATTTACTGAGTATCAAGGAAAAAACACAGAAGACAACTCTCGTGAGCAGTGCATACAATGTTGTCTTGCAAGAGGCGCAGATCTGCATAGTGATCTGAGCTCTTGGCCTGTGGTTGTTGATGAGATGCTATCTCTAGCTACAGAGTATGAGGGCGTGGAAGTGGACTGAACAGTATGTGGATTCTAATTTATTCAGTCGGTCCCTGCTGGGCAGCTAATACTAACCAGCTGTCTGCGGATATCAGGCTAATGTCTTCTCAACACAAACAGTCCAGATGATTGAGTGAGCCCACTTTTAGTTTCTGCTCGGTCTGTGTTCAGTGTTTTTGTGTGCACCTAGGTGATGACACAGATTTTAATGGAGTATCACAAGTGTTTTATGAAACATGAGTATTCATCTAATGCAACTGAATGATTAAGAATCAAATACAAATCAGCTGCATCCATACAAGGTACAGTACAGCTAGCTAGATATAGCTTTACAACAGTCTGCAGACATTTATTTACCAATAAACTGCTTCCCCCTACCGTTAATAAGAAGCCACATAAACTGAGGACGGAAATACGTCTAATCCACCAAGTCATAACATTTAAAATCCAGAAGGTAATCAGGTCTTTTCTATACATTTTTTTTTAATTATTAATTAAATTTGATTAACACTCAACATGAGGATAGCTGTTACTTGGGAAGAAGAGCAGGTAATTCACTAACCACAGAAACACTTGCTCAGTATCTTTGGGGACGATACTGAACCCTTAATTGCCCCTGATGCATCCATCAGTGTGACACAAATGAGCTCAATAACTCCATAAAGCTCCAAAGAAGCAGTACATGCAACAAAATCCAGTTGTGCAAAGTTGAGGCCGATGCAGACTTGTCCAATTCGTTGGTTATTTGGCGGAAACATTATTTCCCCCAAAAGTAAACCGTTATCAAACGCCTGGGAACTTTTGAACTCTAATGTAACTAATGTATGAATTAGAGTCATCTCACCCACAGCACATGCACTGAAACACTAATCCACAACAGTTGGTGCCCTCGCCATTCAGTCTACATCAGTTGTCCAAAAACAGGTGTGTATGAGGGGTGTTACTTGCATCTCAGTCCAGATATGGAAAAAAACATCTGAACAGTAGTGATAGAGGGAGGTGCTAAAATCTATTCAGTTTGACATCTTTACTCTGCTTTATTGTCTTTAGTGGTTGATATTTATTATTATGGTGTAAGGGCCTAATAATAATATAATGTAATGTCATATACTTATATTAGCTGAGCTATGTGCATGGTAAATGGTAAATGGCCTGTATTTATATAGCGCTTTACTAGTCCCTAAGGACCCCAAAGCGCTTTACATATCCAGTCATCCACCCATTCACACACACAGGTGATGGCAGCTACATTGTAGCCACAGCCACCCTGGGGCGCACTGACAGAGGCGAGGCTGCCGGACACTGGTGCCACCGGGCCCTCTGACCACCACCAGTAGGCAACGGGTGAAGCGTCTTGCCCAAGGACACAACGACCGAGACTGTCCAAGCCGGGGCTCAAACCGGCAACCTTCTGATTACAAGGCGAACGCCCAACTCTTGAGCCACGATCGCCCCCTGTGCATGTCATTTATGTGTTTGTATTTGGGGGAGTGGGTTTGGTATTTGTTTATTGGTCACTTTTTTGTGATCGCTGTTTACTTTTTTGATTGTTAAGTGCACTTTACAGTAAGTCGCTTCTTTCTTTGCTGATACAGGAAAGAAAGAATCTCTGTGAGACATTTTCCAGATAACATATCAGAGAAGTGGCACGACCCAATCTTAGCCTCTCAGCAGCTTTTTAAGTTGTCCCTAAAGCCACAAAAGTATTAATGTTAAACAGATAACATAAGTTTTAATTACCATAAGTGATGAATGAAGTGGTTCCTGATATTATCAACACCACATAAATTAACAATCATAGCAATCTCCATATAGCGGTCTGTTTATCAGACAAATAAAGTACTTTATTGTGCATAAGCATCTGTAGTAAAACCAGCATTATGTATGTTATTGTGTAATGTGGAAGAAAACACATGCATAACATAATGCTTCCATAAAGTATAGCTGTGAATGTGCTGGCTTTCCTCCTCTTCTAATATAGCTGCTGATGGTTAATAGAACAAATATTTACATAAAGTCTAATCTTTTTTTTTGGCTTTGTTTTGTTCTTATCGAGCGCATGCACCAAATGCATTATATGCAACGAGCTTTGCTTCGTAATACTGGAGTTTCAGGAAATACAACAGGAACAATCAGCTGACTGATGGAAACTGTTCAAGCTCACAGACAGATAGACAGACAGTAGTCGTCAGCATTAACACCTGGAGGCGTCTTAAAAATGCATCCACCTTTGTGCTTAACGACAATAAATGTCCTTAAGACCCTCCAGGGGTTAAGTGAGAGGAATATGGCATATAACTTCTGGTCAGTTTGTGTTGACACAACTTGTCTCATTAAAGAACTGACAATGTGCAATGTTAACAGTGTAAAACAGAGCATAGAGGAAGCTGTAACACAGCACACACTCATTCTGATATATTGAAATCAGGGTCAGCGAAGTTAGTTTAAAAGGCTGAAGGGGACTACCCTGGAAAATGAGGCCTTTTGCGAAATGTTATTAATGTATTTAAACAGCTAGTTTTGTTCCAAGGTTGTGTTTTGGTAGTTAATGGGTCCTGCAGGGCAGACTGCCTATGATTTAAAAAATAATAATAATTAAGTTATTCCAGGAAAGAACTTCATAACCTCCCTGGTTATTCCCTTGGCACGTGACTATAACAGTACAGCAAATACCTGCAGGGCATTTTGTAATAGCACTATAAGTTTCCGTCTTCTTGAAACAATGACAGCATGAAAGGCTCGTTAAAAGCACCGACAGCCTAATTCTAATATCTGCTGCTGATCTTATGAAGTTATTGACTTGTATATTAATATCACATATGCCTTCAGTACATGCTTGGCTATTTGACCTTTTATTCATGAGGTCCCCATCGCACTGCATAACATACGGAAGGACCGATCCGATCTGATAATGAGTGCATTGATAAGTATTAATATATGTCCATATTCTGCACTACAGTGACAACTGCAACATCTACACACAATCTGGCATGCTTAGCATTCACATTCATTTCCATGTGGATATAGGCAAAACTGCTACCTGTCAGCCTATTAAACCACACCTGTCCCTGAGCAGGCACTAATCTATTTCTCTCGATTAAAACGTGCGAAGCTCGCTAGCTCCAGTGTTCACTTACTGCTTCAGTTAGCCCTCACCAACCTGCCTAACGTTAGCTAATACAGCTATAGCAGTTATAGCCTCAAAGTCAGACCAAAATGTTTAATCGCACAGTGAACATTTCCCCAGACACTTCCGTCAACACGACACAATCAATGCAAACTCTTAGGTAAATGGGTTGCAAATAACTTTAAGATAAATCCGCTGCCTGGCCCCGCGATGGACAGAGTGTTCATACAGGCCATTACAGTATTATGGCTGGATAGCTAACGCCTGCTAGCCATGCTACTCTGGCACTTCCAACCAACAAACAGGTATATTTCCTCCTGACCAGGGAGACAGTCACGCTTAACCTCGAGTATAAATGCGTGCGCAAGTGCAAAACAGCTTACCTTGGTTCCCACTTTTATTTTTATTCCAACGGCGGCTGGCACAACATTGCACTTCCCAAATAACATCAGCAGACAACAGCATCCAGCCGAGCTGTAAACACAAGCCCAACCAACCCGCTGACAACCACACCGCGCATGCGTCTGTCACTGCTCCTCAGTCTATGCAGAAAGGAGGCGCTGGCTGGTGTGCAGCTTTGACTGATAACACGAGTCTGTTTTGTTTTGTTTTTTAAGTCAGGGCTCATCTTAAATGAGAAGTGTCAAACACACTGGGCCAAGTAGGAGTCTGTTCTCCATTTTTCAAAATAAATGCAGTTGCAAGTGGCGTGAATGTCTGTGCTTGGCTCTGGAGGTTTTTATGGTATAGATGGAGGTTTCCATATCTATTTCATAGATTTTCTTATCTATTTCATATCTATATCATATACAGTTGCTGCTGTCAGGTGAGAAAGTAGGTGTAATCATGAAATATTCAGGGTGTGCAACTACACATAGACTTCCTGTTGCTTTATTCTTGGATTTCAGCAGCTTCAAACACTAATGTTTCATTCTTTCATGACAAGGCAGACTGGGGTTTCACAGAAGTCCCAAGTTCTTACCTTTGAGTGCTCATTCCTTTTCTTAGTGTTGTAAACATATGTGGTGCTGATGCTGACCATATAACTCCTTGGCTTAATAGTACAATAGTTGGTACAGTCATAAAATGTTCAAAATATGTTCTCCTCTTGTATTAATTCATGCACTTCTACATGGAAGAACCTTTGTTTCCATATCTCCAAAAGTTGAGTCTGTTCATCTGGACGTAGCGTTTTCAGTGGGAGAAACGTTTCAACACATCCAAGTGACTTCTTCAGTCTCTTCAGTCTTTGTTTCCATAGTTCACACTCAAGTTAATCAAATGTAAACCCAGAATTTTGCAGTACTTCAGTGTAGATGGTGCCCAGGGGTATGTATAGAAGGGATGAATCGGTTGTACATGGTCCCTCTGAAATATGGTTCTCCTTCTCTAGTTGCCTGCACCCCAAATGCATTGGACTAGAGTACAATCCCACCACTGGATGAGAGCACAGATAGGACCATTAACGCAAGTACTTTACTCAGGTTTTATGTAGTTATACTTCATTTAACTATTTCCATGCACTTTATATTTTGAGTGCAATTATAGATCAAGTTACAGAGCAATATATCTGTAATTAAAATCATCAACAGCTGCAATGTTAAAGATACATACACATAAATATTTCTAAAATAATCGAAAAATATCATACATATGATTCTAACAGTGCCATTTCACGTGAGTACATTTTGTTCAAGAACTTAAATATATTTAAATATACATCCTGTGAACTACTAAGCTATTTAAAAATGATTCTTTTACTTAGGTAAAAAGTCTCTAATACCTTTTTTTCACTTTGCAAAAAACTATCCATTAGAAGTTTCTGTTTAAATTCATATGCAGCTCCAGTTTTCACATAATAAATCTGTAAAAAAGGACTGCGTAGTTTGAAATTGTTTTTTGATCACCAGTTTTATACACTTATTAAATATATCTGGTCCTTGTGTTGCACCTCATTAAAAAAAAACCCAAAACAAAACAGTCTTGATGGCGCCCTTCTGTTTACAACATATCTTGGGTTTAAAAAAACAACAACTATGTCCCGCTGCAGTCAGTTATGAGAAACACACCTACGGTTCTCATTGTGTCGGTGCCATGCTGGCCCTTCCTGTCCAGCCTGTTGTTTCATAAGGGACGTACGTGGGAACACAAAGCACAATACTCCGTTTAAATATATTGAAAACCAGGTCACCACATCACAGCAGGCTCACACACATACTTAGCCTGTTAGGAAATAAGAGATTTCTAATGAACGCTTCACAATAACACTGACCACCTCGTGTTTAAGTCCACACTTTTAACAGCCACTTTGATTTGATTAGTTTAAATGCACTGCAACAATCACGCAGGAAGGAATGTATAATCCTGCTGCATTTTGAAGCAATGTGGGTGCATCATTGTGATATTCTACTTAAAAAAAGATCCTAGGAAATCACATTGAAAAGAAAAATCATTAACACAGTGGTGTAGCAGTTAGCATTGTCACCTTGGCGCGCAAAGGTCTCAGGTTTGAATCCAGCCTGGTGGCCTTTGTATGTGGATTTTTAATGTTCCCCTCATATCTGGGTGGGCTTTCTCTCAGTTCTCCAGCCTGGATGCATGGGTGGATCTAGAGGTCATTTTTTTGTCTACGTTCACACTGCAGGTCTTAATGCTCAATTCCGATTTTTTGTTCAAATCCAAATTTTTTGTCTGCTTGTTCACACTACAAATAAAATGTGACAGCAAACGTGCTCTAGTGTGAACCCTCAAAGCGGCCCGCATGCGCAAAAGAAGACGTCGCACACAACGCGCTCTGTTTAGACCCAGAGCAAACAGTATTGTTTGACTGATGGCCGTTATTATACAGACTTGTATGGATTCGACCTTTTTTGGTGGATTTTACCTCTTGTTGTTAATTGTTGTAAATGTGCTCCAGCATCTAATCCTATAACAAGACAAATCAAGACAAGAATCACACACACACAGTACTATTGTTGGTTTATTATAGCATGCAATTTCATGTGCTAAAATCTTCTTTTTCATAACTTAACATCTCAGTGCAACCCCGAAGCAGTATGCCGCTGGGCCAAGCTGTCTGCAAGTCATTGTAATACATTTGAACAAGCCAGAAAATGCACCAGAAGAATCAGTCAGTAAAACAAAACTCAAACAGTTTCATACATTATTAAGAGCACATAAATCATCACCACCATAGGTTAGACTTTACTCCAGCCCTGCATTACTGCACAATTAGTAAAAGGGAAACCTTTCACAACGTGATATTTCCAAGGAAATAAATGGAATACATAACAGTATTATTCATCTTGGGGACCTTTTGGATATACCGTCTCTTAAGGATTGTAGTTTCCTCATTCTGAAACATTACACAACTGCCCCAATGACTTAAACATTTAACTATATCTGATTATCACAGGTTGTATAAATGAGCGTCTATACTAAAAGTCCATCTAATGATGGTGTCAGACTGTATACAATGACGGATGTGTACCATCTCTTAATAGTTTACATTTCAATCGAACAATAGATTTGCAAATAAAATGTCTAATACAGACATGAATAGTCAGAAAACATCAGTTCATATGTTTCACAATCAACAAACAGGCTTTCCCCCCATATAATATAGAATAATGCGACACTTTTTTTCTAATAAAAAACATTTTTAGCAAACTTTCATATCCAAAAGAAGCAGACTTCGAATATACCAAGAAAAAAAAAATACCACAACAACCAAATGTGGTTATAACAATAATAATATAATCTCTATTAAACAATAATTGATTTTCATGAGCAAGCAATTAAAATGCTGCAAGCAAACTTCAGCACTTGACGTGGCCACACAGTGGGCATGTGCAGAACTCTTACAGCGCTGGGTGTGTTGTATCACAACTACAGAATTGTCATTACTCCTCCGCCATCACAAGAGGGATTAGATCGCATGCATGACGCAGGATGCAGGGAGGGCCAAGGTTTAGGAGGTGGGTTGAAGGGAAGTGGGAAGGGGCACTCGCTGGGTGCGATGGGAGAATCAGTGCAGTGCAGTGCAGTTAGCCACTACAGCAGTGCTCCAGACACTTTATAGGAAACAGGGAGTATCACTTTGACATTACTTCAATACTCACAATACTGTTTTTACATACAGTAGTGCCCAGCCCTTTCTCATGTGAACACAAATAGCAAAGCCAATACTTAATACCGAGAGGCAAAGAAAACACTGGCAAATAACATAATCAGTGCTAACACTTTAACCCACTCATGGTTGGGGTGAAAGGGTCAGTTATCAGCAAAGTGAAATTCAGGCAAATACTTCCACATAATATTCAAAGTGATGGATATAGAAAAAGCCAAAGTAGCTGAGCAAATTAAGACTTCCCTGAGCAATTCAAAACAGACATGGGTCCGCTAGCCCCCTCTAATGGAACAAAGCACAACTACAAGAGAAGTATCTCACTCCTCGACTTGACAGAGCCTCTCCCTCCTCGCACAGTTTACAGGGGAAGGAAAATTAAAAGCTGTGGGACGGGGCGCGGATTTCAGAGACTGATTGTACTGTACCCAACATGGCACTTGACATTATTATGTTGTACTTCAAAGGTGAAGCTGTAAACAGATGCAGAGTGATAGTATAGGTAGCTGAGCTGATTTAAGAACTGTCTGGAAGCAGCTAAATCCCTGTGCCTGCCCTTGGCTTTCACGGTCACACAAAACAAAAAATAAAGAAATAATTTTTTTTTTAAATTCTAAAGAGTATCACATCAAGTTATAATGAAATGCTCAGACCAATTTATCCAATTCCCTTCTCTCTCTTTCTCTCTCCTTTTACTTTTATAAAATAATGAGAGAAAAGATGTTAATGCTTATGTTTCTGAGTTTGTTTATTAAATAGGTACAGTTAGCTTTCGACCTCAAGATTTAGAATTGGATGTAAACAAACCTCATAACTTTATATCCCATATATGTATGTATGTATGTATGTATGTATGTATATGTATATATATATATATATATATGGGTTCATGTTTTGTATTTATTAAAGTCACTAAGAAAAATTCACTCATGACAAGAAGCCTCATATTTATAAAAGGAGTGAGGCACAGCAGGGCTGTATGGAAATCACCCATATTGAAACAAAGCCACGGTGAAGTAGCACACGGCAATGTAACACAGACAAACATTAGAAAGCAAGTCTACCACAATGTAACACGCAACTAACAACAAAAGAGTGGCAAAAAACCTATACAGAAATACCCAAACAAACAACTTCACAGAAGTTAGTTAAATGAAACTAACCAAAACTTTTCAAAAAGTAAAACAAAGGTTTATAGATGAACAGATGCACGAAGTGGCGTCCCTCTCTTGGGTAGGCTTGACCTTTAAACATCACGCACAGCTGGTAAATATTGTTTACACAACACACACACATACACAAACAAACAAAAAATGACGGGACCGGAAATAATAGACGGTGGACTTTTTAAAATGCAGTTCCGTTTTAAGATCACATTTGTGTTCGTTAACACCTTTGAAATGGTAAACAAACAGAGCTTGTGTGTGAGCGGGGGGACTAGAGCACATGCTTCGTTTTAGACCACGCTAAGGAGAGAAAGGCCACTGTATTGCATGTTTGTGTGAATGGCAGTCACATGACGGCGTGAAACTCTTTAACTTAATAAGAGTAGCTGATTAGTGCCACTACAGGCACAAAGAGATAAAACTGACTTGTAGAGAAATTCATTACATTTTCTCTAGCTGCTGCTTGAACTACAAAGTCTGTTCCTAAATAAAATACATTTATGTTAAAAGTATTGTGTCATTCATTTAAAAAAAAAAAAAAAAAGTAGAAAACTGACCTTAGGTGATCAGTGATCTTTTGAAAATTTAGGTCTGTATGTTTGTGCCTCTGATCCCATGACAGGACTGGAATCCAGAGACTAATGTTTAAAAGATCATATGACTCAAAAGACAGAGGCTTCATTCACTATCAGCACTTTTTAAAGACCTCTGCTGCTCTTTTTTTATTTTCTCAGAAGGGTGCCGTGCCCTTTCTATTTTTGGTCTCAGTATAAGTAACATCTATGTCTTAATCTTTTCAGAGACGTAAAATGAAATGTCAATATGAAACATAAGGCTGCTCAGAGAAGGCATTTGTTATAGCCTAATAAGACATGGAAAAAATTTTGTCCGCCTAAAAAAAGGGATAAATAATCCCACTGTTTACCCTTTAAAAAGCTATGTGGGCCTTGACCATAAACCAGCACCTGCTTTGAAACTTTTGGAAATGCATGTTTTCCAAGGCACAAGCTAAACGCAAATTACACACAGCGAATTAATGTCAAAGCATTCAATGTTTGGGACAGGTGTAAGTAATTGGAGGGTCTGCTGCTGCAAATGACTTCTGTTTAATTTCCCGTGTACCTCAATGCTATACTGGGAGAAAGGATCTCAGTAAACTTGGTAAAACTTAAGAACATTCACTTATCATATTGTCACCCATAAACTTTATCTGACAGTTTATGCAGAACGACAAGAAAACTCCCCCCAAAAAAACGAAACAAATGAATTCAATCCTATGTGACCGATCGGATGGTTTAAGAGCTCTCCAACCCTCCTTGTAAATATGACCAGATTTGGCACGGCAAACACAGACAAGTTCAGCATCTACTATATGGGGAAACTGGCTATTTACCTTCCTAGCCATAAACAGCAAAGTTGGAAAATTAGTAAAATGTGTATAACTCTTGACCTTGCAGCGTGGCACAGCACAGGCTGTTGACCATTATCTGTCAAGTTTCAGTTAGGCATGTGATCAACATATATGAAGGCTGGAATTAAAAGGTTTTCCATTCAACCAGGATGTGGAACTCAGGTGTAGCTCTTTGTAGGTCAGTGATTGACTTTGTGTCCTCTTAGCTTCCATTGAGCAGCATCTCTGGCCCAGATGTTTCGGGACAAGCCCGGGTAGAAGTGTCACCCAGTCGAGGGGGTCCAATCTGGAGCTTCGCAATGCCCAGACCTCCTGAGACTAACCCTCCTGGAGACAGAGACTTCCTGCAAAACAGGAGAGAGCAAAGATGTGAGACAGGAAGACAGCGAGACACTTAAGTCAAAAATGACTCAAGACTCGGGGCAATCCTGTGAACAGTGATTACCATGGTAATTCACCTGAAGGCCATTTTTTTCAACAGGTGAGCATCCATCTTTTCTGACTCTGTTTGTGGGTGCTCTGCTGCAGGAGATGAGATGAGGGTAGAGGAGCACGGAGGTGAAAGGAGAAGGGAAGCATCCTGAGACTGTGGGGTGACCAGGTCTAACGACTCCTGTGAGGCAAAATCGTAACACAAGACAAAGGATAAAGAGGTCTGGTCGATAATTAAACCTTTTTTTTTCTCAACTTGTTTTTTTACTGAGACTGTTCCCAGTTCAGAGTTGGGCAAATTCAACATCAATCTTCAGAACATGAAACTACATATAGCGTCAGCATATACAAAATCATACTGACCTGAGACTTTATTTCCTGCTGGTCCGAATCCTCCATGTCTAGAGCACAGAGTTCGAGCTCAATGTCTCGATCTGGGTCTGACTCGCTCTCGGCTCGGTCCTGATCCTGGCTAAAGGCGGTCCGGTGAGCTTTCAGATCAGACACAATTTTCTCTCCGCTCCCTATTGAAGTTCGTCTGGCATGTAGCTCTGAAGCACAGAGCTGCTCACTAAAGCAAGCACAGACCGGCACAGATCAGTTTTTTTTAAACAAAGATTACTGTGTGGTCATGTACAATCATGTGAAAAAATAACATTTCCACAGGCCTTTAGGAGCTATAACTTGAAGTAATAGTCTTCTGTATGACTTTATCAGTCTCTCACATCGTTCGAGAGGAATTTGCTGCAATTCATAGAGGTTAGCACGCATTTGTTTTTGCACAGCTCTCTATGGCCCAGCATCAGAGAGCATTTCAGTCAGGTTTAGGTCTGGACTTTGACTGGACTATTGTGACACCTTGATTCCTTCATAGCCAATGTGTTGCTGCTGTGATTGATATCACTGTAATGCTGCATGACACAATTAGGTCTGAGTTTAAGTGGTCCAGCATATGACCTCACATTTCACTTTACAATATGTTGGTATCCACAGGAGTTTATTGTTAACTCAAGATGCTCAGATCCTTGGGCTCGTAAAATGAGCCTAATTCATCGACCCTCCACCACCGTGCTTTAGAGTTAGTGTGAGATGTCTGTGCTGATATGCTGTGCTTGATTTTCTTCAAAGATGGAACAGTGCATTATGGCCAAACATCTCTACTTTGGTCTCATCTGTTCCAAGGACAGGTTTGTATAGATGAAACTTTGCAAGCCTAAGCCGTGCTGATATGTCACTTTTTGAAAGAAGAGGCTTTCTCCTGGTAGCCCTTCCAAACAAACCATACTTGCTCGGTCGTCTTCTAATTGTTCCGTCCTGAACTTTAAAATCCTAACTGAGGCTTCTAGTGTCTGATTTCTAGCTCTGACTGTTGCACAATGTGATGGGGGTAAATGTGATGGGATGCCCACCGCTGGGTATGCTCCCGAAATTTAACCAAACTTCTGCATTTATCTCAGTGGTCTCTCTTGGTGATGATAAGTTAATCGTGTGCATTTGATTAGCAGCATCTGGCTGCTACTTACCCTCTTAATTCCTATGGAGGCAGTAATGGTGTGCGTAGCCCTGTGAAAACCTCCTTTTCACATGACAGCAATGAAAAAAAACTAGAAGGACAGAGTCTGAATGTAAATGCTGTACCTCTCCAGGAAACTGGAGTGGCTGGAAGAGTCTGATCCTCTGGAGCTCCACCTGTAGTCACTGTGATCCAAGTGAGCATTGTAATCTATGAATGAATGAAGAGTTGTAAAGTAAAACATTTGTAAAAACAACTGAATCACACCAAATAAAGCAATATAAGAAAAAAACATCAGATTGTGCTTTAACTCTTTTCAAAGAAGGTACTGATCTACTTTTAAACATTTCTTATCTTTTCTCTTCTCTTTCGGTCCCTTTTGAGTTTTTCGTACGATATCTTCTTTCGTTTTTTATCCCTGCTCACCTTTGAAGTTGATGGGAGTGGTACTGGCGCTCCCTTGGCAGGCTGTTGCTTGGACAGGGTCAGTGGTGTGGTAGCCAGTGCGGGACGCCCTGGAAATGGCCCCCCACTTCGAGATAATGGGCCCCTCACTAAAGGGAATGATCGGGTCTTCGTCTTTCAAGCGACGGTAGTTATCCAGCGAATGCAGCCATCGCTTCCCGACGCCGCTATCTCCGACGCCACCACCTCTACTTTCGTTACTGTCCAACTCCTGCATGGGGAAAACACGTGCACATTTTAAAGCGATCGCACACATTTGTACACAGCCCAAAATTCTGTGTTTTGCAATAAACAATAGATCCTTTTGTATATATGAAGAGCCTTACCGAGTGCTCAGAGCAGGCGTGAGATGAGGTGTGCGCAAGCGTTTCAGGCTCAAATGAGCTGAGGCAGGGCCCGATGGTACCACAGGACCAAGGGGAGTAGTGAGCCAAGCCTTCATCACCTCTGAACCTGCATCCCACACACTGACCTCCACTATTTTCCACATGCTGAAAGAGAGAGATAGAAAAACAGTAAAGAAATGACTTTTGCTTGCTGTTCATTGCTCTAGATTTACTTGCCCAAAGGTCAAGGACATTTATTTATTTATTTAATTTAAGATTTTTTTTTTCAATTTTTCAGGCACCTGAGGAGAATAGCTACACCTTTTTTTTCCTCCGCTGATCTTCGGCCAGGAATATGCCATGAAATATTCAGCTGTGTGAATGGCATGCTGGTTCAATATTTCATATGTTGCATTTGATAAATCATGCAGAAAAGCTAACATATTTTTAAGGTGCCCATTCTCTTTCCCAGTTCATTAAATACTGTCACCTTGCCTGGTTTCCTTTGGCACCTGTGCTGTGTGACACCTGGTTACAGCAACAAGAAGCTGGTCTTAACTCACCACGTATGGACACCTTTAAAGGACCACCTTAAAGGCATTAAGTATCCTTTAGCATAATTTGCAAATGATCCTGAACTTGACAACCAAGAGCAAAATTAAAGTGTAGATGAAAACAAAGTGCTAAACACAAAGAACAGAAAACACTGTTCCCAAGCTTAAGAATTGGTAACTGAAAACCACACCCACCCTTTTTTGCTTCCCTATATGGACTTTGTCACTCTTTAAAACTGAACAGTTATCTCCCAGCATACAATATTGCTGCAGCCGGTGAGTCAAAGGACACTTTGTTCATATCTCAGCAATCTGACAGAAAGGCGGTATTTGACACCCTGAGATGAGAGCGTGTTGGTCATCCCTGTGACAGATTGGCAGCCTGTGTGTGGGTTTAGATGGGATTCAATTCCTCCAAGACCATGCAAAAAGCAAAGTAACGTCCTTAAAATATAGCAGCCACATGTACTCACTAAGTTGAATTTCTGCACTTGCTGCCAGTGCTGACACTTTGCAAAAATCACTGTGCCGACAGCCAGTCTCCTTGGTCTTATTTGCTTATTCTTGTTATGCAGAGTCTTTCAAATTTTACTGAACGTGTTAAGCAAACAATTAAAAAAGTTGTGCACCTAATAAGTGGTCGATTTAATCGTGGATGTTTTCACAAACAGACATCTGCCAAACTGTTAAACAAAGCTTTACTCCGCTGAAAGCCTGAGTCACTGCTTGGTGAAGTCTTGCCTTCTCTTTTTCTCTCTCACTTTCTCCCGCACAAACACACACACACACACACCCACACACGCCACAATTGTGCATTGCTATGGTATCTTCCTCCACAGTTGCTAGGCAACTATCTCCCACTTAAATAGCATTGGACACAGCTGAAGCATAAGCTTTTGGGATAGGAATTAAAAAACAACATAATTTAAAACCGTTAAAACACATAACCAATTCACCCCTTCGTAGCTTCATCCGCCTGCAGTGAGCACGTTAATAAATATTTAATAATAAGAAGGGCAGTTTTACTTGTCATGGCAATAAATCCCCTTAAAAGTGTTGTGTGTGTGTGTGTGTGTGTAAATAAGGAGAAATGGGCATCTCTTTTATTTGCTTTGATACCTCTGTCCCAAAATCGATGGTGAAGATGGGAGAAGACTGGGAGGGTCTGTTGGCACTGTGATGATGGTGATGATGAGCCCACTGTTCCTGCTTCCTTCTGAACAGATCCTCATAGCCTAGAGCAACACGTCCGTAGTCCTGAAGAGGGAAGCGATGGGCAGGGGAGGAAACATCAACAGAGATATTACAGCATATATAAGAATAATATGAATAATAATATATCTGAACCCAAAATGGTAGTATTGATACAGCCTTTGCAGTCTTCTGCACTTGTGTGGCCTAGGTCTGAAACTGGTAGCAGCCAGGGTGGAAACTGTAAATAACTATGCAAGATAATGTAATGTCCTTTATGTGTCAGAGAAATGTTCACGGTGGTTATTTTTTCTATTAGTTTTCCTCATCACGTGTACATGCAAGTGGGGGGGATACTGAGTTGCATTGCACTTAGTGGATTCATTTTCTTTTCTTGGCTTTTAGTAACGCATAATAATGCCAGACGGGATCATGTTTGTTTGCTCTTTGCAGATTTTTTTTACACTGCATTTCCTCATTTTCACTTTTATCTCCACAAATACACCCTACAAAACGAGTCTTGTTATGTACGACAGGTAATGTAGCTCTGTCGGTGAAGTGCGCTTTAGCACTGCAGCAGTATAGCTGGTAATGCTATACGACGATGTGAGAAGGAGACGAGTGAGTGGGAGAGGCAGAGACATATTCGGGTGAGAAGTGGGAGGACTATAAAGGAGGTTGAAGCTCCATGCTGCAGCTCTGTGACTGAAGGGGAAGGTAGAGGTGAGGCGATATGTGGGTGTAAAAAGAGTAAGAGAAGGAGAGGAGATGTTGCTGTAAAGAAGCAATAAATCTGTTCAGTGTAACACAGACCACCACCAATTAAAAATTGATAAGGTAATGTGATATATTGGGATGTTAGCATTATTTTCCTCAGTAGGGACCACTATTTTTTAATTACAGCATAACTCAGTCACTTATCTCTCTCTGTATGCCCACTGATCAATAATTCAAATATATATATATTTTTTTATTTTAAAGACTTCTGCTCTTCAAATGAGCCATGGGGGAAATTACAATATCACCACTGAATTAAATGTCTAAGCGAGATGTTACTGATAAGAGCAAAGCTTATTTTTCCAGCCAATTAGTAGTGAGTGTTGCCCTCGGCAATGGTGAAGATATGTTGGAAGATAAAGGGCCAAAAGCTGCAGTTCTTCAATAGACCACTTGGGGCTGGCTCTAAAAGTGTGCCAATTCCTGTACACCCCCACGCTACATATGCCCACTTAACTGAAGAGATGAAATGTATTTACAGCTTTGTTCTATCATTTATTTACCCCCTCTCTGACAGCTACAGTCCCCTCCATAATATCTGAGCTTTTTCCCAGCAAAGATTTTAATGGTGATTACAGTAGCAGTGTTGCTGTTTTGGATGCTAGAAAAACATTTTCTTTTCACTCACTGTGAGCTCACTGTGCCGGTAACAGCTCTGCCTCTTTGCTCTGAGTGTGTATAAATTATGACATCATCGTCTTTGCTGCTGCTGCATTATCAGTCTTTCTGTTTAAAAAGTGGGGGCCGTGTAGGCTGTTGTCATACTTTTTATTCACATGCCTGCTCCGAGAGACGTTTCTATTGCAGGTCTATTTTTAGTCGCAAATGTGGGTGAAACGTTCACGTTTACATGGTGACAACTGCGCTCTACAGACTCATAGATTAAACAAAGCTTCGATGCAAACACAAAAAGTATGTCTTTTATATACAGTCTATGGTTGTTTCCCCTACCCTGTGTAGCCCTGCACGATGTTCAGCTCCAGAACAGTAGTTGCTGTCTAGAGAGTTGAACCTCTCCCTGAGTGGAGGTTGGTAGACAGAGGAATGCAGTACCTCTGGAGGCAGTGAGTTACTCCTGGCGTCCTCTCTGTGGTACAGCTGCAAATGTAATCATCAACATTACAAATAAAGTCGCAGAATTACCACACTTTATGGTAGTATGATAGTCGAGATTGCTCACCTGAGGCCTCCATACTCTCCTGCTGTCATAGAGGGGAGCGTAAACTCCATGAGCAGGGCCCATTGGGTGCCCTGGGTGGGCATGGAACGTGTGAGGTCCCATTCGATCTCTAGGCGGGTGTGATGGGTACCCCGAGGAAGACGAAGAAGGTGGGTGTGGAGTTTGAGGTTCATTTGGGTAAGAAGATGGAGGACCAATGGAAGGTGGCAGAGAGGATTCTGGGACGTTGGAGGATCGCAGGAACCGAGCCATACAAGGTTTGTGAGGGGGATGAAGACTTGATGGGTAATAGGAACCTGCTGGAGAGTAGGAGGGAAAGAAGAAAAACAGAAGCTATGAGCACTTTCCGCCTATCGCACAACTGTGAAGTATTTCTGCACATCCAACTTCGTGTAAAAACAAACTCACAGGCTGGCTGATAGTGGGCAGTGTCATATGTGGAGTGAGGCTCCTGGTAGTACACCTCGGACGCCTGAGAAGGATGCGATGGACGCAGAATAAACTGACCATGTTTGGGTATAGGAGCACCACCATCAGACCGTCCGACTGTGGTCAAGGGAGACATCACTGATGAGTGGCTGACTGGAGTCCTGGGAGGAGAGAGAGGCTTCCTAATGAACCGAATGACAACACACAGAGAAAGAGTTAGTACAAGATTAGGACTGAGTTGGAAATTCATATGGTGCTAGAGTTTTCACCTGTAGTTATTCTCTTAGACATATAAACAGCAGTGCTACGCTTAAAGCAACATTAACGTTGATCACAGGGTTAAATACCAACAACAGAAGATGTAAACATCAGCAAACAGGTGGAAACAACTCTTACTGTTCTGCTGACCCAGATGTGGTTTTGTTGGAGCCAGACACATTGGGCCCACTAGTTCCATTTGGCACAGCTCGCTTAGATTCCTCCATCACATCGAGCCCTCTGGAGATCAGCTGAGGGTGATTTAGGCTGGGTACTCCCTCCGCCATGGTGGCTGTGCTGTCTCCATTGCCTTTGAGCCCCTGTCCTACTCCTCCAGACACATCAGAGTGAATGCTGCCCTCCATGGTGAAAGTTTTATTCATTCCCCCCTGCGCTAAAGGGAACCCACGGCCCACACTGCTGCTCTTCTTGTTCCTCAATCTAAATCTATCGAGTAAAGGATGCACAACAGGAGCATTCAGTATAATGGACATGTATCAGGTGCTATTTTTTTTTTAATCATAGAAAATGGAAGTTATGTAGTTGCACACTCACTTCTCCAACTCATCCTGTGTGTGCGCAAATGTGCAGCTGGTTCCTCGGGGACAGCCTCCCTGCTGACGAAGATCTCGGCACATGCTGGTCTTATACTTGCTGTTTGCCTGAGGCTGCAAAATGCACAGACCCAACTATTAAACTACTACGTTTATCTCATAGGTAAACCTACTATAATGAACATATCTCCCTACAACAACAATTTCAGTGCTTTTCCAGGTGCATGAGACTCACACGGCAATTTCAGTCTCTATTCGCTTGGCTATACTTTTAAAGACGAGGTTCAGTCCTCTCAACTAAATCTGTTAGCTGTTAACAGCTCTACCAGCTCTTTAAAACATATATTATGTTAATGGTCTTTTACAAACTTGCAGCACATCCCACCGTATACCTGGTTATCTGTTTTGCGACTATAATTGTTAGCCTCAGGGTACCTGTGGAGTTTCATGGCTCTTCTTGCTGAAGTTCTGTATGAATTCCACTAGACCATGAACCACCAGCTTTACAGCCAGCATCACACTTTCGAGCTCCTCCCATGATGGTGCGGAAGCATCTGCACACAGAACGACAACATACAGTTTGTTAAGCAGAGGTTTTTATTACTAGAAATCCACAAAATTTTATCTACTGTGCTGTGTAAAGGGTGGAATTACTAGCCCTAACCCATATTTCTCAACCTGTTGCTTCCTAAACCCAATAGTGGGATTAAAACAGTGGAACTGTAATTTTGGTAGGCCAGCCAATCCTGAGAAGGTCCACTAGTCTTCTGGGTTTTCTCCGTTTGTGGATAATGACTCTGGCTGTGGTTCACTGAAGTTCCAAAGCCTTGGACATTATTTGTGATGCTTTCCAGAATGACAGATGTCGACAGGGCAGGGCAGGGTGAATTACTTTTCACACAGGTAGGTTTGGATAGCTTTTTTCCACTGATAAATGAAATCATCATTTAAAAATGCCCTTTGTGATTACTTAGGTTATCTTTGGCTAATTGTTAAATTTGTCTGATGATCCGAAACATGTAAGTGTGAGCTATTCACAGAACTAAATTACAGAAAGCCCAAGTAGAATTCAACCAAGAAATTTGTAGTGTAGCCCACTGAAAATATAGAATAAACAACTGAGACCCTGTTACCATTAAGTCAAATTAATACTCTCCCCATCTGGAGAGTAATTTCTATCTTTTTGGACGTTCCTACACAGTCTAATAACTAAAGAAGATATGAAAGGAGGAATGGTAAAGCTAAATACTATCATAATGAAATGTCACAGTAATATTTACAGCATTCAGATCTTGGCTTCGTGCATTAAGATGTCAAGATTTGATAATTAACACAAAATACATTGTACAGCTGAAGGTCACATGACTATTTTGTTTGAAAAGCACAAGCTTCCAGTTTTTTGCTGGCTGTAGCACAGCAGCAGCACTGCAGAGGGATAATATCCCACATGACACCAAAGAAAATATAGCCACTTGCAGTAATGCAGCATGTATAATATATTGTCTAATGATTTGAGAGGCACAGTGCAGAATACATTTCTGAGTGCTGAGGGTGTATGTAAAAGACAAATAGACATCAAACACTTAGTCATTATGTTTTGATTAGTAAATGTTTAGCACACATGATGAATCATAACTTTCCCTCTGTCTTGCACTCGCAATTTGCCTTTTGGCATGTAAGCAGCACTTTTTTCACTCAACAATCCTTCTGAAACCCTAATAATTAGAACCATATGGATACTGTTACCCTGCCTCCCACCCTACAGCAGCTGGAATAGGCTTCAGCCCTCCTGCGACCCTCATAAGGATAAGTGCAAGAAATTGGATGGATTGATGGATGAATACTGTTCTCTATGTGGCAGTCCACACCAGTGGCCTGTTGAAGCTACTGTAGGTGGAGTCACTGGGGATATCCAGGGGTAGAAATATGGAGTGAACTAATAAACAAAAATATATAAAAGAAAATAAAAAGAATTGAATAAGGTGGGCAATATAAACAGAGTTAGAGAGGCAAAGCTGAGATGGTTTGGACATGTGCGGATGGGGGGAGTGGAGATATTAGACAGAGATTTTGAACGAGGATAAGCAATGGGTTGATGCTAGGGAAGCAAATGAACAAACAAACCTGATGCTATTGTCCCACCGTTTATTTCACAAAAACCTGACTTGGGTCTTATTTTCTTGTTAATAAATGATACAAACTGTGGAGTGTGGGGCATGTGGAGAAAAAGCTTGAGATCCATGGTGTTAAATGAAGGGACGTACCTGGGTTGTGGTCTATGTTGGCTAGCAGTTCTAGGTGTGGTCTAAGGCTTGTGAGGTTGGCAGGATCTCCTGTCCTCTGCAAGACGATCGTCAGCTCCTGAACACTCTTTGCAAACGACTCTGGAGACTGCAACTAGAGCAGATGAAAGAAGATGATGGTCGTTTTTCAAGGAATTAATAAACAGATGATTGCATTATTCCTCTGCTTCCGCTCTCCAGACGCTTGTTATAAATAGAGATGGACCGATCCGATATTACGTATCGGTCCGACACTGACATAAATTACTGGATCGGATATCGGAGAGAAATAAAAAATGTAATCGATCCATTAAATATCAAAAAAGCACCTCACAAAACTTGCAACATGGCGTTACTCGGCTCATAACCGTGGCACGTAGCAGCAGTATGCGTCACGTGATAGAGCGGCTGTGTGTATTTGTAGCCTCGCTACCGATCCGGTGTTCCATCTCCGAGGAAGTGATCCCAGAGAGAAGTAAAGCAAATGTGTAAGTTCATCTCTGAATGTTTGTAAAGCATTCCTGCGTTAAGCTTAACAACTGATATATGGAGCCACCTTTGCCCAGAAAGAGGAAACCAGCGGCTGAACAACAGCAGCACGTTTAAGCTTGTTAAGCTCTCGTTAGAATTTATTTAATATTACTTTCTACACCAGGATCCTTTTCTATGTAGCTGATGGCTGGTAACTGTGCAGGGGGGCCGATAGGGCATGAACAGGGAAAAGGGGGCACAAAGACATACTTTTCTTTCTTATTCTCATTTAAAATGTCTAGCTTTTAATAAATAATTATCTGAATCTTACACTCAAAGTTTTAATCTGATGTAAAATGTATAGAAGTCCATTACTGTATATAGTAACTGTTAAGTCTAATATACCCTAGTAAGCTATAGTACATTTTCCTTTGGGAAGATACCATCTGTGCAGTCTGCAATTCTGTTGAAGAAAGATGTTGAATCTATTTAATTATTCTTGAAAAATAATTTATTTCTGAGCATTTTTTTCACACTGCATCAAATTAAAGTTGATTACGTCGATTAAGCATCATGAGGTGGAGGGTGGTTCCCTATTTATTTATTTTTTTGCTGGGAGTTTTAGAACACTATTAGTTAGGTTGCTTACTCTTTAAAATACCAGAATAGGAAGGATGGAGTAGGTTTAAGTTTATTAGATTGATCAGTATTGCTGAACTATGAAATATTTTGGGTGCAGTGTATTTTTTGCATACAGGTATAACAGATTAGCTTTAGTGTTTGTTTGTTTGTTTTAACTTGAGTATGAACTTATACAAAAAGCAGCAAGATATTAAAAAAACAGTTTTATTGATTAAAAAACACTATATCGGATTCATATTGGTATCAGCCGATATCCAAATTTGTGATATCAGTATCGGACATAAAAAAGTGGTATCGTGCCATCTCTAGTTATAAACACTGCTTGAAATTTTAAAAAGCAAATTCAAGCTGTCACAACCTTGCACATGGTCACCAGAGGTGAGGACACGAAGCCTAATGGTACCTTGTCAATGATGGACTGCATATGTGACTTGTGGACCAGGTCTCCATACAACAGAGAGGACCACTGCTCAGGTGAGATTCGCAGGCCCGCTTCCATTGCGATGTGGACGATCTGCGCGTCATGTTCCCTCCTCAGGGCCTCATATGTGCGAAACTCCTCCTTGAGCTGCATCAGGGAGGAGTCCTCATCACGCTTTGTCACCTGATGATGAAGATGGATGAGCGAGAGAGGGGATGAGAGACAGGGGAGTGAGAAGAAGAGACAAGGACACAAATGACCTTTGTCTCCAATACGATTAGACAGACAAAAAAAAAAAGAAAAATCAAACTTTAACACGATTTCAAAATAAAGCTTCATGTACTCTTGTGTATATTATAAATAGTGCACTTAAAACTGAGGCACAATTTTAGGTTATCAACACCATTGACGTTTTGTGGGGTCAGAAAATTGAATGATTAAGGCTACTATGGTAATTTTGTACCAGCAATGAAATCATGTTGTTATAATGCACACCTGCATGACTTCTTTGGAAAAATGTGTGCCTGTTTTAGATTCCTGTTAACTCTCCTTGTCCTTAAATTACAATACATTTCTATCTGTGAAACCTCAAATGCTGAGTGTCGTGTTTGCAATTAGTCTCGTAAATCAAACAGAGCCGTCACTTTGTCAACATGTGGTGTCTTCAGACTCAAACACTCAAATTCAGATCACACAAAGGGACTCTCCCCTTCTCAGAATCTGCCCTATGAGTAATCATCATAAGACACCAACTGTCAGCTGTTTACAAATATAAAAACACAATCAAATTTCACGATCAGGTTTTGTCTTTACTCCTTTATCTATCTTTGTATCGTTTATCTTTCTGTGTATCTCTGTGATGTCTCTGTCTGTCCTGCGAGGCGGGGCAACAGGTGCAAATATAAACTGCCGTTGCATCACAAGCAGATAGCTGGCATTTCTGCCCTGCCAGCGATGTCTGTCATCAGATAACAGGCATAAAAATACACACGCGCGCACACAGATGCGCACACACACGAAAATATATTTAAAGAAGCCCATCTTCTTAATAAAGAAGTGGCCTTTTATGAATTATTAGTACCAGTATTTAAGTGGAGAGGATTCACACTGTAATCCACTGGATTGTGCTCATTTTCAAATCCATCCACAGCTGAAAGGGAGTTTTGCAAAGTTTTCTCAGACACTATGACTAATTTTAAACGAATTGTTATTTTACTCTTTTTTTTTTTGGAAAACATTGTACTGACGAGAATGTAAGTTCTGGAAAGTACCTACAAAACCAATGCCAAAAAGGGGATATTAATCTGAAGCACCGCCTCACCAGAAAAGAAACCTGTAGTCGTACATGACAATCTATTTAGGTCCCCTCCATTAATGAGGCCATTTATCGTGGCTTGGGTTCTTAGGACAGCACCAAATGGTGATGGTTTTGTAACGTTTGACATAGAACAAATTCAGTGATCTGTGGTTTGCTTGTTCAGTTCACTGAAATGTAGAACCTGTCATTGCAGCATGTTTACACATTCCTGTAAGTGTGCATACATCTACTGCCTGTACCTTGAAGCAGGAAGCCCTGTAGAGCAGCTGCACGACGTGGCCTATGCTGGTTTTGGAGGCCTGGGGGAATCGAGCTTCAAGCTTTTGGACTACAAACAAAACCAGCACCTTCCTGGACAGAGCTGAACCGTCCTCCAGAGCCAGTAAGACAAGCTTCAGTGCATCTTCTTGCATAGCTGATGGAGGACGAGTTGGAGGGTTGTACAAGGATTGAGAGATTGACAGGATAGGAAAAAGGTGGTAATGAAGGGGGAAGTCAGAATGAAAGTAGCAGTATATGAAGAGGAAGTGGGGAGAAAAGAGAGAACTTTTTAGCACAAACACACTCAGTGACATGGGCAGCATGCACATGCTATACATATTCGAATATTCAACACTGGTTACATGAAGACTAAACAAAGGCAAGTCTATATCTAGTAAACAAAGGGTTTTGGAGGTGTCCTCAGATTTAAATGAACTCATTGTGTTATCATGACGAGAAAATCTTTCCCAGTCAGAATCTGCCCTATGAGTAATCATCACAGGACACCAGGTTCCAGCACCAGCAGGCAGTTTGATGAAGCAATTTAAACAGTTCTGGACACAATGAGTCCACTGACTTGATAAAAGATGACAGGGTGACACAAATCTAGTCTAACAGCATGAATCGTTAATGTTAAGGAAAACTCTTTAACTGCACTGCTTCCACATTTAATACTTCAGAGTGTCAAATGTTTAATAAGTGATAGTTTTTAAGACAACATGTTTTACATGTTTACATCTTTAGCATACCTTACAGCACTCCAGTGATGATGCATATACATTATGCAAATGGTTGGAATTTAGCTGTGATTAGAAAGTGCTTTGCCTCACAGGCATGAGTATAGAGGCACTATGTGATATAGCTAATATGTTTCTGTCATGCACACTTACCGGGTCCCAGAAACTGGCAGCCCCGCGCCCTCACTGCAGCCCAGAGGTTTGCAGAGAGCTGCTGGGGGTTCTGGTGCTGAAGGATGAGCTCGGTGACTGTCCTTTCCCCCAGAGACCGGCCTGCCCG
The DNA here is from genome assembly GCF_000239375.1 of Pundamilia nyererei. NCBI lineage: Eukaryota > Metazoa > Chordata > Actinopteri > Cichliformes > Cichlidae > Pundamilia > Pundamilia nyererei. The sequence continues at coordinate 3,297,593 of NW_005187433.1, read as the reverse complement.
AACTGCCCGCACGCGACCCTCCTCCTCCACCAGCTGGCAGTTCACCAAGGTCACCAGCTTCCTCTGCATGGGCCTACTGAGCACACTCGGGCTCAGGTTTGCCACACCTGTATTAAGCGACAGCTCCGGAGTTAAACCCACTGTTTCTAAAACCAAATAACAATGAAAGCATTCACTTTAGTCATCAGATATTTAGTCTCAATTAAATAATAGCTGAAGAAAAACAAATTAAGAAGAACTTTATCCTCCTACACAAAAACAACAGCTGAGCAGTCAGTGTTCTTATGCATGTAATAACCTCCAACCAAACCCTTGCTTTTCCTTCTTAACCAGATATGATCACCTATGAGCAAAATGATGAACACTGCCCCAATCCCATAAACCGGAAGTCTATGAACAAAGAATCAGTCTTTTTCAGTAATAAAATCTTCTTTTTATATAGTCCGCAGAGAGATGAATGTTCCTTCAGCCTTATAAAAGCACACAAGCTTCCAGCATCGTGAGAAGTGTGAGAATCATCAATGCCAAGTTACACAGGCAGCCCAACTGCAGTCCCCACGCTCTGAATATAAGGAGCTTAATTCTTTTTCACAACTGCCCAAATGTACCACACAAAGCACACATACAGTACCTTTTGAGCCACTGATGGGCTTTAGGTAGAGAGCCAGCTCTTCTACACACATCCTGCAGACCTCATAGTGTTTAACCTCTGCTGCACTGCTCAGACTCACGGGTTGAACATCTGGGACCTGATATCATACCAGGGATGAACACAGAAGATATATAAACACATAAAGCTTCAGGCTTTTCTCACTGTGACAGTGTCACAATCGCTCACATAAACAGGAGTTCTCTCTTTTTTGCCTCACCTGAGCGCCAACCAGCTGCAGCAGGGCGCAGTTGACAGGCAGCAGGTCGATGTCGGTGCTGATCGGCGTCTGATCAAAGGGACAGGCCTTGCGGTGCAGTTTGTGTAGGCAGGTCTTACACACCGTGTGGGAGCATCCCAGACTGATGGGCTGGTGGCCGCTGCTGTCAAACTCATTGTAGCAGATGGGACAGGACAGGAACTCTGTCCACTGGGCCGCCTGCACTGGCATCCTGCCACCACACCACCGAGACAGGCGATGCCGAGCTCAGGTGGAACGCATGTCAACGACCCCGACAACAGCACCTGCTTGCCAGTGCCAACGATGACTGTAAGGAACAGGATGTAAAGATGTGAATTAGCTATTTAGGGATTAATTAATATATCTCATTTGAACTCAAATATCATTTGGACCGATGTGCATGAAGCCCAGCAAGTATGAACACTGGATAGGTATTTGAGTTCCACGCATTTTGCAAAGTACAAAGGCAGCCCCTCACATGTCATAAAAGTTATACGTTTATTATTTGCAATGAGGGCAATAAAACCGTTTAACTTCCTAAAAGAAGTAGCTGCCACTGGGTAGGTGTGTGTTCCCCAAACACACACTGCAATAAATGGCACCTCCTCAGCGAGAACACAGTTTCAAGTCCAGGTCTATATTTCACCGATCTCATTACAAAAGCAACAACAAGTGGGAACAGACGATGACAACAACAGCAAGTAGGAAAGAGAATTTAACAGCATTATTTGTGAACCTGTTATGAGAGTGCAAAAGTTGAGAATGTATATTAGTAGAGAAGCCAAAAGAAAAGTTTTACATGATTGTGAGACTGAAATTAGTCATGCTGAGTCTTCCTGGTTTGCTTTTTATAACATACTGTACCTTCTCTTGAGTGTGCATGAGTGTGGACATAACTGATAAGCACTGACAGTTGTGCACAGACAGCTATGCACATAGAGCTGAATAGTACCAGAATCATGTTTTTTTTATTGTGAGGACAATTTCAAAGCCCAACACTGCACCAACACACACAGAGTATCATGAAAAGTTAACCCAAAGCAATTCTAGATCATTAATACTGGTTTTAATATCCATTGTTTTGTATTTTTACAAAACGTAATTATACATTTTCCAATATATTTTAAATCATGTGCACAGATAATCGGAAATAAGCCAAAAGCCGCTTTCAAGATTTGAGTCGCTTTGGCACAATGTGCAGGATATAATGCCGGGATACTCTATTTTACTACATTAACATCCAGATTACATTAGTGCTTTAATAAAATACTGCTGTGATTTACTAGAAGAGTCAGGCTTAGCCACTCACTGTGTACAGCATGAGAGAGGAGGAAAAGTATCAGGTTTATTTTTGAATTTATAATGGATGTTTGTTTATGGGATAAAGTAATGCTGTAGTTTTATTTTTGTTTTTTCTGTATTATATTGCATGTTATTTATATATGAAATACTTAGTATATTATAGAGATGTTATGACTAATCTGAAAGTATGATTAAAAACATCTTGTCAGTAGATGATTCAGTTGACCAAACCCATTCATTCATATATTTTCTCAGCTGCATTTTGAACTCAGGGTCAGCAGAGCCAAGCTGTCTTGGAAGTAGAGTTGGGCTACACCCTGGACAGGTGGCCAGTCAATCACAGGGCTGACACAGAGAGAATCAACTGACAAGCACACATGCAAATGTGCTAATATTCTGTGTAAAAGCCTCATGACTAAGCTTCTATACATAGCTGGTTATTGACCAAACGCAAAACCTTTCATAAAATATAACCACAAAAAGGAAAAAATCAAACACAACATGATCCTTCCGTCTCCACTATACAAAATGTTTAACACTGCCTTCAAATGGTGAGCGCCTGTTGCATTCATAGTCTGTTGCATCTGCTCAAAGTACAATATTCACTAAAATAACAACAGCTGGTGCCCTCACTCAAACGGATTTAGAGATACAATAAAATAACTTTATCACGCACACGCTAACTGAAAAAAAGACGACGATTAGAGGGAGCTGTTAATCGGCTGGACCGGTTTTTGTTTACATGTGTAGGTACTGCATGTATCAAACTAATGGAGAACTTTTATCCAAAACCAGAAAAAGACACCATTTCTAATTTTATTTTAAATACTATTTTTGGAAGCTTTATGAAAACCAAGTCTGTTAACAATGGCAACTTTGCAGCAGAAGGAGGTCAAAAAAAAGAGGAACTGTGCGCATTACGCACGTGCTGTACTCCGCGTTAAACAGCAAATATGCCCAAAAAGTCCTGCAAATCCATATGCAGCCATAATCACATAAATGGCAGCCTGCCAGATTTACTGCAAAACAAGACATACGCACCTTTGGAACGACCCACGACTCGCCTCGGCAGCGCTCTCTGCTTGGCCGCGTGGATAGCCCCGCTCTGTCCTCGCGCGTCATATTTCCTTCCGCGAGAAGCCCAAATATAACACCGGTTACAGCTTTTGTAGCCCACAACCTGCTAAAGAGTGAGGTAACACTCATGTGATGAACCGGCTTCTGGGGGCTTTTTGGAAAACCAAGAAGGTGGGGAGTTTTACCACGGCGCGTGAGCCGGATAATGTCTTTCTGTGAGTCCTTGCAGATTAAGGGGGGGTGTAGCCTCTGGGGGCAACTGTTTAACCGTGATTCACTGTCTGTAGTCACGTTGACAGCCACCTGTTCCTGTTCTGACAAACTGCTATCCCGTCTTTTTTTTTTTCACAAATAAGCCCCAGCTACAACTGTGCCTGAGTGCTCGAGGTACAGCAGTACTTCCCGGGTTGCTCGATGCAAGCCTACGCTATCACACCACTATTAAAATAAAAAGCATGAGTACCTCACATCACATGAGTGGCAAAAAAAAAAAAGTCATAATAGACACAAGATTTTTATTTCTTGCATGAGTGCATCACTGCTGCATTTAGGCAGAGCATGCACATACAAACAGACACAAAGCCCACACAGTCATGAATACTTCCAGTCTTGTGACAGAAAGAAGTGGGTGTGCATTACTGCAGACCACAACTTCCTCATCGAGGTCCTCTCCTTTTCTGATTACACTAAAAAAGGGAAATTAACCTATGAGCAATGATTTTTTTAATTTTTATTCTTTCGGGGATGCCTGTGGCAGAAGCGCCTCGAGTTCTCACTTGAGAATGAGACATTCTGAAGAGCATGAACAAAGAAGAGGGTCAATATAAGCGAGCTTGGTGAAATTTAAAACACACAAGGCCAAAGCAGTTTTTTGCTTTCCTCGCATGGTGCTGCTGAGCTACCCACTCTACTCAGTTGACGATGAGAAGTACATTGTGTCTTTACAGCCAACAGTTGGCGAGCTATCATCTGGCTGTGAGGCCTTGCTTAGCCCCCTCTGGGTGTGTGTGTGTGTGTCCGGGTGGGGGGGGCATCTGGAGTTTCCTTTGGCATGTCTCACAGAGAGACACACACACAGACAAAGATTGTTAGGGAGTGTTCTACAGGACTTGAAGTAATACTCTACATCGGGGTGACATTTAGCTCATCACATGGGTATCACTTATGCTTGGACTAAGACTGAGTTAACACAGTTGAAGCTCTTAGAAAATATCATGCCACAGCTCAAGTCCTTGTTACAGTTACAGGTTTTCGCTACACACTGAAACCTAATTTCTGCTACTGAAAATGGCAGCACATTTGAAAGGAATAGCGGAAGTAAGGATCATCCAGCAGACAGCCAATGAGGCTTCAGTCCAAGCAGAACACACCCACTAGCCACCAGGATTAGGTCATAGCTGGAGTGAGAGCTAACAGGCATGTAGTAACAATGGATGGGTGAATTTTGATATGCGGCCCTTACACCTTACGTGTGCGTCTGTTGCCGCCACCAATTCCTGAATGTGTTGGGTCATGATGTTTTAACTCTGACTCCCGCTTAAGTATTTCTGTAGGCCCAGCGGAGCGATGTGGCACAGTTACCTCTATTCCACCCCCCCAGTATCTGCAGAGAGACCCTTCAGGGGCAGCACTACTTTTTCATACACTTCTGTGTATGAAGAAAGCAAAGAACGTGGGGCGTACAAAGGGAAATATTTGTATTTCTAAACAATTTTAAGGCCAACATCGCATAGTAAAAGTGAAATAGGAAAACATGTTTTAAGCAGTTATGCAGTGCTTAGACAATACAATCTTAAATTGGCTGTGACAGCTATAAGTTTAGAGCCTCCTTGTGGCTTTGCAGTCCAAGACGTTCAGACTGTAACTGTCTCTAAGCCAAATTCTGACGTAATGTATTTGGATGCCTGACATTCCCTTTTATTGTCAATCCACATTTCCTGTATCAAGGATTCACAATACAATACCAGCATGACAAGACCCCCCCTGTGATTCATCACAATATCTGTGTAAACAGAGAAGAAGAAAAAAACACAGAAGAGGCACAAAGCACTAATTATGTATTGATACACTATGCTGCGGGTGTGTTTTATGACTGCTACTGAATAAGGCACCACAGTCGCTCAAGGTCAAAGGTTCAAAACCCAACGCCTTTTTTTTGTGTGGAGTTTGCATGTTTTCTCCGTACACAGTTTCCTCTGGGACCTCCGGTTCCTCCTGCCATTGAAAAACATGCTTGTTAATGCTGCTCATGAAGGCCAAGGACATTTTCTCAAAACATATCAATGCTTTCAAGAGTTTTACAATAAAGTGCAGTTGGGTGGGTGGGGGGTTTGTTGGGTTCCCCTACTTTTTCCACCGAAACGTAATTTACTTGTAATGAATACATCACAGCTCCAGTTTATTCATATTTAATGCCTCTGAAATATGTCTACACATTATATTAAAAAAGGCTGAAATATTTCTAAATACTCGTGACTTTTAACACTTTTCGCCAACGTGCCAATGACCTGTTAAATTCAACCTCACAAATATCACAGCCATAATTTTACCATAATTTTACCATCCAAGCCTCGTGGGAACATCGAAGCACAACAAGGCTGAAACTTTACGCGCACGACACTGCTGCCAATAACATTTTAATAACATCTTTCAGTGTTTACATTTTAAAGTTTAATGGATACTTCAAAATCGCAAATCGGAAAACCTCATTTCACAGTGACAGTTTTTATATGAATGAAAACTTTCTATTTGAGTAGGTAGCAGCACCTCTGTGAAGTGGAAACAATAAATGCAAATGACAGTCAGCAGCAGATAAAGGATGAAGGGAAAGTTAGACTTTAACACTGAGAAATGATGGCGCCAGGTAATTGTTTGCAAGACTCTCAAAGGGCACAGAAAATCCAATCTGCTGCACAGGGAGCACAGAACGCTGATGCACTTCGAGCCTGCGATATAAAACCATAACATAAAGTCGCACCAATACACTGGAATTACAACACAGCTCGTTTTAAATGTTGTCAAAGCTTAGCAACTCTAAGCCATAACAGTGCCAAGATAACCCTGATAAGACAATGGTACTCGTGAGTTCATTACATTTCATATCACTTGTTTCACCATGTCATGTCACTTGTTTTTTTCAGTGTACTGTGGGGGTATGTGGGCTTGTGTGATTATTTATTCATTATGTCTGTCATCACAGTGTGTGGGGGTAGTGTCTAAATGGGAGGCAGGGCACTCATACATCTCACAAAGCTGCTGCTGGTTGTTTTATACAGCATATATTATATACACACTGCACCATAGTCTGCTTCACTTTGCCTGTGATTTGTGTCTGCAGCAAAGTGGAGGGAGGGCTGCTGCACCTTTGGTTAATAATGTTAGAACACAAGGTTGCTTCCAGTTGCAAATCAGCAGGTTATACAGTAACCTTCCCTGCAGGGCGGCCATGCATGCTTAAACTTTAAGATGACAGCGGCGGTAAATAATATGCAACACCTGAACTTGGAAACTGCTCTGCTACGGCTCAAGAAGTCACTCTCTCAGCAACAGCGATGTTACTCCATAAATTTCACATTGTCTTGGAAGCGATCTCCGCGCACTGGAGCCAACATTAAGCAGTCTCCACCATTACAGCAGCACATCTACTTTCATATCGCTTCACATATTGCCACTGAGTGCCTCAACTCTTTCCAGAAAAGCCCCTCGTTTGTATTCCCAGCTCACTTAAGTGCTGTCACTTCATTTCAACTACAGCCCACCTTCTTTTAATATAACACCAGTGCCGATTCAATTCTAGAAATTAATGCGCTAGGAGCATGATGGTTATTATAGACATTGCTTTTTTTTTAGATCATGAGCCACGATACAAGCTCTTATTTGCAAACGATGGGGGAATAAAAAAAAAAACCCCTAAACAAAAACATGTAAACAACCCCAAGATGTCAAAGCTCTGCAGAAAAATCTGAGCAGCGGGAGAAAGTAGCGCGCACCTCTGGATAAGTCACTTACCTCACGCGTTACACCAGAACACCGGAATAAACATATTCATAGCCATCCACGTGAACATGCCTTCAAAATTATTCTTCATCAGTTGCAAAACAAGCGCAGGGGAAACATTATTTCTAATGCGACACTGACACGACACGGCACGGCATCCCAGAGCAGTAGAGACAGGTGCCTTGGTCCGCTTTTAATCCTCTGCCCCCCTTTCGCAGAATACGTGACAAGAGACGCTCGCTCCTCTCAGGTACGGCGAGCCACACGCCCTCTGCTTGACAAACCGAAGCTGAAACGAGGAGATGGTGGTATTGCTCCGCCAGTGATGGTTCCCGAACTGGCCCTCATCATCGGACTCAGCACCGAGCTGCACGGACAGAGAGGGGCACGCTCCTCCCCAGATATGATTTACTAACTGCACCGCGGTTCGGCTTCAAAGGCTGGTGCGTAAGGGTCAGGGGAGCGGTGTAATGAGGATGGCACTAGTTTAATGTTGTGAGCAAGGATAAAAAGATGTAAAGGGGCAAGCCGGAACAAGCCGCTTTTCGAGGCGTGGGCTGTGAGCATTTAAAGGAACAGACCGAGAAGCAGGGTGGTAGAGGATGCGCATCGACAAGTGCGTCTGCGAAGAGGAAGTTCACACACGAAAACACAAGCAGTTCCCGCATGCTGTTGCAACCATGTTCGAAGCTGTGGAGTAGCGGCAAAATGTTTAAACTTAATTGCCTTTACCACTTTATGAAATGTTTTCAAGCCCACAGCCGTGTTTAACAACGCTTAAAAGCTTCTCTTAGACATTTGGATAATACCTGTAGGTCTGGGTGAATATATTTCTATATTATTATATATATTATGTATATATTTAATGATCCATTCATTCTACATTTTTGCTGTTTACGAAATAGCAGTCATGTGTGAGCGCATTTACAGACTTTAGTGATCAGTAAAACAAGTTACTAGTGACTAAAGTCATGATGACTGTAATCCTGGTCTTTAATGAGTTTAGCCTTGATTTTTAGTCGAAATTTGCACGCTTGTCACATTATTGTCATTGTTTATATCTGAATCACACTTTTGTAATAACTCAGGCTTTTCCCTCAGTGAGCTGCTGTTCACTGCAGGAGACGTGAGCCTACTCATTATGATTCATACTGGAAGGCTAAATCTGTTCCAAAACACTTTTTGAGCTGTAAACATGTTATCTTACATACAGAATCAAATTTTCTTCTTGTGCCCCAAAAGCCCTTGATGTATGAATTTCTGTAAGCTAAAACCTTTTACAGTAAATATTACAATCATGCTGTTATGAGAAGCAAAAATCTTTCCAGCACGTGTTACATGTTTGATGTCTAACAATATAAGTGGTGCACTGAGGCTATGGATGTTTCCTCAAGGACGTCTTTGGACCTGTTCAAATCTACCTTGAACAGTAATATTTTTTTTATATAAACCACAATAAAGGAACAACATAATGTTTAACACCTTACATTCAATTTGAACCATAATAAAACAAACAGTAACTGCCACAGTTTTCAGGATAATAGTAACATGATAGTTTTGAATGTATTCTACAGTTTAAGTCTCAATTAGGGTTCTTTCAACTATAAGAAGATAAAATTCGGCTGTTTTTTTATTTTGAGATTTGCAGGACTTTGCATGACCACAAAGACTTCAGAAAGTGAAAGGTAAAATAAAAAATGGCTTTATCTCCACTCAGGCCAGTTGAGAGATGTAATCTCTCCAGCATGTCATGGGTCTGCCATGGGGCTTCCACACAGTGGGACATGTCTGCAACACCCCACCCAGGAGGTGCCCAGGGGGCATCGTAGTCAGATGCCTAAACCATCTCAAGTGGCCCTTCGATGTAAAGGAGAGGGGGTCTACTTTTTGCCCTTCGCAAATGACTCAACTCCTCATGCTATTTCTAATAGAAGAACCAGCCACCCTTCGGTCATGTTATTGACTTGTTGCCAATTTACCTTATTTTTATAGCACGAGTTCACAGAAACAGCCTTCTCAGAGTTCATCATACTGTAAGGTAAGGATCCTACAGAATTAGAGAAAAACCTCTGTGAGCAACCACTTGGGGGCAGTGTGGAGGAAGAACTCCCTTTCAACAGGATGCCGCTGCAGGCATCAGACTTTTGTAGGGGTAACCACAGAGCAACAATAAAGAAGACAACCATTCATAATATGTAATAATGGCATCTGTGTTACCTGTTGCAATCATAACTACACAATTTATCAAAAAGGAAAGTTTTAAACCTAATCTAGAGAGTAGATTAGTAGAGAGGATGTCTGCGCCCTGAACCCAAACTGGGAGCTGGTTTCATAGTAAAGGGTCCTGATAGCTGAAGGCTCTGCTTCTCATTCTGCATTTAGAAACTTTAGGAACCACAAGTAAGTCTGTAGTCTGAGAGTGAAGAGCTCTGTTGGGATAATATATTACTAGGACGTGTTTAGGATTTCACTCAAGACTTTTGTTTATGAGAAGGTTTTCTAATTCAATTCTGAATTTAACAGGGAGCCAATAAAGATAATCTAATAAAGAAGAAATATTATCTCACACAAGTCTGTGTTAGTACTCTCACTGTGGCATTTTGGGTCAACTGAAGGCTTTTTAGAAAACTTTCAAAACAGCCTGATAATAACTTACAATAGTCCAGCAGAGGTAACAAATGTATTGACGGTTTTCCAGCATCACAAACAGGATGGTTATAATCTTAGTGTTATTGCGCAGATGAAGGAAGCTACCTGAATATTTGTGTAATGGATGAGTTAAAGGACATATCTTGGTCAAAAATTCCCCTCAGTGTTGCTGGAGGCAAGAATAAGTATCGTATAATACAAAATATTTTTGAGATTTCTGAACTGAAATTAGAAGTACAAAATTTCACATCAAAGCTTTTATAGCTACAATTTTATTTGAATTGTGTCATTTGAAGCCACAGAAGGCACAACTGTATAAATAAAGTTTGGTGTCACTGACATAGAAATGAAAATGTATGCAGTGTTCTTTAATAATAATACTTAAGGGAAGAAAATACAACTGAAAAGCTGTCAGTCAAAGCATGGCAGACTTTTATGTGTGAGAAAGACACATCGTTTACATGAACAAACTAGAGTCTATCAGACAAAGCACACATTTCCTTGGTCTCTGCAGTAAAATAACGAATGCGATATCACATGCCTCACCGAGCAGCACAGAGGCGAGTCCAAGTCTGATGAAAGCAATATCTACTTATTTCTCCCAGTTTTCTGTTGACACACACAAAACAGCTCCTCCGTATTGAAACTGTGTTCACAGTGAGGTCAGTTTTGATATAGCTGTAATCAAATGCACTTAAGCCATAATCCTACCTCAGAATATGGTGAACATTCTATCTCTTCCTCTCGGCTCTTTCTCCCCAGTTCTGTCACAGCACAATGCCACCTTATTCAGTACTACATGAAAACAAAGCTTCATATAAGCATGTTCAAACTCATATGAAGCTTTAGAAAAAGGGTAAAGTTTTGTGAAAGGTGTATTTTAGTGCAAAGTACACCATTCACAGGGTGCTGCTACACAGTAGCTTACTTGACTAGGCAGGTGACCCACATGCTGAAAGGCCACTGGGTTCAACTATTTTCTGCATGTCATTCCCCCTTGCTCTTTCTCTGCTTTCTTGGCTACTGTCCTGCCAATTACTCCAACAACATAATCTCATTCAGATATTATATTAAATATTTATTTATTATAATATTTTCCTATGCAAAAATCAACCCTATTAACTCTAGGAATGGTCCATAATCAAATACACAAGAAAACATTTATTGTCTCCAGGATATGGAATCCAAATCCAGTTTTCATGATCCTCTGGCATGATCATGATCCTTTGAGTTTGTTGTGAATTTTTTTGACATCTATTGAATCTGCATCTAATTCATCATGGTACAAATATCCAAATTATCCCCAGATGATGAATTATATCCAGAAATCATATTTTTCTGTAATCTGCAACAGATTTTCCAAGTATGTAAGTAACTGCAAAAACAGTTAACATGGTAAACATTGCCATTGCCATTCTAAAGTGCTAGACGCTTCCTCGATGCTTTTTATTGCTCTTTCCTTGTAGCTTAACTTGACATCTGGTCATAATGTGGGCACAGGAATATAAAAACCATTTTTCCCAAGTCAGTCTTGGATATGTAAATGGCCTATATTTGTATAGTGCTTTACTAGTCCTAAGGACCCCAAAGCGCTTTACATATCCAGTCATCCACCCATTCCCACACTGGTGATGGCAGCTACATTGTAGCCACAGCCACCCTGGGGCGCACTGACAGAGGCGAGGCTGCTGGACACTGGTGCCACCGGGCCCTCTGACCACCACCAGGAGGCAACGGGTGAAGTGTCTTGCCCAAGGACGGGGCTCGAACGGGCAACCTTCCGATTACAAGGCAGACTCCCAACTCTTGAGCCACATATGGATCCTGTATAATTTTAATTATAAGACCAAAGAAGCTACTTTTCCTTAATATAATTACTCTCCATCAATATCTCTGCCACTACTCATCCATCTTCCTCGTTGTCTTCATCCTCCCTGCTGTTTCTCTCTTAGCATCTCATCCATAATGGATGTGCTCCAAAACCTTACATACATGGATTTTATTTATGTGTGCAGTGGTGTGTGCAAACACACATGCCTGTATAAATTCTGACCTAGTTCATGGAAGCAGCACTGATTGCTGTTGAAGAGAATTTCAATCCCTTCTCAGTGAAACAATCACATGACTATTCATGTTATTACACTTTAAGATGTTTTCCTTATGTTCGCTTTCTGTTTTTGACCTATAACTCACAAGATTACTTCTTTATGTTGATGTTTTTTCGGACTAAGTTGCTTTATGCAAGTGCAAATAGGTAGATCAATGCTTGCTTAATTTTATCTTCAGCTATATTTATGTACATTCTCTGTCTTCCTTGGTCACACACAAATGCACATTTGCATGAATTTCTAAACACCAAAGCCATGCATTCACTGTTTGTCTGCACACAGTGCCAGTGGCATCTGAGGCGCCCACTGGCTAGTGTTCCATTCAGTAAGATGAGTGACAATGACATTTCTGGGCCAAAAGGATAGCTGAGGGATAAAAGCAGACATGTGTAGGGAAGGGATGGAGTGAGAGAGCATGGAAACCCACTTGCCGAGTCATGCTCAGTGAGCTGTGAACAATTTCTAGAGGGTCAAATGGTGAAGCAGTTGCTTTTCTGTGAGCTCACTCTACTCATGTTTTTCAGAACAGTAAAGACTTTTATTTGCTCCAAGTTTGCTCTTCAGTTTGTTGCAATTGAATAATTGTGTTGCAATAAAAGGCAGAATGCAATGATTTGCATTTTCCAGAAACCCACATTGTATTCACCATAGAATGCAGAAAACATATCATATCATAATGTTTAAACTGAGAAAATGCCCGAGGACATTTTGAATTGGATGGCAGTGAATTCATCTCAAAACAGTTAGGGAGAGGGTCATACTTACTGCTGTGTGGGGTGTTGCAGACATGTCCCACTGTGTGGAAGCCCCATGGCAGACCCATGACATGCTGTTTTGTTTTTTAAATAATTGCATTCTGCTTTTGGTTGCATTTTCCACAGCATTCTAACTTTTTTGGAATTGGGGTTGTAAATGAGCAGGGAAGATAATAATAATGGACAGAGATAAAATAAATAAATAAATAAAAACATAATAACAATAACAATGAAAAATATAAGTAACTATAATTTGTGCAACCGTGCAATTAGTTTCAATTGTATTTTTGTGCATTTAACAACATTTTCTATTGTGATGTATGTATTTCTTCATTTAATTTTTGGACCTCCAGGTCGTAAGCAATAATTAAATAACTATGCTAAATCTTCTATTTTAATGGCAAACTCACATTTTGCAGCTAACTGTTGCCATAACTCTCCCTTAGGTGGCACCAGAGGCCTGGCATTTGGTGCTGTAAGCACAACAATGTATGCTCAAGGGGCTTCCTCCCATGTATGGAGATTGAAGTGGTGTTGCAGCATGGCCTTCTGGGTAAATGTCATGTGGCACAGAGGGCATCTGAAAGGCTTAAAACCAGTGTGGATACCAATGTGAGTCAGATTATTCTTCTGAGAAAAGACTTTTCCACAGACCAAACAGAAATACTGTCTGTGTTCCTTCAGGTGGCCCACATAGCTCTCAAAGTGCTGAAAGACTTTGTCACACTTTCTGCATAGGTATGGCTTTTGGAACACTACTGTATCCGAGTTATCTGCAGCAAAATGAATCTTGGACAGAGGTGTTTTAGGGTGGCAAAAAAGACTAGAGTTCCCTAGCTTTCCACTTTGTTGCAGTTGATTTGCCTTTGGCATGTACTTCTTTTCCTCTTCTGGTGAATCTTTAACGTCTTGTTCGTGTTGGTTTTTGGAACTATTTACCAGTTCTGTGTCAGCTGCAGAACTGATCATGGTGGCTGTGGAAGACATTAGGTCATGTAAAACTGCAGAAGGGTGTGGATTACCTGCAGTGTGAGGAACATGAGATAATGGGTTGCTTGTGTAACATGGCAGAGCATCTCCTTCTTTGCCCAACTTCAGCATGTCAAGGCAACATTCTGCATCTTGAGATAAGTCGATTTTGGCTTCTCTGGGTTCTCTCAGTCCTGTAGTATCCACCTTGGCTTCTTGGCCGGCTGTCAACCTGGGGTTTACCACGACTGTTCCAACTTCCTTGCTATTTGTTTTGTGGATGATAGCGTCGGGCAGGGCTGCATCCCTTTCCTTTGGATTATCAAAGCGGGAACCAAGCCACCTGCTGCTGAGCTGCTGGGTTTCCTTCTCCTCTGAGAGTCTAGTCAGATTCAAGAAAGGCGTGGTGGGACTGAGGTACTGTGAAATAGCCTGGACACACTTCTCCACCACCTGGCTCATCTGGAGTACACTGGCTGCAGTCAAGTAGCTCACGAGTTCTCTCTGAGGGACCTGCATACCAGCAATGGATGAAGCAACAATGAATATTAAAGAAACAGCACCAACCGTAAGAAAAAGAGGACTTATTATACTTCTTTGTGAGCTTCTGTGAGTCATGCAGAGCTACTATAATAGAATGTAAGAATAAAAATATGGATTGAAAAATTTGTACAATAGGTTCCCCTTTAAAATAATATTCCTCTTGTTCATTTTAAATATGGATCTATTATAAAACTATATCTAGAACCTTTCATTATAGTACAGAAATGAATGATTATACAGTAAAACAAACACCTCAGCTCAAAAGACTTTTGATATATGGCCATATTCAGCTCTGTGATTACAGAAACACTAGATCTTGCACCTCTAGGAACCCTGTGTAGCAGGACAGGAGTAGTGTCTTGGCAACCTTCACGTTGGAAACAACAGCCACACTCAGCTCTGATCGGCCTTTGTGAAGCAGGAACTGATCACGCAGGAAGTCTGAGGATGCTGCAAGCACCACTCTGTGACCTTGGAACTGGAGAGGATGGACAGTAGAGTCCTGTGGCCTGCCCAAGATGAGCGTGATGTCACAAAAGCGATGTTCTTCTCTAAGATCATTCA
>NW_005187433.1:3261814-3281733 GCF_000239375.1 Pundamilia nyererei | reverse complement strand
TGAACAGGTGGACTCAAATTGTAATGTGCAGCAGACTTATCATGCTTTTTTTATTTTCTGTAATATTTTCTCAGTTTGGTCACCTCAAACGTAGAGCTCTGGCCTTGTGCACGGAAGACCCTCCCACCTTCTGCACGTCAAAGAACTATTCTTTGCCTTTGAAAAACATGAAGCAATGATTTAGAGTAAACTGCAACTGAAATACACACTATCAAGGGTTTATGTATTTCAATAATCAATCATAAAGAGAAATATGATTGGTATAAACTGAATGCATTCTAATCAAGTTTTAATCAATTTCATTCGATCAAATTCCATTAAATTTTACATTTTAAATTGTACTTATGTTACGAAATTACATGGAAAATTAACATGTGTGTATTCAAACCTTCTTTTTGCCCGGATTAGGCAATTAGAAGAAAATCTGTCTTAAAGGGAGGGTGGCCTTAAAGTAAAAGGTGCTAAAACACCTTGTTTCAAACAGTGTAAGATAAACTTTGAGCAGAGATTAACTTGAGAATTAGCACAATAGAAACCCTTTAAGGCAGAAAACTCCACTTATATAAATGAAGAGCTTTTACAGTCATAGTACATAAACATGTTCTATCATCATCTGTTTGTATAATGCACAAGCTTGAAGACCCAATATGAAGATTGTCTTGTTTGTCTTGTTTGTTTTGCAAGTTTATTTTAGCACAAAATGTATCTCTATATATCTCGAAAAATATAGATAAATTGTGTGGTCAGCTGTGAAATGCATTTGACTTTTTTTAATAATGTGTGGACAGAGTTTTGCATTCCAGTGGTCATATGATGGAAATAGATTGAAGTTGCTGATCTATGCAAACCACCTCAAGGCGTAGATTTGGGGCTGCACACAAAATGTGTATTTATTGAATTAACTCAAAGAAAAAGCATGTGAGGATCATCAGTGGCAGGGTCAGGTCTAAAGAGCTAATAAATCTGAATGGTTGCTACACTGCTCCAATTTGTGCCAGAGGATAATATTTTGGAACTTTGAAAGTGTTCCAAAGGAGATGAGAAAAAGATAGGATTTAATCCAAAACAGAATCTTGGAGAGACATCTCTCTTTTTTTGGTAACAGAATGTCTTTGTAATATCAACCATTCATCACAGAACATTTTGTTCAATCAGGTCGAATTTGAATTTTACGTATACATATGTTTCCCTGTTGCAAATGGGCCAAAAAGTGAGACGCAACAAGGTTATTGCTTTCTGTTTGACCAAATCTTCCCAAAGTTCCTGTCACCTGTGGTTTTTAGGTCACCACTCATCCCGTGGTTATTTCAGTCAACTTTGTGGTGTAGAGAAATATTTCCTTGCACTTTTATTTATGTAACCATGTTGATTTAGACATAGACATGGACTTTATTTAAACTCACACTGGGGAAATGAACTTGTTGCAGCAGCACAAGTGACAGGAAAAAAAAAGGCGAATTAGACATGGATTAGAAAACAATGTGTCATTTAGCTAAAAAAATAATGTGACTATGTGAGCTTTTGTAGCTGAAGTCTCTCTCTTATATCACTGCCCCCAGTATACTGAATAAAATTTAGCAAAATTTGCAGTGCCAATAAATCTAATAAAGCAGTGGTTCTCAAACTGTGGTATGTGTACCACATGGGTTCCCTCTAATGGTACGTGGGAGGACTCCCCCCCAAATTTTTAAGATTAAATAATATACCATGTTCTTTTTGAGGGATTTCTGAAAATTTTAAATGTACAGCTCTGCTATCACTTCCGACATAAATGAAGACAGGAAACTAAACAGCAGTGGCGTTTGTAGGGCTATGTGGTGGCAACACAGTCATTAATATACTGCTGCATGGGCTGAGCTGTAGTTACATCGTAAGGTTTTAAAAACTGAGCTTTAAAAAAACAGTGGTAATGAAAACCGAGAGAGACCGACAGTGATCACCGACTGTTTTTAGGGGCTTGTTCAGATTAAATAGAAGAAGATACAAAGCTTTAAAACATGTTAAAAACACAACAGCCTTAATAAACGAAGAGTAATTTGGACTCAGAAGCAGGGTTCATAAGTCATCATTTAAAGACCGGATTAAAGACCGGTGAATGTTTTAATGCAGAGCAGTTGTTATTATTATCACTTGTCACATCCTGTTTATGACAGTTAAAATAAATAACATTAATATAAGAAATAAATAAAAAATAATAAAAAAATAATTATTTTTAATTAATTAAAAATATACAGATACATATTTTCTATAGTTGTTTGATTTAACTGGATATTAGGCTCATCCAGCAAGGGCATTTATACATTTTCTGATTTTTTTTTTTAAATTATTATTTTGACACTTTGGTCCTCCATACATGACCAGAGTGGCGCTCATCATAGAGAATGCCGTTTATTTTACTGAACACCATCGATCTATAATGCTTAAATGAGTAAAAACATTTTAATGTCGTGGCTGGGAGGGATTTTTAGGCTCATGACCTTAAAAAAGGTCAAAGCTATAAAAATGTGTTCAAGGAAAAGTAGCCCACAGTATTTTCATATGAACTGAAGCGAAGTAGACCTGTAAAGGGGCCAAAAGTAAACGCTGTTGCTGATGGCTGATATATCAACATCGTTTTTATTTTTATTTTTACTACGTCAAACGCGGAAGGAGCTAGGGCGAGGGCAGAGAGCCAGAAGCGAGCTTAAACAGAAAAAAGGGGCATTCTGCTCCGCCCTCAAACCTCCATAATCTGTCGCTGTATCAGTGTGTCCGCACATAACAGGAGGTTTCTACGGTGGAGGTTTCAGTCCGTGCTCTATTTGACCTTAAAGCAAACATGTCGGGTTAAAAAAAAGAAAATACGGAGAGCTGACCTACAGTGTAGTTAGTGTGGAGAGTAAAACGAAGCAGTCGCAGGGAAATATGTAAAGACCAACAGGATGGCGTTTGAGGGAGAAAATAACGAAGCAGCGGGTACTTTTATTGACAGCTATGGTGAACATTCAGGAGCCGTCGTAGCTTAGCTGTAGCGCGAAGTTGACCCAGGACTGGACTACACGCCGACCCGCAGACCCGAGCGGACGGAAGGGAAGCTGAAGCAGCCGTAACCTAAAGGAAGGAGAGTAAGTGCGAGCGTGTGCGGGTGATGCTGAGAGGAGTCATTGTTGCTATGAATTTAATCGTGCTTATGGTTAGCGCAGTAACTTAGCTAGTCATCAGTTGGTGTGTGGCAGTCAGACTTGCTAAACTTTGCTTTTTTACAGAAAGTTTTTGCTGAGCATGTGCCTGCCATACTTGTGTTTACGTGGTAAATATAGAAACGGCTGCACACAAGAAACTTACTAAGAAAATCCATTTAGTTAGATTTTCACTGCAGTCCACTCTCAGTTTATCAAACATGCCCGTGTAAAGAAAAAGACTAATGATCATTGATTTGGATCAGGATTTTATTACAGCCTATATGTACTGCTGTGCCCATCTGCCATCAGCAGTCCGTTATCAACCAGTAATTCGAGTTTTGAAAACCTGAAGAGGCAGCACTTTTACAGACCTTCAGGAAAAAGCTGACCTTCATGAAGACCCCCTCTGCAGAGCTTTGCATGTTTGTTGACGTGAATAAAGCGATGTCAACTCAGCGATGTCAACAGTTTACATTTATTTATAACTAGTTTAACCCTTTATTACCAGATTATATACCTACGTACATCATTAAAGTATGATGCTATAATACATTATATACTGGGACATGGCATTCTAATCTGGCATTCCATTCTATACCACGATATTCCACACCTTACTGTAATGTTCTGTTCAATATGACATTTCATTCTATGAAATTCCTTTCTATATTATGACAATCCAATCTTTGCTATGACATTCCATTCTATACTACGACATTCTACACCTTACTATAACGTTCCTTCAGTATGACATTGCTTCTATACTATGTCATGCCTTTCTATGCTATGACATTCCATTCGGTGTACAGTCAAATTGTCTATTAAACTGAACTGTACAAACATATTCGATTGTGGAGTTGTATAAAATGTTTGTATATGCCATGTACGCATTGGCACTCACAATGTCTCATCAAGATTGGTTCACTCGTATAGGAGGAGATAGGGAGCATACAAACATGTATAGTATGATTTCTCTATTTTGTTAAACTTTGGGTGTTCAGGAACTAATTCACTGGGGAGCTGCATCCTAGAATTATTAGTTTTCTATACTCTTACTTGTTTTTCCTTCTTACCTCTGAGCTTTATCTTAGGAATTTGCTTTTTTTCAGTTAGCACCCAATGAGGATTTAGCATATTTCAGTTTTGTCTTTATGGTCTACAAGCGTGTAGTTTTAGTTTCGTTTTTATTACTTTCTTTCTTAGTTTTATTTATTTATTTATTTTTTGCCATTATTAGGATATAGAGACTATTCATTAGGAGCATGTATTTTAGAACTTAAGAATAATGCAATTTTTAATGGCACTTGATTGATGATCATATAGAACAGTAATCCCAAGTCTCACCAGGACACAAATGCATGTCTCATCAAGTGTGTTGTGATGTTGTTACTTCCCATTTTTCTCATAATTCTTGTCTTTATTTCTGTTAGTTTTGCTCATTTAGTTTTGTATTTTAGTTTATTCTTAGTTAACTCCACTAACCTCCCTGTTACTGGAGTTATAGCTTAAATACATAAGCTGTAAAATGTATTTATTTATGTAAATAAATACATAGCTCAAGATACGTCTATCTTGAGTGCAAACTACACAACAGGAACACAGTCTCTAAACCGATTTAAGGCTTACATTAGTGTGTTGTACAGTTCTTCATTACAGACTGTCTTTGATAAGGCTAATTATTATAGAGGCCTGTAGACTGAACTCATTGTCATGTTGGAAACGGCTTAATTGTATTGCATGACACATTCCTGGCACCCCAGTACAGAACTCACTTTAAATTGGTGTGAATAGCATGTCTAACTAGTCTAAAGACTCAAACAATGGGGATTTGTCCAGCTGCTTACTGCCTTCTTCCAAAGTCTCCCCTGCCTCTTTTAAATCAGTACTTTAGTGAAAATGTCTGGCAGCTCCTTCCATATTGTAACAGATTTTATTTGCTGAAGGTTTTTAGACAGTAATCATATACTGCTTTTAGATCACCAAGGAGAGGCTCCTGGGAAACCTTTGAATGAAAACCACTAAGAACAGGTTGCTTTATTTAATGCTTGCAAGAGCTCGCAGCATTCAACACATATAAATGCAAGGTACAAAAAAATTAATCAACCATTATCTTAATCTAAATTCGTGTCCTCCCTGAAAAGGCATTTGTAACAGCTTACTCTGATTTTTATCAGTAAACGGGAATACTTTAATAACTGGAAATATTTGTTGCTCCAATTGAAAAGGATACAGACCAGTTGAACAGGAGAATGATCTTCTTTATGTCGTTGGAAAATGAGCTCAAGTATGAATAAACTCCAGCGATAAGGTCGGTTGCACAGTATTAGACCGTTTTGGTAAGATGTAATAAAAGGGGATTCCCTCATCCCTTTAATCAACAGCGCTCTCAAGAACCTTTGACAAAAACCCCAACTTTGAGTCTTCTTGGGGGTAGGGTTTATTACAAACCTTTTACATTACAAAGCTTGCTAGATTTTTGATTTGAATGGATTCTTTATAGTAGTGATGATTAATTTTGCAAGCCTGTACTCTTGAGAGCAGTCAGTTTCCAGTTCAAGCTTTATAATTTTTGAAATGTTTGAATCATCTGTCATCAGTAATACTAAAAAGAATTCTTATTCTGACTGTATACCATTTGAAGGAAAGTGCTGGTGATAGAGTAAAGACGGGTTAAGGTCCACATTTATCACAACAAGGATATACTGAAGTAGTATAAGTATGTTAGGTTTAGATCTGACATATATACAGTTTGCCACTGCTGTCTTATTTTAGTTGTAAAATAACCACTAATAGCCTTGGTAATGTTTCAGTTGTGTATGTAGGCAGAGCTGGCACAGTTTTCAAAGACAAATAAACTGTTTTATTTACTGGAAGGACAACATCAGTGACACAGGCATTTTATGGGGAAAGTACATTATTCTTGCATCAGTGTGTGCAAGTTTTATCCAGGTCATGTACAAAGAACCGCACTGTCAGCTGTTGCAGTGGAGAAAAATTAGTTGAGTGGTTTAAAATGGAACAGCACGATAAGAGCTTCATGTTGTTTCATATCACAACTTTCTTTAAATAATCTTTATGACCCTTTTAGGAACCATCACAACACAGAGAGACTTGTGGCTAGATTAGAGCAAGGTCCAAGGAAGTAGGGTTTAGTGTGCAATGCAAATGTGAAATTGCTCAATTAATTCTGACCCTGAACTTTATTATTTTTAGACAGCTTAACAGCCTTCTTCACTTGTGACTGAAAGTCTGTGCCAGAATGCTTCACAGTTAGCAACTTGCTGTGTGTTGTTGTTTTTAAATAATGTACTCGATGATTTGCTCGTCACCTCTTATCTGCCTCTTATCTCTTGCTTACCACTGCATTCTTTATATTTTGGTTGATTGACCATCACTGACCATTCGCAGGAAACAGCACTGGTGTATTTTTAGCCAAAAAGTCACATTGGGTAAAGTTCCAGCTTACCTCTGTCTCTTTCTCTGTATCTGCTGCATTAGATAACCATAGATGCTATAAAAGATGGATGTAGTCACTGCGATGTCACCCACTTGTTTTCGACTTTCAGAGTTGAAGTCTTTATGCTAACATTTGGTGTAGGAAGTCATATTTGGCGTACACGTCAGCTTATTACTGTTTAGTAGCAGAGTAATAGCAGTCTAACAAAACAGCACAAGCTTATTGGCTTGGCTGCGTAACTCAGTGAGCCCTTATATTTGTCAAATGATCCATTAAAATGATCCAAAGGGCATAGAGTAACATAGATACAGTGAAGAGGTCCAGTTCATTAACTCCAGTTAGAAAATGTGAGGCACACCACAGCATCAAGGTGGATGAGTTATTAAAGCCTACCTCTTTACCCTCATTTGAGTTGTTGTGAAAGAAGGGAACTCAAATCAGTTTGTACCAGCCTGTAAACATGCTTTTTAATCTTCTAAATGTATGCATTTCAACTAGAGCTGGGCGATAGAACGATAACGATATGTATCGCGATATAACTTTTTCTCGATAGAGAAATTAAACTATCGCGATAGACCTCGCCGCTCTTGTCCTCTTAAAAAAAAGAAAAAAAAGAACAGCCAATCCAAATTAAGTAGCGCAGAGCTGAACCAATCACAGCCGCAGCGTCACGTCACGTGACTTGTTACGTACAGCACAAGTGCCAAGCCGCACATGTGTATTTGTTTGGGAAGCAGCCAGCCACCGTACCGCCCGGGTAATGGAGGAAATGAGTGTGCCGACTAGAAAAATCAACCCAGCGTGACCGAAGGTTACCGAAGAGAAAACAGATGATGGTTCCAATGCCGGAGAGATTGTCGAACGGAAGAGCCATAGAAGTTCCGTAGTGTGAAGGTATTTCGGCTATTTCAAGTCTGACAAAAAACAGAGTAGCGTGCACTGTAAATTGTGCTGAAAGCAAGTCTGGAAATACAATAAACTGGTGCATGCGTCACACTGTGCGCCACGTTATTGTTTCGGTGAAATTAATTTCTATAATACTGTTAATTGTATTCTCTGCAGTGTTTAAATGCTTACACATACACACAGTTACTGTCTGTCCACACATACGACTCGGTTCTGCTTCTATGCCCCAGCTTTGTTTACTTTTTCCCACCGAGGCTTCTAGACTTCTGATTGGCCAACATTTAGGCACGGTTAGGAATCGAGCGCCACCTGCTGCTTTGGCATGTTCATAGCAGCGTTTTCCTTCATTTCTCCCTTTATGTGTGGACGGGATTATTTTTTAAAACGAAAACGGAAAATCTCCGTTTTCAAAAATACCCGTGTACGTGTGGACGTAGCCTCAGTCTCTGACTGGAAGCGCTAATTCGGCTTTTGTCAGACTAAAGTAACTGTTAAAACTGTTTGAAAAGCTCAGCTATACAACAAGGAGAGATTGAGAATTTCCTTTTAGTTCTCCGTTTATTTGATATTGACAAAAGTTAGTTTTGTCTGTTCTTCTGTAAAACAAACTAAGATTTATTTTTAGAATTAATATTTTGTTTCTAAGTGGAATTGACAATTTAGTCTGTTTCGTTTGTTCTATTTTGAAACTTAAACGCTTTAGCGGCTGCCTTTTGTGTAGTTTGCAATATTTGCCTTTATTTATCTGAAAAAGTCTCATGTTCCTTAAGTACATGTACCCTGTTGAACTTATTATGGGAAATAAATATTTAAATAAAAACAAGCTGCTGATTATTTCACATTTTACTTGTGAGCAACGGCACATTTAAATCTTACAAATATAGTTATTTGGCTTATATCGTGATAGATATCGTTATCGCCTGAAATGAAAAAAACATATCGTGATATGAAAAAATCTTATATCGCCCAGCTCTAATTTCAACATAGGAAACTATGGGTGTCGCCTTCATTTTTCTGTTGCTTATGATGTTACTTGGCAACAGATCTGGGGTAAACAGCATTTTGCTACTTATGTACTTTGCATATGAAATAGCTAGTGTAAAGAACTAAACGTATACATGGTTATACCTATAATGTATATCAATACCTAAAGCATCATAAAGAATGTGCTGAAGGTGGTCATTGTCACTATATGTTGTTGTTTTATGTGGTTACTACTTGATCCAAGAATCTTGTGTAAAAGAGCTGGTACTTTCTGATAAAATATAGTTATATATTAATCACGTAGGGAAATGCCAATCTTGACTTTTTCCAGTTTCTATTTAATATTAATACCATGACTTTGGGCTTTCTGGAAATATCGAGTACTGATCTGACACCAGTGTTAAATTAATTATATAGAATCCTTATTGTGAGATTGAAAATCCCTTTTAATGTATAACATTAGTGTAGACTTCTAACATGTATGATCATCTACTCTAAAGTCACTGACTCTGTTTTTAAAGTGCATTTTCCTTAAACAGTTTAGAGACGGTGTCCCTGTTGTGTAGTTTGCACTGATTCCAAATTACACATCATGCACTAACAATACAGTCCAGTCTTCTCCTCTTAATGCCAGAACAGTTCGTCTCGGGTATGTCCCCAGCTAATAATTTGATCAGCTAATGGTGAAAAAGAGCAGATCCTTGGTCCATTCAGTCCACCTCTCTGCATTCCTGCCACAGCTAGCAGCAGAGCTAACATAGCACAGAAGAAGCGAATAGCTGAGGGACTGTATTTTGGACGTATTTCACGCTTCTGCTTGTATGCTCGCAAAAGTTTTTAACATTGGTCAAAGTGACCTGATAAAGTGAGCCCTTCTCATCCTCGTCATGTTTGGTCAGTAATCTTATTTAAGAACATGGAAGGACGTGGGTTTTTGTGTAACTCTTAGTGGTGAGCCTTTATTATGCCAGGCACGATTATTTCTCTTCACCTGTTTACTGTCATCTCCTTGTCTGTGAGTGAGGAATACATATTCCTAATTTCACCGATCTCCTATTGATACTGAATATCAGCAGATAACCACAGCCAAGGTATTGGAACCGGAAAAAGCTGGATGATATTGGATCATGTCTAAATTCTGTAAGACAGCATCAGTACTGGTAATAGTATTTACGTAACCTTCACCAGTTGTGAGATGTCTCTTGCCCACCAGAGTCATTTGTTTTGGCTTCATATTTGCGGTGCTGTGCAGCTGCATTTCGCACATACCGCTGTAGCAAAGAAGCATTTTTTTACTCAGTGAGTCACAGTGCTCATTTGCAGCTGGTAAAATATCATGGACATGAGCAACACTCTTCCAGTATGTGTGGCAACTATTCCTATTCAGCAGGTCGACTAATCTCTTGCTGAAATCTGATTTTTTTTTCTGCTGTTTTCCTTATTTGCTGTTTTTTTTAGGGTTTTTTTCTCCTTATAATGAAGAGAATTGGGGTGGGGTGATAACTCTTGACGTTCTGGACCCTTTTGAAGCTTCATAACCCAAGTTATTAAATATCGTGCTGTGCTGATTACAGTGACTCAGCTGCTAATGATGAATATGTGATTCCAGCAGCCAACACTGTTTAAGTACACTTTTTTCATATTGCTTGGTCTTGTAATTTTCCAATAAAAACAGTTCATGCTTTGTGCAGAGAAAGTCCTTTAATAAATGTCCGGCATCTGGCTGAGACTTGAGGCTTTCCCGCTGTCATCAGGCAAGATGGAGGATACACCCTGGAAATGTTGACAGTATAATTTCAGCTCCATGCGAGAGTCTTTGCCGCATACAGTTATTATATGTGGTGACACTAGGTTTTTTTGCTCTTTTGAAGCTTTGAAGCTTCTCACAGTTTTACTAAAAGATGGGTAAATAATAATAATTGAGTTTACAATTTGTTGTGTTACTGCAAGCGCAATATTAGCTTTTCAACAGAACGAGAAGCCGACAAGGGAGGTGTTTCAGTCTTGTCTGCTCTCTTGATCACCATTTGTGTGTAACTCAGAAACTGTTGCAAACATATAAGTAAATGGTGTTGCAGTTGTTGGAGTTGTGAAACTCTTGGTTTGCTTTTGCTGTTGTGTGTTCTGGGTGTTTTCTTCGTAATGTAATGGGAATAGTGGTTTTTTTTTTAAGATGTTAATTGTATAAGAAAGGGCAGTAATGTTTTATATAGCACAGCCTTGAGTGTGGGTTTTCATTCCTCCTCTTCACTGAGTTGGAGTATTTCTACATACATAGCAACAGAAGTAATGTAGGTAAACATGGACTGCTCTACTTCAGTAGAAAAAAAGTGTTTACTTATATTTTCCTTTCCACAGAGTATGTGCAATTTCTATGTTTTGTGCATGTTTTTGGGGAAGTGTCAACATGCTAAAACAAACACAGTGTTGTGTCAGTATATGGTAAATGGGTTGAATGTGTTTTTATGAACTTTAGCCACAACCCTGTTATGGCTCTGTTTGCTCAGTTACTAGTGAAACCAATCCTTTCCAGTTGCAGTCTGTTGGTCTCTATTCTGATGTTGTTTTCTTTTAATTCGTTTTCCTTTCTTCTGTGGGGGAAAAATCATTAAAATATTGTGATATTTTGTCAAAAGACAAAAGGGGGATTTTTACATGTGACCTTTTGAGAGATAACAGCAGCGCAGGTTATTTTAACAGAGCAGCGTGTGTTGACTTGTCAGAACATAACGATATAGTTTCTTTATCTCCACTGTGCTGCAGGAGCCCAAACACTAAACACAACCGATTAAAAAGTACCTTAGATAAAGTGGAATAGCTCGGCAACATAAATATAATATGACAAAATTAAATAGTCCAGACAGTCAAGATAACACAAAAGATGGGGTCAGTGAGTAGAAATTTAATTATAATACGATAAGAAGCTTGATAAGTAAACATGTAAAGAGCTGATTGAGGACTTGGAAATAAAAAATTAAATACACCTCTAGGACCAAATAGTCAAGATTGTTACACAGGTCAAACAAGCCTCTGTATAGCTTGACATCAATAGTGATTCCAGAGTGTCATACAGCACCAACAGTGCATCAAGCAAGGAAGCAACCGTCTAATTGTGAAGCCAGATTAGTTTCTATAGATAGCATCGGTAATGGTAAGTAGGGACTTTTGCTTAACTAGATAGTTGTGCCGGTTAGTTGGTGTTTGTGAAATCATTAGATGTTTTCCTTTCATCAAAGTCATCAGTTTTTTGTATCTGTCTGCAAAGCTCCTGAATAAAATTGACATTTTTACAACCTCTTCTAGAACTAGTGAAAGATTAGGAGTGAGAGAAATCCAGCTGGCCACTGTGATTTTATTTTCTTCTGTTTTATCCTTTTGCTGTGTATTTTATTATGAGGGTTTTTTTTTTGTTTTTCAGTTGAATTGGGGTGTGGTGCTAGCTGATAATGTTTTGGACCTGTGTGAAGCCTCATGAATAAAGTTAGCAAGGAAGTTGTTATACTGAATACTAGGAGTCTCTCAAGTGTTGCAGTAAACAATAGTGTAAGCCAATCCAGCTAACAGCTTTTTCTCATCCATCTGTTTTCTTTTGCTTATTCAATTTAGGATTGCAGTGAAACTGGAGCCTATCCAAGCTATATTACGTTTCTAAGCCATTGTGGAAAGCCTTGGCAGGACCTAGAGCAGGGATGGACAACATTTTGAGCCACAGTAGACAGAACAAAGACAAGAACTTTCTGTTAGAAAATGATACATTGGTCAGGCAAAGTTCAACAGCTCCACTGTCCTGGCCTGCAGCTGTGCTTTGAAGATGCTCTGAAATGTGGAGTGCAGGTTCAAGTGTCACTACTCCAATCTCACCAAGACTGCAAAGACTACCATCTCATAGTGTGGTTTCTTGCTGAATTTAATGTGTAGCTGAGCCTCCTTTGTGTGATTTATTTTTTTTTGGCAGGAAGTGGTTTAGTTTAACTTTCAGTACATTCAAGTCATGGTCAAAATTCTTAATGAATGGGAATTACTCTGTTATAAAGCTGTGAATGGTAACCACTAAAGTTTTATGCTCTGTGTCTATAAACCGCCCCTCATTCTGAGTTGTGTTGACTTAACAGGGTCAGCTGAGGTCTCCATTGCTGTAGCCTGCTTCTGTGGTCCTGTCTGCACATAACTAATTACTTTTATGGTGTCAGAACTGTGTTAAGTTACTGCTGGAAGTCGTATCCTTTCCTGCTGTTGTTTTCCTCAAGTGAACTGGCACAATTGCAGCTTTTTCTTAATGTTTCAGCCATCAATCTGCTTTTCAGTTTTGTAGGGTTTTCTTTCTCACTTAAAATGTAACTTTGATGTATTTGCTGTGATAATGTCAGTAGTCACTTATTAAAAAAATATTACAATATATTTCATTCTGCAGCTGTTTAGCCAGAACATGTTTTCCTGTAGCTTCCAGTATTTTGTCAGTAAGTTTTGATACTATTTTTATTAAGATTGTTATTTAATAGTGTTGATTCTGCGTGGAGTAATTTTGTGCCTGCACGCCTTTTTTGTAAGTCTATTTCCAATTTGTGTATAGTATTTAAAGCAGTGTAATTATATCTAGTCTACTTATGCTATAGCTGTTATACAGTAACTACTAATCCACTTCCAAAACAGCACATGCTTATTCTGTAATTTCTCTGCCAGTCCTTGTATAGATTACCCCCCCTCCACCACTGTAGTACTAATTCTTCAACTTTTATCAGCTTCTACTAAGTCGAGATCTATGTAACATCTATGTAAAGAAAATACACAAAAATTAGAGTTTTGAAGTTGTTAAAGAGCAATGCAGACAAATAAAAGGAGGAATTCATTTTAAAGCTGGATTTTACTGGCTCTGTCCAGTAGAATGAAACAATCTATTCTGAGATGTGTTTGAGTGAACCTGGAGAAGTTGGGACCAAAAATAAAAAGAATCCCAAACAGTCTAAGCATTAGTTAGTTTCAATAAAATAAGTTGCCAGAACAAGAACAATGATAGAATGGAGAAAGGGTTAGGCTTAGGTGTTACAGTAAAGGTTAGCTTTAGGTTAGAAGACCAAGGAAGGATGAGATAAGTGGTTTAGACAAGAGAATAAACTACTTAAAGACATTTACAATTAGATGAAACCGAAAGAAGGATTGCAGCGTAAGAGGAGGCTGCAGTAAAAGCAAAACTTAAAGAGCAGCTCAGATCACGAGGACCACCCCTGGAGAGCAACTGGGTGGATATCCACAGTTCACAGTGGAAAGAATATTTTAGTTTGCAGAAAAGTTGCTCAGACAGGACAACAGTCTGTACAGAAGGATCTGCAGATAGGAATGTCCACTGGAAATTTGCATGGTAGCCTCTGGCAGGCTTCCAGCCCAGATAGACTTTAGTCACACACAACTTTTTCTGTGGTCAGCTGGCACTGCAGCCAACAGTCTGAAACTCAGAACCATAACCTTGAAATGTACAACAGACATTCAGCTTATTTTAAGATCGACTGCTGATGGTTATTTTAATTGTACAAAAAGCACCTTTAATCCTGACTGTTAATGAAGTCCAGCAGTCCAGGCTGAGTGAAGAGCTGGCGTTGTAACCAGAAGTGAAACCAAAAAGTCATAAAAAGTAAAATGTGTGAGAGCTGATAGCTCTGACCTCAACTTATACCAAGGCCCTGATAAGACGCAGCAAGGAACTGGTAAAACTCTGTGTGTGTGTGTCTGCTGCATGATAAACGTTTTGGGTGTGTAAACAGGGCTGTTTTTCTCTCTCTTCTTGTACAACATGTAGAATAGTCCCCAGCTATCGAACAATTATAATAACATCAATAGAGACCTGAAACAATTGGAAGAATATTATTACTGCAGCATTTAGTGAGCTGCTCTGCCTGGAACTGTAAAAACAAAATGTGCAAGTCTCTCTTTTGTCATCAACTTTATACCTACAGCTCCCATTGTTTTAATTAGCTTGACTTTATTATTGTTTTATTCTGCTTAAACTATTACCGGCTATTACTGTCGTTTAAAGTAAGACTTACATCGAGCCCCTGCTATGGTGAAGCATGTGCTGAAGGGCAGTGGCCAGAATACGAGTACCACTAGTAAACAACGCTTGTTCAGTTGTTTGATAAATTGAATCTGTATCATTAATTGGAGTAATCGGTTTAATCCAGAGCCGTTTACACCCCTGCTGGCACAATACTTTGACCCAGTAACAAAATAGGAAGTACCCATTAACTGAATTTAGGTCACCAAAGATTTAAACGTTAAACAACAATTTCAAAAACATTTTGAAAGCATGGCTACTCAAGTATTGTGAAAACACGCAATTCTCTTGTCTGCTGAGGTTTGTGTAGCAAATGAGCACTTAGTACTTGTACTCATTGTATTGGAAGCAGCTCTAAAGACCTCTGTAACCAGGCAGATATCCATGGCCAGACAGGGGTCAGCGCCTATCTGAAACAGGAAGGCTTATCTCAGTCAGTAATAATGCCTACCTACTGACGGTTGTCCAGAAATATTATCATAGTTTTATTTGTATTGCACTATTTTTCAAACACACGGCTAAACAATGGATCATAGTTTGGATAAAAAAGTTAAAAGAAATGATAATAAGGTTTGCCAAAAGGGAAAGCTCAACTATAAAAATGTTTTCAGAAGTCATTTAAAAGTTACCACTGACTCAGCTGATTTAATAGGACCGACTTATTTAAGTTACATGACGGCGTTTCACCTCATCACTGTGTCTTTCCCACGGCATTGGGAAAGACATTTAATTAATTTTCATGAAATCCATTTTTGTTATCTCTCCGCAGCACTTGTGCAGTTTTTTTATGTGTTGTTTGTTTTAATATTGTTGCACTTCCTCTTTGTTTTTATAAGTCAGTAATAACACCTTTGTTTGACACTGTTTTGTTGCTGCTGGCATTAAGTTGAGGGCGTAGAGTTT
Source organism: Pundamilia nyererei (assembly GCF_000239375.1). Classification (NCBI taxonomy): domain Eukaryota; kingdom Metazoa; phylum Chordata; class Actinopteri; order Cichliformes; family Cichlidae; genus Pundamilia; species Pundamilia nyererei. Next base: position 3,266,276 of record NW_005187433.1, on the reverse strand, counting down.
TTATTCTTTTGTTGGGATGACTGTAATTTCCGAGGAGAGAGGTTGAACGTTTAAGTCAAGAAGCTACACTTACCACTGTGCACTTCAATAGAGGTCATTCTTCACTTATGAGCTTCATCTGATGCTGTTTACCCCAGCACACATTGAAAATGCGAACTGATCAGAGTAGTCCTAAATGTGTATTCTAATGTTCCAGAGGAACAAGGCTCTCCAGAGGAAAATGCTAAACAGACACACACATGTTGCTATAAAACAAGAATAAGTCTTTCTACTGAATTCATCAGTGGAGTGCTTTCATGGCGTAATGGTTTATTATTGTGACCCCCCTGAGCCCGGGCTCAGTGGGTCACAAGCTTATATCTGCATCCTCAGTACAACCCGGATGTAGTAAATTGGAGGGCTGTTTGGGAAATGGCATCTGGCTTAAAGGTCTGTCCCAAACCAAACATACCGATCCAGCCCTTTGGGAAATAAGGGAGCAGCTGAAACTACCTAGCACTGAATTGGTCTGCAGTCTATCTAATGTTCTGGTATTACAAATATACACAAATCAGAGACTTCTGAGTGAGTCATTCCAAATACCTGTGGCTTCCATGTACCAGTGTAGTACACAACAATTAAAGTGCAGCTCTATTCACATTTAACTCTAGGTTTCTAGTTTGTGCACAGAAAGAAGAGCTCTTCTTAAATCAAGAACTCTGCAAGCAAAGGGCGTTTTAGCTGAGCTACACCACACAATGCTGACTACAGATATTACTGGTATATGGATATATTTTTCAAATAAAGCACAGTGAGACAGTCTTGTTTTTATTAAGATCGTTCAGGTTGTTGTATTACATAAGCCGCTTCATTCATATAGTGTTTTTATTGCACATTTTTGCATCTCTCCTCTCTAAAAATCTTTGTGCAACCGTGTCGCCACTAACTCAGAAGCTCACTTGCAACTAAAGTTCTTATCTATATACAGTACAGGTGCCGGAAGTGCTCAGTGTTGTCAAGTTAACAGAGGTCAGGATATTATTACAGACAATGACACTGCAAAGTTCTAGTTTTCACTGCTTGTAACTGTTACTGATGAAATGCAAAAACAAAACAATTTTAATATGCAGAACTCCCCCCCCCTCCAAAAAACCCCTCAAATCCTTAGCTTCTATCCAATGCAACATGTACTGAATGGTCAGTTGTAAAGTAGTATTTATTAGCAATTGAATACCCCCCCACACACACACAAAAAAAAAAAATCCTTCTCTGCAGCAGTGCCTCCTTTCACTCTAAGTCGTTCCTTTCTCATTTTATCTCTTCTTTTTCACCTGACAGGTGCATGTCTTTTTTTAAGCGGCACATGGCTTGTATTCTGCTGACAAACATGGACCCGCCCACCACGGAAAATCAGAACGGCCTCCCGCCAAATCTAGACTTGGCCACTGGACCGAAGCAAGACAGTAAGGCCACCTGTCTGAGCGTCTACCAGTACTGCGAGAAGGAGGGAGGAGAGGGCGGGGCAAGTTATTCAGAAAGTGTCCTCACGTTTCCACCTGGAGAGTACGTAGCAGAGGAACTCTGCATCTCTGCAGCGAAAGCGTGTGGTGAGTCACAACTGTGTTTCAGTTCACGTGTTTGCCCACACATGCAGTGTATAGTTTCATTTACACATCTGACATTTTTTGGTTGAGCCATTTTCTAACCTCAGCTTAACAAAAAAAAATTTGTATAAAGAAAACAACAGCTGTTAACTGTACATTACAAATAATGCATACATTCACGCTGGAATCCTCTTAAAAGGTGACTGGTTTCTTTATAACACATTTCTTTCTGTAAGAAGCCACTTGAACTCTAAATAGGTCACAGTACAGTTAAGGATTTTTTTAATTAAGCGTTTATATCAATGAAATCTAAAGGTTCTTCTGTATCCACATATTCTGGCAGTGAAAGACCCACTCTTAACCAACAAGACATTTTTGGATTACAAATTTCACTTAGAAATGTCCCATAAAAACAGCACTGCTTTCACATTTATGGTTTGCAGCAGTTCCCCTAATGCACAACTCTTTCAATGAAAATAAAAGGCTCCTTTTCGTTCAGCTAAACTTGGTGAAGCATTAAATCAGCAGGCACTGCTTTTAGTTTTACATTGTGCAACATTCCTGTTATTTAAAGCACATTTGCAGAAGATAGCAAAATATATCGTTTCACTGAATTCATTATACCTGAATAATGGATGTTATTTACATTATTTCAGGATGAATAGGCTGATGCATTGTACAGCACCTGAGTTGATGTTGGATATTCGTATTAGCAACCACTGTTTTGTTTTTCTTATCGATTCTAGGGTGTTTTAAGGCAGTTGAATAAGTTAGCTGTGTTGGCGTTTTTGGGGAAAACAAACTTGATGCACTCTTTGAATATGATTTGTTCTTGGTTAAAATTGCTCTAAATTGGAATTACTTCTGCTTTGAGATGAATACTCTTTGCCCTGCCAGAACAATGTGAGCCCGTAATCTGGTTTGTTAACCTTTTTTGGACTGTTGTTTCAGTGCATTTGTTTTAGACATTAAATACCATACCTTTTTCTTAATCTTTCATTTATTCTTTGTAAATGCAAGAAACCCCCCCCCAAGAAACACCAACACAAAAACTGCCAGACAAAAAAAAATAAGACTGCATTTTGAACAGAATTTCCTAGGGAGGGGAACTTCATGCAGTAACTTTAACTCCATTCTGACAAGAAATTATTTGACTCTAAATTAAAGATGTCTACATTCCCAAACTACTCACAGATGATTGTGCATAATTATGGTAGACTAGTGATAATGGTTACTTGAACTGTCACAAAAAACAGCTTTTTAAAAATAAAACCTAGGCCCTAATTATGCAGGCCTCAAGACTGGTGAGTGACCTCCTGGCAGCCATCGGTCACTAAGAAAAAAAAAATACACTCCCCAACGTTAACGACACATGAATAAAAGTGTGAATTTCAGCTGTTTGGCAGATGTTGCAGATCACTAAGACACTGGGTTACTAAGGGCTAACTGACCAGTTTAATCCTCGTAAAGGTCGTAAAGGAGCATTCAAGCTCTGCAAGGTTTAGATGCACATTTTCTTAAACTGTCTTTTAAAGTAAGACCAGAATTAGATTGCTTAGGCCAGTTTTTAGTCGTGAAAACAGAACTAAGATAGTAAGGCCACTTTGTCATCGCCTCTTTCTAGAAAACTCAGATCAGGAAGTTGTCTCGCTGTGTGTCTGTTTTCCCCTATGTGCACCCTTCCTTCTGGAACGGTTGAATGAAGTCTTTTTACCATGAGCTGTTTTTATATTTCCCCATTTTTCAAAGTCTTTGTTTCATTTTTCATTTCCACCTCTTTGTCAATTCTTAAACTTGTACTTTACCTTCTGACTGTCTCTTAGACTGTTTCTTTTGTTGGTTAATTGCAGTTGAATTTAGCTGAATAAGTTGAGTAGTTTGTTACTAGGATATTATTTATTAGAGAATCATTAATATTCATTTAAATGGCTAGGGCAGGACAACTTGCTACCAGACTGAATTTAATTATGGCCTCCTTCTTTGCAGTCATCCCTAGTACAATTTCTTCCTTTTAGTCCTCATGTAGAAATAAGTTAAAAAGTAAGACACAAGGATGTTCTGCTTGATTGTTCAGTTTCTAAAAAAAAGCATACAAAGTTATTAAATCTAACATGCGGTACAAATCTCTTAAAATGTAGAACTACAGTATTTTAGTCTTCAGTGTATCTTGAACTTTTTATACTGTTTTGATTGTAATACATATCACACGGTAGGAGTTGTCTGTACATTAACCTTGTTAGCACTTTGACTTTACTTCCCTTGTTGTGGTTGAGCCCATTTCCTCCTCGGCAGCGCTTCTGTCCTCACTCTGTTGCTTCACATGTGTGAGGGCTTCCGCATGCGTGATGACATTTTATGCCCTTTAAGTTCAGTTCGAACACTGATAAAACACCAGTTGTTTTCTTCATGGCACTTTTTATGCCTCAGCATTGTAGACCGCCGTGGCCTGATCCAGTCCAATAAAGTTCATCACCCATGCCAAGGAGCTCAGTCAGGAATCCGCTATCTCAGGAGCATTCAAGGGAAACTTTTTCAGATTTGGCAAAAACATTCATTTAAACTTAACTGGTTTTCCTAGTTCAAGTTTGGTCTAGGCCACTGTCCTGGTGTCTGCTGTGTTCTTGTAAACATGGCAGAGTACATCATCACCACGAAAAGCTGGAGAGGATTTCTTTACATGGGGCCCAGACATGAACAGGATTCAAGGATGAACTACAGGGAGTGCAGAATTATTAGGCAAATGAGTATTTTGTCCACATCATCCTCTTCATGCATGTTGTTTTACTCCAAGCTGTATAGGCTCGAAAGCCTACTACCAATTAAGCATATTAGGTGATGTGCATCTCTGTAATGAGAAGGGGTGTGGTCTAATGACATCA
>NW_005187433.1:3257585-3259075 GCF_000239375.1 Pundamilia nyererei | reverse complement strand
TATATATATACACATGTTTCAACAAATTAATTTCACCATTTCCTACAAAAATATAAATACATGACAGGTTATCAAGCATTTTACGTAATACTGTACAAATGCTTATTACTACGGATGTATATGAAGTCGTCCATCCATTGTTAGCCTATATACATCATCATCATTATCATCAGACTTCTAGCACACAGGGACTTTCGATGTGGGGGGAAGCATATCGACCAGCGGTAACTGAAGATACACTACACGAGAATATTTGGTTGTTGTTGAGCATGTTAATGCAGTTGTTTGCAGGCTGCAGTGATGCCACAAAGCATCCTGCATGTGTGAAAAAAATTCTAAATATCAGCAGTTTGTTTAGTGAAATTGTTTTTTATATTTAGGAACTGGTTATTGATGTGTGCAATTAAGTGTTTACTGAAGTGACCTTTAAATAGGGGATGATGTTAGACACTGTAGGACGAAGTGATTGGAAGATAGCTGCTAAAGGAGTAAAACTAACAGCACCTTAAACATTTAAATGACTTAATTAATTTAAAACAATATGTATATTTATTCTTTTTCCAGGGATTGGTCCAGTGTACTGCAGCTTGTTTGGCCTAATGAGGGAAAGTGACCGAACATGGTTCGCCCCAAATCATGTCTTTAAAGTGGACCACTCATCCTGTGAGAAACTGCACTTCAGAATCAGGTAGACAATTATACTTTTTAGTTGTTTTTTTTTTCTGATTTCCTTAATCTGTTTCAGATTTTTCAAACTTTTTTTTCTTCTCTTTTTCTCTTTTCTCTTCTTTTCCATGATCACCCCTCTTGTCCAGATACTATTTTCCTGGCTGGTACAACAGCAGCAATTTATCATACGCACATCGCTATGGTTTCTCTAAAGGGATGGAAAGCCCTGTGATGGATGACTGTGTCATGGCATACCAGTTTTTTCAGGTTAGTCTTAACGCTTTATACCTCATAAAGAACAGTAAGACGTCACTTTGTTTTTGTAGCGCCATAGAGTCTGCAGAGTCTGTTTAATGCCTTCACCCTTTCTTTATCGTCTGCGCATGTGGTTTCTTTCTCTTTTTTTTTAGCACTGTTGGGTGGGAGATAAAATGTGCTTGTTTCTCTGTCTCTCTGACTGGCTGCCAGTCTGTCTGTCATGTCAGCCCATTCTTTGGTACAAATTAAGAAAACAGGAAGTAGGGTAGTGAGAGTGCTCAAGAAGCACGAAATGGGGAACAGGTCCAGGTTCTTTTTGTTTATGTGTATGCATGCACACAAATGTTTTTGTGTGCATGTTTTTAAAATAGCTTCTGACTTTTTTTTTTTATCTTGTCATGTTTGTGCTAACCTCACTTGCAGACACTGTCTGTTGAGTTTTGTTTTCATCACCATTGCCACATTGACACCCCGAGCTGTGTGGCAAAGCAGACGGGTTTGTTTTGGTGGACTTCTGCAAGAATTCAGCCACGTAGTAGTTTGCTGATGAAATAATGGATAAA
>NW_005187433.1:3252800-3256850 GCF_000239375.1 Pundamilia nyererei | reverse complement strand
GATGGATTATCTCAGCTGTTCTCCTGACTCAAGTTTGGTCCCTTTAGAGCATCCTGCCATATGATTGCATTTGTCCCTAACCATTGGGAACCCTCACCTGTCTTCATTTATTTTTTATGTATGTTTATATATATTTATGTACGTTTTAATTCTTTTAGAAATCTCTCAGTCAGAACATGGTATATCATGTTTAGGTGGAAACTAGCGAGCTAACTTCCTGGACCCATATTACTCTGCGAGGCTCCTGACTACGGTAGCCATAATGCTACCATCAAGTGGTGTGGCATTGTAGCTTACCGAAGTCGTACTAAAATGATTTTTGAGCGCTGTGTACCACTTAAAATTGGTTCGAGGTCAGTAAGCACAACCAGAATTCATATATAAGGCGCACCGGATTATAAGGTGCACTGCCGATTTTTGAGAAAATTTAAGGATTTTAAGTGCGCCTTATAGTGCGGAAAATACGGTACTTTGTGTTTACCCTGCTGCTCCTAATCTGATTAATTTTTAGCTTTAGTCATATTTACTTTTTTCTTTGTGTATTATTCATCAGTTTGCTTTTGTTCATTTTCTTTTGCCAGTGGCGTAGTGACTTTCTGAATGGCTGGGTTGATATTCCAGTTAGCCATGAAGCGCAGGAGGAGTGCCTGGGCATGGCTGTGCTGGACATGATGAGGCTCGCCAAAGAGAGCGGGCAATCAGCAGTGGACATCTACAATGACAAAAGGTAGCTTGCCGTCTGTTTCTTATTTTCCAATCTGCTCAAAAAAAAATAAATTAGGAAACAAAATCTTAGCAGTCTTTTATAGTTTTACTTACCTAATACCTATTAAGACTTCCTGGATTGTTTTTTTTAGGGCCTGAGGACACGAAGTGTGAATGCCCTGTTGTATCTGCTCCATTTATCATTATTATTATTATTTCATGTCTTTGATCACCTTTTTCAGATCTTCCATGAAATTTGGCACATTTTACAATATTTGACTGGTCACAGTGTTACCTAGTGGGAACAGGAAATGTCATGTTTTACTGCTTCAAGGCAGTTGACCCCAGAAACCCCAGGAAGCCCTGAAGGAGTTGGTTTTAGGCTCAACTGAAAAAAGAGTTTTCATCAAAGGGCGTGACCCTGGTGGCATAGGGAATTTCGATGTTTTGTCATGAAGGATGAAATTGCTCTAAGAAATAGAATCATAAAAAAAGGAAATGGAAATGAAAATGGGAAAATGTCCTGTAAAATGAAAAAATACTATCCACTGGAGTGGAGTGGATATTTTTCCAAGTTGCTTAAGGTTTTAGACATTGTGGGGCTTTAGGGGTTAACTTGCCTCTGCAACATTGCATGGAAGCTGGCAACAGTGTCCTTGGATTGGCAAACTACGGTGGTGCTTTTTAGGCTGTGCTCCACCTAAAGGTTTATCACACCCCGTACCTGGCCAGAACCAGCCCGCCAGAGCCAACCTGAGGAAGGGCATCAAACAGGCCAAGGAGGCCTACAAGAGGAGGGTAGAAGTAAGGAAGGATAGAGGGCTTCCTCACAGGCAACAACCTCTGCCAGGTGTAGAGAGGCATCCAAGCCCTCACGAACTTTAAAGGCCAGAGCCCCCCAACCCCCGACAGCAGCTTCAAAGTTGCAGAGGAGTTCAACACCTTCTTTGCCTGGTTTGATTCTTGTGGTGCTGCGTTCCCGGTCCTTACTGTACGCCCAGTAAACACATGACTGTACACCAACCCAAACAACCAACGTCATGGTCAAGTATGAACCACCATAGTCGGTCTCATCTCTGATGGAGATGAGACAGCGTACAGGGTTGAGGTAGAGAACTTGTCCTGCTGGTGCTCAGAAACCTGAAGCTGAACGTCCTCAAACAAAAGAACTCAAAATAGACTTCAGGAGGCACAGACAGGTCCACTCCACTCTTATTATAAACAGAGAACAGGTGAAATCTGTCTCCACCTACTGGCTTCTGGGCACCCACATCTCAACTGATCTCACCTGGACTCACACACTGGTAAAGAAGTCCTAACAGCAGCTGCACTTCCTCCGTGTCCTGAGGAATAATAACCATGACCGAAAGCTGCTGCTGGCCTTTTACAGCTCCTCATAGGAGATTGTGCTCTCCTATTGTCTGGGTGTTTGGCATGCAGGGGCCACAACTGATTTTAATTAACACGGGCCCCAAAAAAGTGTTGGTTGCCCTCTGCCACTTTTGTCCTAGTCATGGGACACAGGACTGGGCCATCATCATCTTAAGGATAATCAAGGATTGTTGGTAGTTCGCTCAACTCAATTGGTGGACTTAGAGAAGGCATTCGAGGGTGTTCCTTGTGGTATCCTATCCAGATTTCTTAACAAGTATGGGTTATTGGGTCTGTTGCTGTATGCTGTTCACTGTTACTGTAGTGAGAGCTTGCTTAACATTGCTGGCAATAATTCAGACTAATTCCCTGGTGGTATTGAGCTGCCAGGGCTGCTTTTTATCACTAATTGTGTCCATAATCATAAACAGCCAAAGAGAATGTGAGGTAAGGTTCAGTGATCTGGTGAGCTGCTTAGGTCATTAGACTAGAATGTGCAACAGGAAAAAAGACCTTGGTTACACCCAGAACTTCCTGGAAAGGTTATATATCTAGGCTAGCGTTCCACTAGAAGACCTGGAATAGGTGGTTGGGGAGACTGATCAACGCATGCTTAGACCTGTGGCCTTGCAACCCTTGTGGAAAACTGTAAAATAGGGCTGGGTATCGTCACTGATTTCTAGAATCGATTCTGATTCACAAGGTCCTGAAACGATTCGATCCACAATTCGATTCAATTCGATTTAAATCTGGGAAATTTTGCCTCAGACAGTCAGAAATATTATAATTCAGATCAGTACATTTACATATTTTTGTATCTATAAAAAGGAAGCTGACACTTGCAAGACTTTATCAAAGGTGTGAGCATCACAGCAGATGCTTCTGTGTCAAAGTAGCTGAAGATAAAACACAGAAAAACGTGAAGGTGATTTTCCTGGCCTGGGATTTTATAAAAATATTCTGCAGTACATTAAAAACGAAAGAAAACCATTAATCAACTTATGAACATTACCTCTGAAGTTACAGCGGTTTTATTAGAGACACGACTAAGCGTTTTGCATTTTGCATAATTTTAAAAGTTCAAATTTGTTCAGAAGCCTATTGAACGGCAGAAATTAGGTTTTCTTTTCGGAAGTAAGTAAAAGGAAAAAAATTGCGGCCGACAGCGCTGTAAACAACGGTAGACTTGTGTGAATAATGCAGAAAACAGATTTTTAAACGAGAAACTGTTCTTGAAGTACAGAGAGAGAGAGAGAGAGAGAGAGAGAGCTGTGCATGAAGTGTGATTTTATCGTGCTGGATATGCATGTGCGTGCATATGCTGCCAACTATTTGACCTAAATAATTAGAAATGCTAGTTCCTGTGCTGGTGTGCATGTGGTATAGTTTATGAATAACAATATCATCAAAGTAGTGTGACAGACACAGTGTTCATGCAGTTAAATAAAATACCTGTATGTGAAATAAAGTTTCAGTTGAAAATATTTCATCTGTACTAGGCTTGATCACAGGGTATATATATATATATATATAAATATGTACATACATATATATTTCTGCCTAACTAATCATTAGGATGAATTATTTGTAAAGATTTTAGACAGATCCTCCTGAATGACCTCTCTGTTCTTTTAGCTACAAGTCCTTCCTCCCAGTGTCCATGCGAAGCCGCATCCAGGAATATAACATTTTGACTCGGAAGAGAATCCGCTATCGCTTCAGGAAGTTCATCCAGCAGTTCAGTGAGTGCAAGGCCACTGTGTGTAACCTCAAGCTCAAATACTTAATGAGCCTTGAGATGCTGTTGCCCTCTCTCTACTCCGAGCACTTCCAAGTCACAGACACCTCCTCAAATGAGGTTACCATCATTGTCATGGGAAATAAGGGCATCCAGTGGTCTAAAGGGAAAGAGGAGGACAGAGCAGAGGAGGTGAGAACAAATATATTACAAGTGTGTTGTTGTCATGGGTGTGT
>NW_005187433.1:3225833-3251815 GCF_000239375.1 Pundamilia nyererei | reverse complement strand
AGGTATTTTTAGTTCAATTGATACAGGTGTATAAAATCAAGCACCTCACCATGCAGTCTGCCTTTACAAACATTTGTGAAAGAAAGATGGGCTATTCTAAAGAAGACACTGAATTCATAATAGGTATCACCGTTTCAAGGAAGCAGTTCCCGAAATTTCTTTTTTTTCCCTACAGTCAGCTGCAAATAGTATTACTGCAAAGTGGGAACTTTTAGAAACTCATTTACCAAGTGGCAGACTACATAAAGTTACATGGTGAGTCACCGAGTACTCAAAGCTCTGCTGACTCAATATCTTTAGAGTTCCAGACCTCCTGTGACATTAACGGCAGCATAAACACTGCACCAGGAGCTTTGTGGCATGGGTTTTCATGGTGGAGCAGCTCCTGCAGGTGTAATGTACTTATATTTACTTAAATTATTTAGTAAATATAGTGTATGTATTCAGACAGTTGAATGAACGCTTAGTACTGGCAGCAGATAACAGGCACGTGTCACCAGTGGCAGCCATCATGGATCAAGATGGTAGCAGTATCAACTTGGAGACTCTGGGCTGAACTCTCACAACTAAATGATGTTAGGTTGTCCTCATTTGCTCGTGTATAAGATACTTTGTTGCTTCCAGCACGAGAAAATAAGTAAAATCCTGCATCTGTATTTCTGTATGCCTCTGCATTGACTCACAATGAAGGAGCTGGAATTTCGCTCGCTCTCAGTGGCCGTGTCATTCGTGTCACTGATCGATGGATACTACAGGCTGGTGGCCGATGCCCATCATTACCTGTGCAAAGAATTAGCGCCGCCACGGCTTCTGGAGTGCATTCAGAGCTACTGCCACGGCCCTGTGTCGTAAGTATCACACGCATGCATATCATGCATCACGTCCCACATGCACAGTCATGGACAGATGAAATCAGCAAAAAACATTCTGTCCCTTTTGATCGCAGGATGGAATTTACGGTCAGTAAATTGCGGCGCTCCGGTAACCATCAAGGCCTGTACATGCTTCGCTGCAGCCCCAGGGATTATGATAAATACTTCATGTCTTTTGTGGTGGGGGTAAGTAGTGTTAATGTTTGTGGGGAACACTCGATTTCCCACATTACTGCTATGCAATGTAACTCGCTTCTTCAGCCTATGACTGCATACATCCAAGCAGATATAAAATATGAAGTAAGATGTTTAAAGTCACTACGATGAAATTGCACAGCTGTTTCTCAAAGTAAACCATGTCCACTGGTTTTCAAAAACTGGAAACACACCTATCTGCACATGATTTTGATCACATTTTCAGCCACTAGAGGGAGCAATAAGGTTTGGTATCTACTTGCTGCAGGCGGTCTATATCTCCCAGCAGGTCACCATACTGTGACTTACTGGATGTGTGTTCTGTGTTTGACTTTAAGTGTAACTTAGACTGTTTCAAGTTTGTATGACTGAGGGAGGATTAAAACAAGTAAAAATGACCAGTTTTCAGACCGTGTATGGCTGACTGAAACGGCAGTAAGGAAGGGACACAAGGAGCATCCTTTGTAACATTCAGCACAACTCAGCTGTGGAAACTTTTCTTTTGATTTTCAGTATGAAACGATGGTGGACTATAAGCACTGTCAGATCACAAAGACGGAGTCAGGAGAGTACATTCTAAGTGGAGCCAAGAGGAGCTTTGGTTCACTCAGGGAACTTCTGAATTGCTACCAGAAGGAGGCGCTCCGCACTGATGGGTACACATTTCAGCTGATCAGGTGCTGCCCACCCAGCCACAAAGGTCAGTGTTCACATCCAGAACATGTATGTGATGGAAACGAAAATGAAAACGTGAAATACAAGCTATTTTCTCATTTCAGAATTGAAGGCACAGTAAAATGCATTTCCACATGCTTTGAGTTTTTAAAAAAAAAAAAAGCATTTTAACATTTAATGAAGCTATGAAAACAGTGAGCAGCGTGCGTTGTTTAGCTGTGAAGCATTAGATGACAGTGATAAAATCAGCAAATAAAATGTGGTTTTCCAGTATCCTCAAACTTGTAAATCCTGTTTCAGTGGTACTGATGAATCCTATGTTAGCACTCCACAGAATTTCTGGGCGCTTTTATGTCACTGTTATTTTAATTTTGTAACTGTTTATTGTTTACTGTTATTTTGTAACTGTTTATGTGTGAAATCCTTTGTGTCCCTGCTGCAGTCAATTAATCATCTTAAAGCTTCTGCTTTTATTAGATACTTTAAAAACATCTTAAGAAAATGTGTTTATTGGTGCATGTGATTAGACTATGAGCCAAAGAACAGATCATACAAAGGTACTGTGTTGGTGTTACGAAGAAATGGTTACTGATAGTATGGTATCAATAATGATTTAGCTTTGCATGCATATAAGAAAATAAATTAATGACATTTTTATTGGAACAAAAATAAGTTTTTATCGCCTCATAAAAAACAAAACAAAACATATGTGTGTGGAGAAGTTAGAGATGAAAGCTAATGATTCAGTAAACTATTCCAGGTTTTTAGGTACCAAAACTCTGATTTATGGTTTATGGTGAAAAATATAAAAACACACAACATAAAGTTTCATATCCACGATAAGAATTCTGAATGTAATAATCCAGGTTTATAATTGCTGATCAAATTCAATATTTAACAGTGTGAGTCATCAGTGTCATTGTCTAGTTTTGGTCAGGTGTAGTGTGAACCTTGTTAATCTCTACCTTTCTTCAGATAAGTCCAACCTGCTAGTGTGTAGAAGCAATCAAGGGGCCGAGATGCCCATATCTCCCACGCTCCACAAACACAACATCAGCCAGATGGTCTTTCACAAGATTCGAAAGGAGGATCTCATCATCGTAAGTAAACCTTCTCTGGCTCCTAACTTCAGCCTCTCCTTTGACATGAAAACGCCAGGATTGCACATGCTGTTTCTCAAACACACTGGAAATACCAAACAGTGTTGAAAGGCCTCTTTTCTTTCTCCTGAAGAGATATAATTTAGATTTAAGACTTCTGAACAGCTCGTATTTTAAAGGCTGGAGCCTTTGTGAATGTAAACTTGAGTGAGAACACCAGAGGCAAGAGAACTGTTGTGGGATCCGCCAGGATGCTACATACGGTTAACAAAAAGACTCAATCTGCTGTAGCTCGGCTTCAATAGCTGTCTCTGTTTTTATTTTATTTGAGCATTTAAAGTTTTGTTGGACAGAACTGTCATAGGAAAACCTCACGACTACAGGCTGTTTATTTAGCCAAGCTTTAACTGTCAGATAGATGACTCTCTGATATACCAAAGGGTCTATGGATCCAAAACACTCCTCCTGCAGTATTGTGCTTGTGTTTGTGCTGATGTGCTGGGCAGTGCATTTGATTAGCAGCACCTGACTGCTAACCTCTTATTTCCTATGAAACTAAGTTGTGTGCTTAGTTTTTAGGGCTGTATAAACTGAATGTATTTTTCGACTTTCTGATTTGCACTTGATGTTTTTATTAAGTTAGTTAAGAGCTTTGCTAGCAGACCGCTTGAAACCCCAAAAGATTACTCTTTCATTACAGAAGAAAAATATTATGTTCTGACAATTTGCCTGGAAATGATAAGGCCTGATGATATTGCCAATATATCTGATCTTCAGTAAATCGGATCCAGGTGGTTGATAACGTTTAACTGCCTGGGTCACAGCTCAGCCAGATGAACATAATATTTCATTTAGTTCCCAGGATGAATGTGTGGAGGCTTGGAAATGTATTGATATAGTTCGTTACTCTTCACTTCAGAGAATCCAGAAGATCTCAGCTTTAACTACGAATAAAAAAAGGCAGGAGTAAAGATTTGGATAAACATCTGTGGCAACTTTGAGTTTTCATTAAGAAATGCTAAAGGGATTGGCTCTGATGGATGTTAAAAGTCAAAGTTTGTCATCTTTTTTGTTTCATGCGTCTTACTTTGGATGATAAACTATGTATTTGTCTGTAGTTTTGAGAATACTGCTCTAAATAAAAAACCCTGCATTTCGCTGTATAGGCTGTTTTGGTTGCATGACTGTATGACTCCTGCTATTCAAGCTAATATATTTTGAGGAGTTTATGAGGAGAGGACATTGCCTAGGGAACTGTTTAGAGTCAACTAAACAATGTGGTTTTTTTCAATAAACCAATAAAACTGTGTTTCAGAAAGAGAGTCTGGGTCAAGGAACGTTCACCAAGATCTTTTGCGGTGTGAGGAAGGAGCTTGGAGACTATGGGGAGATACATCAGATGGACGTTGTTATTAAGATTCTGGACAAGGCACATCGCAGCTATTCAGAGGTTAGCTTCTTAAGGAAGAATTTAGGTGACTGTTAATCTTATTGATTACTCATGTTCATGGACTCAAATTTAAATTCTCTTCTCTCATTTTTTTCCTTGCAGTCATTTTTTGAAGCTGCAAGCATAATGAGCCAGCTCTCCCACAAACACTTACTTCTCACTTATGGCGTGTGTGTTTGTGCAGATGAAAGTAAGTGTACAACACAAGCACAACCTTTACTGGATGGTTTAAGATATTTAAGATGTAGACAAAATGAGCAGCAACACACTAATTAAACCAGTCATGTGGTAGGTCCACGAGGAATAGGCTCCCAAAATAGAAAAAGAGACCATTCACACATTAAACGAGCACCAAATAATGTCAAACTGTGTTCCTGTGGGCAGCTGAGACGATCAAACAGAGAGGGCAGAAGGTTTCTGACCCTTCGTTCAGACTGGATTAAGCCCTTGGGATCAACAGGTCACTAAAGGGCCACTGTAGTCTTTAAAGCAGCACACACGTGAAGTAGTGTATCTGGGAGCTGTTGTCAAAGTCTTTCTTCTTTTACATGTAATGGATGCAAAAAGTCAAGTGTGTGCATGTGGGCTGAGGGAAGTGTTTAAGTGAAGAAATGTCCGTTCAGTTTTATGAAATATATATAAACACCCCAAAATCACTACAAGAGGTAAGCTCTGAGAATTTTACATGGTAACAGGGGAAGACTTCTGGGTAAGCACATGTGTATTACTACTCAACACAATCTTCAGTGAACCACAAACTGGTTAATTTAGTGCTTCATTTCATAGAGCTTTGTTGAAAAGAGTTTCTTCATGGATAGAAGTAAATAAACAGATGAGTAAGTGAAGCGATCTAATCTCAATCTCCCGGTCAGACATGATGGTGCAGGAGTACGGTAAATTTGGTTCACTGGACACTTACCTGAAGAAGAACAAAGGCTGTGTTAACATCACCTGGAAGCTGGAAGTGGCCAAGCAGCTGTCCTGGGCTATGCACTATCTGGTAAGACTTACCAACTTAATGCTGTGTGACCCATACAGATTTCTTTTTAAATGTAAAGATTATGGACACATTTACACATTTTGAAATGAAGGGAAAAAAGAAACCAACATGGAAATGAACCTTTCATTGGGACTTTCCTAATGCTACGTTGATATTTATGTTGTCCCTATTGTAACTGAACACAGGAGGATAAAAACGTCATTCATGGGAATGTTTGTGCCAAGAATGTCCTTCTGATTCGAGAGGAGGATCGGAAAACAGGCAGTCTTCCATTCATCAAGCTCAGTGACCCCGGTATCAGCATCACCGTGCTGCCCAGAGAAGGTGAGAACGCCGACATCGCGGTCCCGAGGCTTGCACCTCACACCTGTGTGATGTTGGAATGATGTTCACTGCGTGGTTTTTCCTTGGTGTGATTGTCAGAGATACCTACGAGGACATAATTTAGTCACCTTTTGCTTCCCTTTTCTTCATCTTTGGTCTGCATTTCCAACATTTAGTATTTTCCTGCATCTCTTTACATGTCTGACCTGCAGTGCTAGTGGAGCGTATCCCATGGGTGCCTCCTGAGTGCATTGAAAACCCTCAAAACCTGAGTTTAGCTACAGACAAGTGGAGCTTTGGGACCACGCTTTGGGAGATCTGCAGCGGAGGAGACAAACCTCTCAGCACACTGGACAGCTCAAAGGTCCAAAAAAACCAAACATGCATTGATACATTTTGTAAAATATTTAACTTTGGTTTTGAGACATAATTAGATAAACGGGTTCATTAGAGCGGCTTAGATTTGAACTAATTAGCTGTACAGATGTGAGGCTGGTCAGTCTGTTACAAAAAAGATACATTTATATTCCTGAACATGTGAAACTCACTAATTTCTTTTGTGAAAAGACAGGTTTAAAATGTTAAACTTTTAAAAACATGTCTTCTTTTCCAAGACAAGAACAATCAGGTACTTAATTTTGTTCTTTCCTGTTCTGTAGAAAAACTTGTTCTATGAGGACAGACACCAGCTGCCGGCTCCTAAATGGACAGAGCTAGCCAATCTGATAAACAGCTGTATGGACTATGAGCCTTTACACCGGCCCTCCTTCAGAACAATAATCCGAGATCTCAACAGTCTCTTCACACCAGGTAGGAACATGAATGGAGTCATGTGTGTCAGAGAAAGACCACCATGCATCACTCCAGCACGCTCGTTATTTCACCCAGATGTTGTTGAAAGTGACACGGCCGTTTGTTGCAGACTATGAGCTGCTGGTGGAGAGTGACATGGTGCCCAACAGAGCACGAGGCTTCGGCTTCCCGTGGGCCTCTGAGAACCAAGATCCGTCACAGTTCGAGGAGCGGCACCTCATTTTTCTCAAGCAGCTGGGCAAAGTGAGACATGCTCTATGTACACATCACTTATTTTTAGAGTTTGACTACTGTAATTTCCGCACTATAAGGCTCACTTAAAGTCCTTTAATTTTCTTAAAAATTGGCAGTGCGCCTTATGTGTGAATTCTGGTTGTGCTTACTGACCTCGAACCGATTTTATGTGGTACATAGTGCGCAGAAATCTGTCAAAAATCTTTTAGTACAACTTTTTTTTTTTTTTTTTTTTTTTAGTCCTTTATTTATCCAGGTAAAAAAAATCTCATTGAGATTAAAAATCTCAGTTCCAAGAGAGACCTGGCATCATGGCAACAAAAGTCAAAATACACATACCACATAAATATATAACATTTAAAACAAATACAATATCCCATACCAACATCCCAACTTTGTTAAGCCATGAAGGCGCACGGCTTGATGGCTTGCCGGAGCATTACGGCTACTGTAGTCAGGAGTCTCGTAGAGTAATCTGGGTCCAAAACTCCGTCCCTTCAGGTCCCAAAGTCAAACGAATACTGCGGCATCACTGAGAGTTAAACACTGTCTAAATTCTTTCATCTTTAATAAAATGATCACCTGAGGTGTAACGATTACGTTTAACATCAAGGCATCCATGAAAACAGAATTTATTAAATTTAATGGCGTTAGAAGTTAGCAGGATGTTAGCTCACTAGTTTCCACCTAAATATGATATAGCATGTTCTGACTGAGAGATTTCTGAAAGAATTAAAAGGTACAGCTCTGCTATCACTTCCAACATAAATGAAGACAGGAAACTAAACAGTAGTAACTTTTGTAGGGTTACTGAAATTGGACTAGCTGGTATATAATGATGTGCTACGTGATCACTAGCGACACAGCTATGTTAGTATAACATAAACACAGTGAAGCTAGAGGGTGAATGCTAACTTTTTTCCACTCGATAAAAGCTAACTTGAGGATTCCTGATGGTTAGAGACAAATGCAATCGCATGGCAGGATGCTATAAACGGACCAAACTTCAGTCAGGAGAACAACAGAGATTATCCATCCGCAATACGAGGTTAGTCATTAATATACTGCAACAACATGGGAATAGAGCAGCTGCGAGAGAATTCAACATTACTGAATCAATGGTATGGAAGTGGAGGAAGCAAGAAGGAGCTGAGTGAAGTTTGACTTACCTGACTGAAAAATACAGTAACTTTTTCATGTCATTAGAAATGTAATGTATATAAACAAAATCATTTCTAAACAGCTTTTATAGTCAATTATTATTTTTCCACCGGCTCATCATTTCCTTGTTTCCATTGGTGAAGATCCAAAAATACTATTATGTGCTAATTATTTATTATAAATGGAAATGATAGCATTTCTCTTTTAAAATGTGTTTTTCTTGTCCGTTTCATCTCACACTTCAGGGGAACTTTGGCAGTGTGGAGATGTGCAGGTACGACCCGCTGCAGGACAGCACAGGGGAGGTCGTGGCTGTGAAGAAACTCCAGCACAGTACAGCTGAGCACCTCAGGGACTTTGAGCGGGAAATTGAGATCCTTAAATCACTTCAGCATGAAAACATTGTCAAATACAAGGGAGTGTGCTACAGTGCAGGTATGAGCACATCGTTTGATCTCTATGGTGCTGTGAAACATTAAGTAACCACTTTCTGATTTCTTAGATTTTATTCGTCACACTTAAATGTTTCAGATCATCCAACAAATGTAAATATTAGACAAAGATAACCGTGCACTCTTGGAGTAATTTTGATAAGTATGGCAGTCCTGGCGAGGTCCACCACTGATCCATTTCAACATCGATAGACGTCAGTGGTTTTGTTTCGTAGCTGTTTTTAAGGGACGTGTTGCTTTTTGAGCTGTTTCAGCCAACCTCAATTCATCTTCTCAGCGTTCCAAAAAATGTGGTTATTTAATTAATTAATAAATATTTCCACACAGGACCTGGTACTGTTGGATAGCTTTTCTTCCATAATCATTGAAATCATTATTTAAAAGCTGCTTTTTGTCTTTACTCAGGTTATTGTTGTGTAATATCAAAAAGTGTTTGATCATGTGGTTTTTTAAGTTTGACAAATATTGTAGGCAAAAACTTAAAGAAATCAGCCGTGTGCTTTTTCACATTACTGTGCGCTTGAACTTGCATTGCTCGTCATCTCCTATGACTTGGATAAACTGGATTACAGTAAAAACATTAAACGCTGTTGGTCCTATTTCAGCTTATAATTAAAGTTAGTAAATGTTGCTGTTTTGGTATAAAATATTGTTTCTTTTGTATATTTATGTTATGTAATTTTCCTTAATAATGTCAAGATGAGAGATTCACTTTTTTCTTTTTTTTCTCTTTTATTTAATGCAAACTTCCGTGAGCTGCTTGTTTCTTGATTTAATATTCCCACCCCGGCACATTTTCTAATGCATTATGCTGTTTTCCACACATTTGCTGCCTGGGGCGTCAGTGACCATGCCCAATGAAACAAATAAATCTGAATTAGCTCAGAAAACCCACTTTAGGCGAGGCCTCCGCTCCACCGCTCACATCGTATTCTCTTTCTCTAGTAGCGAACTCAACTCCCTTTTTTCTGCAGGACGAAGAAACCTACGGTTGATCATGGAATATCTCCCCTATGGCAGTTTGAGAGATTATCTCATCAAACACAAGGACAGATTTGATTCCAAGAAACTGTTGCACTACGCGTCACAGATTTGCAAGGTAACACAGTGCTATACAGAGATTCTTGCACAACGCTTCTTCATAGTTCTTCTCGGAGCTGCTGCAAAATGTATGCATTTGGTGTAACACATGAATTCCTTCCAGGGAATGGACTACCTTGGCACTAAGCGTTACATTCACAGAGATCTGGCCACAAGAAACATTCTGGTGGAGAGCGAGATGAGGGTTAAGATCGGTGACTTTGGTCTGACCAAGGTGCTTCCTCAGGACAAAGACTACTACACTGTCAGAGAGCCTGGGGAAAGCCCCATCTTCTGGTGAGGACCACGCTTAATCCTATCTTAATATCTTTTGCTTTTACTAGCTGTTACTTCCTTTCTTTAAATACTCTAACAGTTGTGAGATTTAAAAATTCGCAATTAAGTAAAATCATGATCCACATGGAGGCAAAGATTAGAACTCGTTTTTATGCATCCACTTTAAATGGTCTTCGGTCAGAACTTCATCTCCATTTGATTGCGTTTAATAGACAGCTGTGTTTTTAAAAAATGTTTTTATGGATGTGACTTTCTGATCTGCCTTAATTGAACATAGTTTTTTTCCCGATAACTACCAGCTGGGGGCGACGCAGAATCAAGTCTGATTGTATAGAACTCTATGAGAAAACAACACTACTGCTCCTCCTGTATGACCTCAGTAAACATTTTGCTCGTGGTTTAATGGTCTTTATTTAAAGTTTAACATCATATTGTGATATTAACTTTGGAAATTAACTGGAGTAAAAGACAAGATCAGAGAATCTCTATGGTTTGGCTACTTTTTGATTGGTTTGAGCTTTTGATTTGAGCCTGCAGTGTCCTCGGTTTCTGTTTCTAGCAACATCAAGTTGAGGCTTTAAATTTGGTATAATGTCCGTCTTTTATATGCAATCTGTGTATGGATTGCGTTATATATATGCTTGAGTCTTGAATGTGCTGTGGTGTCTTGCAGGTACGCTCCTGAGTCGCTGACAGAGAGCAAGTTCTCTGTGGCTTCAGACGTCTGGAGTTTTGGGGTCGTCCTCTATGAACTCTTCACTTACAGCGACAAGAACTGCAGCCCACCAGTGGTACTGTGTTTTTTTTCTAGTTCTGCTAAGTGTTTCCCTCATTTTACTTTTAATTTCTTGGTCACTTGTCTCAATTGCTCAGTTGATTTGGAAAACAACTCACTGTAATTAGGCTGCTGCGTGGCTTAAAGAATCAGTTGATTGAGCACTCCTCTCATGTACTCAAAAACAGGAACCACTTCATTTTTCTTTCATGTTATTTGAAACATACTGCTTCTTCTTAACCAGACCAAATGAATTTTCTTCTGTTTTAGGTCTTTATGAATAAAATGGGCAATGAGAAGCAGGGCCAGATGATTGTCTACCATTTGATTGACCTCCTGAGAAATGGCTATAGGCTGCCTGCTCCTGATAAGTGTCCTACACAGGTCTGTTACTTTCTTCACCATAAGCTGCTCATTGTTTTGATAAAATGTCTTGTGGTTCAAAGCCAACAGAGATATAACTTGCTTATGATGTTTAACAACGTGAGTCTCACATAAGAAATTCATGTGGAGTAAAGAACCTATTAAACATAGTCCTCAGTGGCCTGGAGATCCTGAGAGGATTAAGATCAGCTAAGATGAAAATCATATATCTCAACAACACTGAACTAACCCAGATGACCGTGTAAAATGAAGCTTTGAGTAAGATGCACACACAGTTTAGCTTGTGTTCAACAGCCATTTTATTAGATACACATTGCTGGTAGTGTGTTGGAGCTTTTAGCTTCCATAGCTCACCCCTAAAACTGCTGGGTTCTTACAGAAGGCTTCATTAGTAACACTTAATCTCTTTTGTTTTCTTAGAACTGTGTAAATAATGCTGTCCTGATGCCTCCCCAGATTCACAAGATTATGATGGAGTGCTGGAGCAATGACCCTAAACTGCGGCCTACTTTCAAGACATTAATCCATAGTGTGGAGACTGTACGAGATAGCGAAGACAGATGAGGAGCATCGATCCGTGAACCTTTGACCTGTAGGCGTTGACTCGCGTGAGTCAGTCCTCTCCGACCTGAGCAAAACAACAAGGCATCTGATTTACTGCAGTTTGGAGTTGAAGTGATGGTAAATGGTAAATGGCCTGTATTTGTATAGCGCTTTTACTAGTCCCCCCTAGGGACCCAAAGCACTTTACACACCCAGTCATCCACCCATTCACACACACATTCACACACTGGTGGAGGCAAGCTACAGTTGTAGCCACAGCTGCTCTGGGGCAGACTGACAGAAGCGAGGCTGCCTATAAGTGATGTCAGTCTTCTTCCTATGGTCGCATGAAGTATTCACATGAACTGATGAATGAGTACACTACACTTCCGGTGCTTTCAGGAAGATTTCACCCTGGGACCAATTGTTTTCTTTGATGTGTTTGCACGTGTTGCGTTTTAAACGTCGAGAGAGGCGATAAAAAGTTTCAGTGTGATAGTCAGTATTTTTTCCAAGAATGTGAAAAGAACAAGCACCAACAAGCAGCAGTTACTGTGTACCTTTAAAGATGTAAAATAAGCAGGAAAGTCTTTTTTTGCATAAGCAAAGAGACTATGAGGGAACAAAGGCTCTGCAGTCTTCACATCACTGGGCGTAAATCGCCAGAGCTGAACCCCAGTGCACGTGCTCATGAGCAGCTCTACTTGAATGAGCAGATTTCTTCCTGCCGATGCCCATATCGATTTTTTTTAGGGTTTTTATCCATGTCTGTAAGGACGGGACCCGCCATCGCGATCTTTACGAGATTTCTGCTTCTACAGTGGAAGTGACAGTTTTGAATGTGTCTGTGCTGAGAACCTGTGAGGCGACTGAAGGAATGAGCCGCCTCCTTGTTTATAAGGGGCAGGTTATGCTATTTCATTGAGGTCAGAATTAAAATTTCACAAGGCATTGGGAAAAAACCCGCAAACTATCATAAACTCAGTGTAATTTTTGTTTCAGTGAAAAGCAGCCATTACTTTGTGAAACCTTTATTAATAAACAGTTGTGTTTTAATAATACGGTATGAAGTTTTAAGCTTGTGCAGTTTGTAGATATGTAAAGTGATGTAAAGTTGATTTTTTTTGCACCTGGAGGGAAAGTAATGATGGGAAGTGCCTTTATTTTCTGCAGGAGACTTGTTGCCAGTCGTGCTTTTTATTAGGAAAACTGATTCGATTTTGTGGTCACGTCTTCGTTTTATACTTCGACACCTATTTAAAGATCCAGCTTGTGTGTTACATGATTTCTTTTTAGGTTTAAGACTGTCGGTGAATGTTTGTGGAAGACAGACTCTTTTCTCTTTGTTTTTAATCCCAAATGCTCTCTTTTCAAGTCGTTTTCTGGTGTGAAACTCAAATAAATGTATTATTAGCAATGAGACAGTGTACACTTTAAATGTGTGTGCGTTCTCCTGTGTTTTAACCTCCTATTAGGCACCCTGAATATTTCTTTCATGACACTTGACGATTGTCAGTTTATTCTGTTTTTGTTTTTTTTAAATTGCAAAACATTTGGGAGTTATCTTTTTCCATACCAGTATTATTGTGATGTATGTATATCAAATATGATTCCTCTGTGAAGTGTGTATCATTTTGTATCCAAAGATTTTCATAAAAAGCTCAAAAAATTCAACTGGTGTTTCTTTTTCCTTATTTGTTTTTAATTGTAGTTTGTTTCAGACAGGGTTAAGAAAAAGCTGCCATTTAAACTGTGCTCTGCTGGTTTACATGTGAATATCTGAAGATGTGAAGCTTATATATGTAAGGTGTTTGTGCTTTTTTAGTAGACAAGTCATACAGTAGCCGTAGCTCCATCTAAGAGCGTTTTTTAATGTGAAGTTAATGTGTAAACTCCATGATTGCCAGCAAGAGTTGAGATATTTTTATGTTTATTTTATTGAGGCTGAATGGGTTTAGGTGGGTGCAACAGTGTTAAAAGGACAAAAACCCTGCTCCTGTGGAGTATTATCCTCGGGCTGTTTAGAGAAAATCATCAGGGTGTTTTAATGCTGTGAACAAGGCCAGCAATAAGTTCCCGGCCTCCTAAATGACATTAATGTACAATACTGTCCAGTGTTAGTATGAATGCATTTCATGAATGTGGTCTGAGAGTCGACAGGCCAAAATATAGACAGAAAAAAATCTGATGCTGCTCAATATGTCATATATTACAGTATTTAAAATTTATTGACAAAGATAACAACATATAATACGTACAGATGGATTAAACAAAGGAGAGAGGAGAATGAAGATGACGTGAAGCTGGGGGAATGTTTTTCTTGTACACTACAGCACGAGTGGGAACAGCTTAATCAACACCAGACGTTTTCTGTACACTGTCCATTACTGCTCATCATAATGGCTCCATGATCGAGCTCGTGCCATCACCCACCCACCCTGCTTCCTGCCTCAGCACAAGCGTCCAATATCATTCTTGGTGCAGCCCTGGTTACAGCACATCCCTGCCACACCAAGTGAAAAGTTCCTCTTCTTCTTGCTTGGTAGGATCCAGTCAGCTGAACCCGGGGTCCCGTCTTGCTCACCTGCAGCTGTGGACAGATGGGAGTCCCCCAGAGGGGCGGGAAGACTCAGCGGTGGCTGCTGCTGTCTGTCACCTGTGGACCCATAAAGAGCCAAGAGGTCTGCCAGGGAGTAAGAGGAGGCAGTGCGGAGAGGAGAGGGGTTTTCTGCGAGGTCTGCATCACGTTGCCAGGTGTGCTGGCTCTCCTCCACTTTAACATCAGGGAGGGAACTCCACGGGAACAGATCTAGAGATGCCATAGGTCATAGGTCAAAATTTAACAGGAAGTCTTTCACAGTCCTCCACCTGTGGAGCATCTTTGGTCTTAATGATAAATAAATACCTCACACTCTTCACAGATCTCCACCATTCACTGTCGTTTTAAACACGTCTGCATACATTTAATTAGTGCACACAAATGAAACAATTAGTGAAAGTGTAGCAGCATTAACTCACCCAAGTCTCCCTCCGTGGACCGTCTCCACCGGGAGCCACCACAGGTGAAGATGACCGCTCTGATGAACTCTCTCCCACACAGTTTCACCCCATAGTCCCTCGGTACGATCAGTCTGTTCATCACATCAGCATTCTCACAGCTGCACATGCTGCCGACACACACCACAGCCACGGCGAGAGTCAGTCTCCAGAGCATTGCTCACCTGTCCTGAAATTAAACTGCCTGGTTTGAGGTGCACAGGTGGGAGTCAGCTGGGCTCCGGTCTGATGTGTGCTGCAGATCCCGCTCGCTTCCTTGTTTCTCTGTCAGGAATATGCTCTTGCAGACTCTCAAACTGGGAAAGCTGCTTCTATCAGTCTGCTTTGTGTTCTTTTCTTCTTCGCTCTTTGGGAGTGGACCTTATATAGCCCTAGACACTAGTTCACCCAACAACCTGCCTCCCTTCCTCTCACACGCGTCATCATCTTTCGGATTGATGACGATGACGTACGTGGAGTTATTTCTCTTGTGCAGTAATATCAAGTTTGAGTATGCACTCATTACTCACACATTATTACAGAAGACAAATGTTTAACATAGGCAGCAATTATTATCGGAAAACTTTATAAAAGCACTGAAAACATTTGGTGTCTTGTAAGATTGTAAGTGCTTTAGGCAGATACTAACATAATTAAAAAACAAAACAAAACGAGGTAGGTTATTGACTTTGCAGCATTGCATTCAGGGGGTACCTTTGCTGCAAGAGAGAAACTGAGATACTGAAGTCCTTTAAATATCTTTTACCGAATTCACGGCTATTTTGTTTGTTTTACTTTATTTGTATACAATACAGAAAACAGGACAAGTTAAAATAAACAAGATAAAAATGACAGATATTGAATTTAAAGCTTAGATTTTTTTTAAACTTCCACTCTGTGCTACTGTTTCTTTTTCTGCCTTCCCTAAAAATATCATAAAAAACACATTTAATGGGTTGTAATTACCATCTTCATTTATTGATTTTTATTTTTTCTTTCTTTTTCATACTTAATGTTAATTAACGGGTTAGATCTCTAAATCATCACAAATAGTGGTGTCGAGGCGATGTTTGATTTTACTTGGGCTCATCTTTAATTTAAATCTGATTATATTTGGTTTTTCTGGTTATGGATGCATTTACGCTGTCATTCAGTACTAGCAGCTAGAGATTTCATTTACCATTTCTATTATGGAAATGTGATTTAACCTGGATGCAAACACTGATGTGAATAAAACATATGAGAAAAGCTTATTTATTACAGCTAAGAGTAAATCTTTGGGTAACTCATTCAGCCTTCTTGTAGATCAATAGTAAGCTATTTTTAGTGCACAGAAATGTCCTAAATGTTCTTAATTTCCTCAGTTTGCAGATTTTAAGCATGCATGGAAATTAAAACTGATGTAAAAAAAAAAAAGAAGAAAAAAAGAGGCAAGAATGAAAAGAAGGAAGCAGGTGGAGGACAAGCACTACTGGAAGAGACAATCTGAGATGAGAGTTTTTTTTGTAGCCTTATTTGTCATTCTTTAGACAAATGTTCCCTAGGTGCTGTCAACCTGGAATCCAAGCAGGAAGCTCATTGGAAAAATAGTTTTTTCTTTTAATGGCCCTAAAGAAAAACAGTGATAACGAGAAGACAATAATTAACTGTCAGCAAGCGATAAAAAGATAAATAAGAGCACAAGACTGCGAATTATTCAAAGTTGAATGAAATGGAAAAACAACAACATAAATACTGCAAAACATAAAATGCTAAAAGCTTAAAAGCCATTTAAATGCCACCTGTAGATGACTTGTGCCATTCTTTTAGCAAGACTGTAACCTAAACTTTATGCGTCTGCTTTGTCTAACACTTAAAAAATGTCATATACTGACCTGCTCTGGTAAAGGTCAGTATATGACATCAACGGGTGATTAATTCAATAAAAATGTTGTGAAGATTCGGCTCAGTAAGTTTCACACTTTGCAGGTGTGTGTGTGTCTGTGTGTGTCTGTGTGTGTCAGATCATCTGACATCTGCGAGGTGTTACAATCTCACCCTGCAGTGATGCCCACTGTGACCGCTGTGAACTAGGAGCGATAATATTTTAAAACTTCACTGCCACACACAAACGTAGAAGAAAAAACGCAGATAACGTCATCAGGCATAGCAGGCCTTTAAAGCTAAATAAAGTATGGACACTGCCTTTACAGTAGCTTCATTGTACTTTATAACAAATTTTTTTATTCTTATAAAACATTTAAATGCCGATATCGGCACTGGCCTAAAAAATGAAGGTTAGTCTTTGTTTTCACCATAAGCTGGAGATATGAAAGGTGTGAGACAGACAGAGGGTGAAAGGGAAAAAGAGACGGCCAGTCCAGTGTCACAAACCCTGCGTCCGCGCTGATGAACCTCAGCCACACGACTCTTTTGTCTGCCGTTCCTCATGTGACACGGTCTCACATCTGCACGCACACAAACACGTGCGCAGCATAACAATCGCTGCAGAGCACGACTGAGTGACATTCTCGTCTAAAAAGGCCTTTATTCTCAAAAAGTGCGGGTGTCAAAGATGAACAGGAAAGCGGCGTGACCTCAGTGATGATGAATAGGTTAAGAAAAAAAAAGCATAGTTTGACAGATTTGATATGTCACAGAAAAAACTAGTTTGAATTTCATTTTCGGCTCATTTTTGCCAAATAATTGTGTGTATCTGTCCTGATATTTGTGGAGATGTGTCACTGGAGCTGAATTAATATGTCGGTGGAAATGGAAAACAACTCCTCAAACTGCTGTTCTCTTACCAACCAATACGTATCATATTCTCAGGCAGATACACTGTTCCCACCAGCAGGTGACCGAGCTTTTGCTGTCAGGGCTCCTTGGTTGTTGAATGACCTCGGAAATACACTTCACCTCATTAGTGTCTTTATTATGTTAATTTATGTTATACATTATATATATATTCACATTTTTTTTTTTTTACCTTAACTAAACAAATATTTTATGATTAGTCCTAATCTGCTATCAGGTTTTGTCATTACTGTGAACACAGATTAGAGAAAATCCATCATTCAGTGCAATTCATTTCACTTTTGTTGAGTGACAAACTGTTGCAGTTTCCACATGTTTATTAGGCTGTGGGAGAGTGTAACAATGAATCTGAGGCAGCTTGTAAGCGTAGTGCACAAATTTTCAAAAATGTAAATACGTCATGACTTTAGGAAGGCCATTCCAGAAACTTAATATTAGCCTGCTTTATCCATTTATCCTTTATCCTTTATCATAAAACTTTTCTCCAGGAGACCTTTTTTCAAACCACTGTATATTTCTACCATATGAGCACACAATGTCCTCTGTTAGAGCCCCCAGGACTTGGGTTTACAAAAAAGTAGAAGGTGGTGAGAGCCAAAACGTTCATTACGGATCCCGATTCAAAACCAGTTCAAAGAGTAACGTCTATTGTGTAAGTCAACTTAACATTTCATTTAATACTAAGATGATTCATTAAACAATAACTAAAGTGAACATATGTTTACTACAAAGCTACAAAGAAAAGAAATCTGATGCAGTCACGTCTGTATGGTTCTATCGAACAAAAGTAATAAATCCCCAAATCAGCCAGGATGATATACAGAGTAGCAGCCTCTGTGTGAACAAGTCAGAGCCAGTTTAACAGCATTTGTAAGGGAGTTGGCAACATATTGACCAACTCCCAGATTACAATGTGTTTAACTTATCAAGCAGGATGAAGAAATGCAAGCATAATCAGTTAGTCTTCCTTAAGAGCTTGACAGTAAGCAGGAGAAATGTTTTCTGTCCTGGCAACAAGTCATCAGCGGAAAACTGATGATCAGTTGTATGGCTGGAATAATGGTCCTGTGACAAAGTGGGTGAGAACACCATTTGTCCATATTCTTAGTTGACATTCTTGTTTTGATTTAGTCATATCTCACATGTATTCTGTAATAGGCAAACATGTACTATCCCGGGTTTGTTTGTTTTGCACTTTTACAGATTATATAACATAACATCTGGGTTTAAATCAATTCTGACAAAGTTTGTTAAGTTAACATGGTATTGATTTTAACTGTTAATTGGTTTAATTTGAACTCATCTTACCTTTGTAAAGCCTAGTCCCCCATCAAGTCCCTGTCTCTGTGTTATGTTTCCTGCTTTACTTTGACAGTCTGTGTCCTATGTTAATGTTTTCAATGTTGCTTCCCCTTGCTCTCATCATGTTTGATTACTCCCAGCTGTCACCCCCCCCCCCCTCTCTCTCTCACACACACACACACACACACCTCAACATGGCTGCATTGTGAATAAAGTTTAATTGAATAACTGGTTGTTGCTCATCTTTTCTCTTTTCTCCTGAGTCAGGAATTTGACATTAGTTGTGTAAATTCATCTATATGAGCAAAATATCACATGAGAAACACAAGGTGCATACTTATCATTTCACACGATTCTTATATGGGACTGTGTATAATAATGGCTATGATTCCTATGCAGTTCATGCAATGCACTTTTATTACACCCCTTGAATTAAAGCTGAAAGTCTGCATTTCAGTCATGCCCATTTCAGATTATTCCACTCAATATGCCTGAAAATCTGTGTACCATTGAATATTTCAATGGAAAAAATAGAAAAATAGCATAAATACTATAAAATTATCAGCCGACCTTCTGAACTTTGTCGGTAGAAACAGCTATGTTTAAATTTCAGCTGCCAAATAAGTCCTGAGGTTTTATATCCAGTCATATATAAGTCTACATCAAAAACCTTCAGGGACTATGTAAAATATTCTGCATCTCTTTATATTTTCAGTTTGTGCAGAATGACCGTGAACCAATAACTGCCAAATGGGGTTAGTTCCCAGGATCTGTTATTATACATATGTGATTCAAACTAGACAAACATCATGTCTATTGGTGGGAATATTGAAAAGGATAACCACTAGATTTTATTTTGGTGAGCTTGGACAAGCATCGGAATCTGATTATGAGACAGTCACTGGAAAAATGAAGTTAAGATGATGTGAAAAGAAGAAATGAGCCGCAACGCTCTGAAGGTGACAAGAGTCAGAGCAAAACCAAGCGGGAAATTCACTGACATTTAAGAGAGCTGCAAGCATGTACACAATACAGGGGACTGCTTGAAAAACATACAAGCAAATCATCACAGTCTGCATAATGGAAGAAGGGAGAGAAGGGCACATATTACACACACATGATTTCTTTAATTGTTTAAATCATATTGTCCAAAATCTGAGCAAGATCTGATCTAATGTAAAGGATAACGTTCCTAACCGCACTAGCAAATCCACCAAGAAACGACTCGAGGAGAAGATATCAATGGACATCCAGAATCCCTCTTACTCAAATCTTTTCTTTTTATTTCTTTGAGAATTGTAGATAGCCAATATGTGTAAGAAAGAATTTTGTAGCTTGGGTCATTTGAAATAGAGTGGTCAAAAATGTTGGAAAGCTGATGCCAGAAATTGAAGGAGAAATATGGAAGAAAAAAGTTAACCTTGCTAAGGACAGCTATACTAACATCTTTTTTTTATTCCCGTGTTTGGTTATTCTACTTTTATCTCCAGACACTGTCCAAAACTTTACACAAGTTCTATTTTTTAAAGAAATCTAGAAATTTAAGAAGTTGGTTCGATCTGAGCTTTTTGACACTGTGCCACATCAAAAGTCACTTAAATCGCCCTTCTTCTCCCAATTCTGATGCTCAGTTTGAACTTCAAAAGACCACCTTGCTCATGTCTACTTGCATAAATGCACTGAGTTTTTGCCATTGTTGCCAAATGATTGATCAGATATTCGTGTTAACAAATAGTTAAACAGATATGTTTAATAAAATGTACATTTATTACACGATAATTAATCATGCACAGAAAACTCTCTCAGAAGTACGGATGTCTATCCTGTGAGGTATCTCAGGGTTTGTTATCTGATTAGAAGCTTTTAGCCATCTTCCAAACCAAACTTAAAAACTACTACCCTTTATCTACAGCAGTGTCTACTGCTGTTTACCTTTCCCTTTGCTGACCCATTTATATTGTGCCGAAGTGCATGTACGCTTTGTGATTTTCGAACTACAAAAAACTAAAACTCTTTTTTGTGACATGTTGGATTATGTACAGGTGAGTGCAGGGTTCAAATTTCTATAAAAGCTATATAATACATAAGGAAACCTTAGCTCACCTTCCTTACTCTCAGACCCACTAAAGTTCAATTGCTGAATAAAAGCACAACCCCATTATTAGCACCCAAGACCCATTCTTAAATGGAAAATTAACAAAAATGCTACTTGCGTCACATCACAGCTGCCATCCTTCCTCAAGACATGCGTCACACAATCATATTAGCTGAATTCCAAGTAATGCTTAAAATGGAGGGCATGATTCAAACACAATGGCCATTGACTTCAACTTGGAGGTGCACAAGGCCAGAGGATGACAAGGATCAATTAACTTTGACTGATGTGACTTGACAAGCGGTCATTTTGGACATCTTAATGCAGGGGGAGGCAACGGTGTATCTTTAAAGAGATATTGTAAAATTGCTAGGGTGAGTCGTAGTCATCATATTTGGAGCGAAAATACAATTTGAATGCTACATTAGCTAAATTATTTCATTGTTATTTAAAGTAACAGTGACCCCCTGCAACCCTGAAATGTTCCTTTTTAAATGCTAGACATTTCAGTTTTGTTGGATTTGGACTTGTTGGATAGGACACATGATTTAGAAATGTCTTCATAACTCATCTTCTAATGCGAATTTTAGAGAAATCTATTAATATGAAACAATCTGTAAGGTAAGCCAGTAAAACACTACAGCAATGCAGAAACATGCATCCAACATTCACCCATGAGTCATCATCACAACACAATTGAGGGCGCTCTGAAATTCAATTGCCAAACCTTTGCCATTGCTGAATATTATTAGTCATCATCGACCACATTTACAGCTGGGAGAACACGAGAAAATTAAGGGGCAGGCCACACGACAAACGTTTTGGGTCTAAGTCAGATAATATCATTGGTTTTATGACAGTCACACATCCCACCTGCTACTCGGCGGCTCGGAGGCATGAATAAATCACAAGAAATTGGCAAAACAAAAAAAGAGAGGGAAAAAAATCCCATCAATCCTTTGTTTAAATGAAAAAACCCAAAAATAATGAGGGCAATAAAACATGTGGTCTCTGAATGGAAACGCAAGGATTTGAACTGAAGCCCGTGTCTCTGGTGTGATTCAAGAAGGGGAAAAAACGAACCAGACTGGCAAGACAGATGGTCAGGACAGATCGGGGTGAGTGATTCCCTGTCTTTGTACCCCGGAGTATGTGGGCCATGCTCACAGGTACAATCGGTCCCATTAGCCCCGTGCTTGCTTATTTTTGGAATTTGATCAAAGATATATGTAGTCATTACATCATCTGACATTTTGGTAAAACTATATAAAAATTACAAGTAATAAGATTCACACGAAACAGCTGGCACACAGTGAACTGAGGACTTACAGATCCAGCATTTACTGGCGGTGTGACATCAGGTTTCTGCAAGCATCTGTGCAGAGAGCATGCTAACATAAAGCTACCAGAAAATCAAGAGTCATGTTGAAGCTAAGGGTATGCTAGTGGCGTTTGCTGTGAAATCTCTTTGGTTGGCATTTGACTTAGTTTTGTGTTGTCGGCTTTTCATTAAAGCTTAAACACCAAATGAAAGGTCATATAAATGTCATGCATGACCTGCAAATGCTGCCGATATCTCATGTACTGTCTCATATCACCCCGGAGGAACCCTCCTGAGGGATTAATAAAGTTAAATTTTATTTAATCGAATAACTTTAATCTCAGCCAAACCGATTTACTGACGAACAAATAAAACACTGAAAAAGCCAAACAATTACATTTTTAAGTTATCAAAGTGACTTATATATCGTGTTTAACCCGAGTAGCGAAAGACCGCGGGGGTTTGAAAACTGTGTCGATCGTCTCAGATATTTGAAGTTTACACAGCTACATTCTCACCTGAAAATATGTTAAATGTTTTTTTGCGACCCAGAAAGAGAAATAAGAGTCATATTAAAACTAAGTATCTGCTGCCATTGTTGTAAACTGGAATTGGCTGGGCCACGCTATGAATTCTGAGATATGGTTTTTCAATTTTGTTGTCTGGGTGGAAAATCGGGAGAAATCCGGGATTCTCCTGGAAAAATCGGCAGGGTTGGCATGTATGGTTGTGGCAACATCACTAACCTTGTCAAACACCTCAGAGTAAATCATATCACAGAATATGACGAGTGTATGTTGAGGTGAACTGAAGAGGAGAGGGACAGGTGCTGCTAGGGCGAGACAGACGTCTCTCACGGAGTCCTTTAGTGCTGCAGGCAGGCAGGTGTTCAAATAGCCACAACTTCAGGTTTTTTATTTCTATATGATGAACTCTGCATTATTAAGTGATAAGAACAAGTAATCTGATGTCCTGTAATCATTATGATGCTATAATTTGAGATACAATGAATAAAATAAGGTTTTGTACAAAGTATCGGTATCAGATCAGTATCGTCGATACCACCCTGAATATTACTTGGTATCGGATCGGTGGTTGAAAGTAGAAAAAAGAATAAATATGAGTATATTTTGAATTACAAGTGAGTAGCTCTCAGTATATTTGTATAAATATCAATCCGGCCTACTTGTGGATATCTTTTCTGCTATTCTATAAATTAAAAAAAATTATTTTCAAAATACATTTTTTTAAAATTACTGGATTTATTTATTCAAATATTCTTTCATTTTATCCTGCAGTTGCTCACATCACCATATAAAGAGTATATTTACCAGCATATAGGGGACAACCGACCAAAATTTAAGAGGGGGACATTTTCTATTATATCAAAAAAAATTAAGTAAAATCAAAAGAGTGAGAACATTCATACTATCAGTGCAATGATGCACTTTCTGACCACAGAAAACATGCTATAAACTAAAGCGCACAGCAAGACATTTACATTTATAAGTGTGCTCTTCTGTGAAGCGTCCTTGGGCGCTTTACAGAAGAGCGCTATACAAAGGCGCTATACAAATACAAGTTGTTATTAATAATATTATTACAACAAGAGTCAGTCCTATGCACCGGGCTACCTTTACAGGCTACACAACAAAAAAGAACAACAAATAACTTACTATAAACTACACATGGCACACTTAGCTATAACCATGCACAGACGGTACATTAGAATATGGCTAATGTGGACCCAAAATGCAAATTCAAAGTCAAAGTTAAGGTGAACAAATAGCGAAGTACATAAAAAAATGAACTCATTCATCACAGATGGCAAAGGAAACACATGAGCTGACAACAGTACAACAAGACAAAGTGCTAAGGCAAACTGAAGCTTTAAATAGACACATGAGGTAATTATGAAGTATCACCACAGCTGGGGAAAACAAGGGACAGGTGACAAGAACCAAACGATCAAGACAAGGGGGAATTAAACTTAATACAAGGCATGAGATAGTACAGAGTACCAAAACAAAGCAGGAAACAACAACACACCTACAGAAGCACATTTAACAGACGTGGACGCCACTGGAGGGCAGAAAAATTGAAAGTCATGGAATAAACTATAAGGAATTTTTCCTATAATAGCAAAGTACAAAAGGAGAAATAACCAACAGCTAGAGTCTAGAATGCAAAACCCAAAATGACCAGCACTAACAGCAGACCAACCAGAAACTTAAAATAACTAGAGAACCAATTTCTGCCAAGGCAGCCCACTCTCTGGGCACTATTTACTTTTAAGGGAGTAATATTGTGTATTTTGTATATATTCATTTTGTTGCCTTTTTTCTTAGAAGTTTTCAGTGCAAAAAAATCAAGTGCCAGCTGCAGACTTTAATTTTGAATCTAATTATTTAAAAAAATATTTTTATTTATGTTGATATAATACATGTTTAACATTCATTTGACTGTTTAGTGACTGTTCATAATGATTATTGTTTATTCCCTGCTCTGACCTGTCCCTGGGAAGGTCTGTGCGTAACAACCAGGCGGACCCAAAGAGCCGTGCGTCAGCAGACGTGTGCTGGGCACACTCAGCTTCCCTCCCTAATGAAGGTGTTACACAGCGAAGCCGTCGTAAAGCAGTGTCTTGTGATTAAGTTGTGATTAAGTGTGTTCATGAATCTTTACAGTAACTGCTAATTCTTTTGTCAGGTGAAGACACAAATGTTGCAAATGCTTCATGGATACATTTTCATACTCCATACTCTGTGACAGCCTCATGTAAAGAGACCGTCCAGGTCTCTAACTGTTTGTATGAAACGTGTGCTGTGCGTGCCATTTTGTGATCTACAGAGCCCCTTGTGTACATTTTGAGATAAGTGGTTTACTATCTCAGCAAAAGTTGATGTTATTGCAATTAAAGTCAATTGTTTGTCTCTGTTTTCTAGGAAACCACATTATCACCCACACGATTTCTGTCATGACTGCACAGAATTTAATTACTGCTGGAAAGAAGTTTAATGTAAACAGTGCTTATAACACGCCTGTGGGGCTTTATCACAGACAGTTAAGGAAACTCTTGGATTGTTGCACTCTTTCTGGCAGAAGACTTTGGCCAATTTGAATAACAAACCACAGCAAAAAATGCCACTGAATGGTCAGGTACAAGAGCTAAAGGAGTGAAAAAGCACCCAAAGTCATATGAGTCTAATGTAAGATTGAAAAAGAAAAAAAAATCAGGGTTATCCCCTTAATGTATTTTGAATGAATATTTTTGAGCTTTTTGGATAAAATTGTTTGGACAAAAAGTACTGGATTGATTAGAACGTAATCTCTTAGATGTGTTGAAAAATGACATAAAAATGTCTTGTCACTTCTTGTCACTTCTTTCTACCAACTGCAGAGGGCGCTGCTGTTCAATTAGTGGAGACGGCTTTAGGAAACACGACATTTCTAAAAGTGATGCTTTGCTTTGTTTAAATCTAAAAACAAGCAAAAAACGACAACAAAAAACAAACAAATAAAAAAGGCGTAATGAGGGAAAAGTAGAGGAAGAGGGAGGTCGTTTTTCATCAGTTTGAGAGCAGAAAAAAAATTAAAATGGTCACGGTAGCCAAGGAGTATCAACTCAAAAAAACTCAAACTAAAACCAAGCGAGAAGTCCCACTCAAATATTACATGCACAGGTGCGACAGAGGTGCTCTAGCACCAACCATCAGAGAAATCAGCCTTTTCACTGGTTGTGTCTCACTGAGAAAGGCTTTCCCAGAGATCTGTCTGGCTTCTCCACCCGTTTGCTCTGCTGAAGCTCTGCAGTCTTCATGCCTGTGCCACTTCTGCACATGCTCTGTGTCTTCTCCTTTCTTTAATACAGTGTAAGCAGGTGTGGCGAATTGCACCGATTAAAGTGTGGGTAGAAAGTAAAAAGAAAAACGCTCCAAAATAAAGGCATGCAAAATATATACAACCATGCATAAAACCATACTATAGAACCTACCCAATAAAAGACAGAATAAAGCATTAAAACTACTGTTAACTACTTCTACCCTGACACACCTGAAATCACCGTTCAGTGCGATA
>NW_005187433.1:3223338-3224954 GCF_000239375.1 Pundamilia nyererei | reverse complement strand
TGTGCCACCAATTTACTCACATGGACTCTACTAACCTATCAGAAGCTTCTTAAGCTCAGAATGGAATCGTTTGGAGTTTTCTTATTAATTAACAGTAAACTAAGTGTATATGTACTCCTAAATTTGATGAAAGTGATAAAAATAGACAGCTCTGTCTCTCTTTATTCTGACATTTAACTAATTCAAAAGATATTTCAATATTTATTTATCTAAAACAAAAAAGTTTACTCAACATTGATGTTCAACAGTAAAAAAAAGGTTTTTATGTTTTTTCCCTAAACTGTATGTAAATGGTAAATGGCCTGCATTTGTATAGCGCTTTACTCAGTCCCTAAGGACCCCAAAGCGCTTCACACTACATTCAGTCATCCACCCATTCACACACACATTCACACACTGGCAATGGCAAGCTACAATGTAGCCACAGCTGCCCTGGGGCGCACTGACAGAGGCCAGGCTGCCGGACACTGGCGCCACCAGGCCCTCTGACCACCACCAGATATATGTAAATATCTGGTTTCAACTGTGAATATACTGCTGTGTGTTGAAAGTCCTCTTGTTTTGCATAGAAATATACTGAACAACATACAAAGAATAATATATAAAATAACATCTCCCTGAGTTTTTTCTTTGAAAGAAGCTCCTTATGTCTATTGTTGAGTGCTTTGTTTAGCCGTGGAGGGTAACAACTGAAAATATGAAATAAACACATATGTAAGCTAAGACTGTCTAAAAGAAAAAACAGCATTGTTGTTGTTCGGCTTTTCATTTCGCCATTTGTTGATTCACTCCAAGAGCAAGTAACGGTAATATGGGTCAAGTGATCAGTTTGATATCAATCTTTTGCGATACACCGTCATGTTTACATTATTTGTACAGTACCAATGATTTGCTTTGGTACCTGGTCAAACTTAAGCTCTCCTCTGTCTGCCTGGCTCCGCTTCTCCTACAGCAAACTCGCAGGCAGCAGCTTCTCCCCCCTGGCTCACATGTGTAAGTGTTGTGCTCAGTGGCTCGTGCCTGAGCTCGGATCATACCAAAATTAGGGGGGATTTACGACTGTGCGCTATGTGCTTCGAATATTGTGTGTAGTTTTTGTTTTATACAGTTGTCAGCCAGGCATCTAACTATGAAACAAATTACACTCCAAAAGCCCCCGGGTTTCTGAAACAACACCCCGGGCTTAAGCCCAGTAAGCTACCCGCCCCGCTCCGCCGATGCAATCAATCAATCAATCAATCAATCAATCAATCAATCAATCAATCAAACAAACAAACAAACAAACAAACAAACAAACAAACAAGCAAACAAAAACTCCAATGAAAATGTGATGATGCTCACACTTTAACTTGGTTCCCAGAATTTTTGCTTCATACTGATAACATGACAAATTTAGTTGTTGCTGATTTCACCAAATGTTCCAACTTTATCTTTAACAGCTTTGTTCTTTCGGTTACTGACAGTGTTCTTGATAGCAGTGGTAATTTTTGCAGCATGGCAATTGCTGTAGTCTTCATGTTTGTGATCCCTGAGATTTGTATTCAACCAAAAACAAAAATCTTGAAGTCATAGGATACCTTTACTGCTTTTACAGTTGCTATGAGAGGTAAAAAAAA
>NW_005187433.1:3220842-3223045 GCF_000239375.1 Pundamilia nyererei | reverse complement strand
GCATAAAGTCACAATACTACCTCAGTGACAACTTATTTTGTAAAGAAACGTCTCTGCAGCATGTTAAAAATTTGTACAACTGGATGGTCCGATGTCAGGCTGGACGAGTGGTCTACACACCCTGGAGGTGTGGATTTGAATCCCATTGTTGACATCATAAAGCTGGAAGGCTCTCAAAAGGAAACATGGAATAATAAAGATGGAGGACTACCTCTCCATTCTTCAATGTGGAACTTGAAAAGCTGGACACAACTGGATCCAACAGGACAGTGATCCAAAGTACACACATTCGTGCTGGTGTAGCTCTATCTATACTATTCATTTATCTTTGTGATTGGTCAGTGTAGAACGACGTGGCTGCTTTGCCTGAAACACAAGAAAGAGAAAGAGGAAAAGAGCTTTCAATCTTTATTTGCACAAAGTAAAGCTGTTCTCCATCCTAACTAGCAGTAACACTGACCTTTGAAGTTACCCACATATTGTAGGGCAATACATACTTTTGTTTGGATGGCAGTGTTTTCACTGTTGCTAAATTGTATTTGTACTTCCAGTGATTTCAAATTAGGAAACTGTGTTACCACTCATGCATTGTTTTTATGTGGTGTAAATGTTAGGTGAAGTGAGGCCTCAGTATCCACTATGCCCTCCTTTTTCAGGAGCTTTTCAGAATCCATGCTCCCAATAAAAGTTTTTTTTCCAGTGCAATGTTTGCCAGCATCCGGTAGAAGGCCATCTCTGTACAATTTATTTTCTTTTTTCTTTTAAGCGTAACATATGACATGTACAGTGCTGACTCTGTGAAGAAATGAGCACATTGCACTTAGTTTTCCTACAAGAAGGGGTTAAATGTCAGACTTCTTTACACTGAAAGAAAGGGACACATTTGAAGAGCTTTGCACTGGTTGTTAGCTGTAGTTGTAATGGATGAAGCTGAGCTGTATTTGGCTCACAACCTAAAACAAATCTGACACCCATAAATTATAATATGATCATGACATGTGGAATGTAACTCTGGACTTACGGAATGTTGTGGACAGGAATCCAAGTCAGAAAATGGTTTTGTATTTGTGAAGTGAATTAGCAATAAGCTCATGCCTGAACTAATCTTAGTCTATTCTCTCGGTTAAGTTGTTTTGACATCTCTTCTTTTTTACCAGCAGAGGGTAGCACAATACAATAATAGGTGGAAGATTTTCAGGAAATCCTACAGCAGGTATCACTTAATTTCTATATCTTTTCTTTTAGACAGCTGAAAAAATAGAAGTTCTCTCACAAGTATTTGTATTGCTTATTCAGCTTTAAAACATGAATACACACACACACACACACACACACACACACACACACACACACACACACACACACACACACACACACACACACACATATAAAATTAGGGAGACTTGACTGAGATGCAATGTTGGAAACAAACAGACAAGCAGAATTATGCGATCCTTATTTTTTATGTGATCTTTTTCTTTTAGTTTAGGAATAATTTGAAATAATAGTGTCAATATTACACACGTTTATATTTATTTTCCCTCATTGTGTTGCAATTACAGTAAAGGCTGTAATTCATAGATCACATAATGACAAGAGCATAGCTTCTGCAAAGATACACAACACACATTTAGCACATTTCCAGCACCAACCTGGTCGTAGCCTCATTTTAGACTTCAAACTAACTGACTGACTGAGCTCAACCTACGGGGCCACAGTCAGTGTAAACAGGTGCAAACACCTTCTAGTATCATTTCCAATAAAGATAACCCTCCATGGCCACCAAAAGAGTATCTTAGATATTTAAATACACAGTTAATGCTCATCATTTTGTCCAGCTTGCTGAGGGCGTGACAGAGGATTTGCAATTCATGAATCTTTCATGGTCATTTAAATCCAGACTGTATGTGCTGAATCTGTCTAAGGGGTTTTATCCTTTGTAAAGGCTGTTACCAGTTCAAATGCCTTCCATGCAGATTTCCATTGTGGTTCCAAAGCAACTGCCTAGGCATCCCATTACCTTGTACCATCTCCAGTGACTCAGATGTTGTTCCCTGTCAGGTGTTTAGAGGTCTGTGTTGTGTATTCAGCACCTGTGCCAGATTCAGTGGCCCTGCTCTGAGCTCTTTGATGTGTGTGTGTGTGTGTGTGTGTGTGTGTGTGTGTGTGTGTGTGTGTGTGTGTGTGTGTGTGTGTGAGAGAG
>NW_005187433.1:3218616-3220719 GCF_000239375.1 Pundamilia nyererei | reverse complement strand
CACACACACACACACACACACACACACACACACACACACACACACACACACACACACACACACACACACACAGAAATAAGCACAAGCACATTTCTGTGTGGGCTTAGTCAAAAGCCGCTGGTAGGAGCCTGGCGGAGAATTTATAGTGAATAAGCTTTCACACACTCTCCTCTTACACACTCAAATTAAACTCATAAAAAACAAAAAAACTTGCTTCACAATGCCCTTTTCTCCTTGCGGCATCTTGTCATAGATCTAACAACCAGCATCTCTTTGAACACAACCACCTATAGTTTTGAGGATGCCATTTAGAAATTGTGATTTTAAAAGATGTTCCTTGTTGATTAGTACTTGGATCTTTTTGTTACGGGAGCATCATGAAAAAGAAGCTAAAAGGAGCAAAGAAAACACAAGAAATATGAGCAGTAAGAAGGAAGATGGTTAAAATCCCCAAACTCTCTGTTGTCAACATCTATTATAGTTCCCAGCTCCAGTTCTAAATTACAGAGTCACGATAGCTGTGCGTGCATAATTTTGCTGTCTGATGAGGGATTGTTGCCAGCATTGTAGATGCATCATAAACTGTATAAACGCTGAATGTAGCCCCTCATGTCAAAAACATACAGTCTATCGTCTGAAAAATGAAGCCAGTGTGAATATGCCCTAAATCTGTATTAATTTCTGTGGCCAGCAGGGGGCGACTCATCTATGAGATGACAACACGACTTCTCCTGGAACTCTTTCTGGCTGTTTGTTTGTCTGCAAACTCTTCCACCAGCATCAGGAGTTGGGCAACCAAGCTTGGCACACAGGTACATCTTAGGCCCCTGAAGGTTCTTATCTATATCAGATATTATGACCTCATCATGATCCCCAGCAACCACCTAGCAACTGGCTAAAATTACCTGCTTTTAATATTGATGTATCTACAACACAGAATTCTGTTGTTTTAATTTCACAACAGTAACATTTCATCTAACGCCACAAAAGCTGAATTATGAGATGATATATTACAACACATCATGTTGCCCAGCAACCACTTAGCAACAGGTTAAAGTGACCCATCTTTGGTACATAAACAACATCTGCCCTACGTGTTTGTGGAATGAATCACTAGTGTCAAGTCCTCTTCTGTACACATATTGTTAATTACACTTCCTTTTAAAACACAGCAGATTATAATGCAGGGTATGTTTGAGGCTTAGCTACAATGTGATTGAAATGGTGATATCACATGGGTGCTCCATAATTTGCTGTACCCTTTGCTCCTGACAGCAAGATTGCAATGGCCAAAATCCTAAAGACAAGTCTTCAAAGCAGGAGTACACAAATATCGCAGTAGCTACATACAGTAGCTACATACATTTTTTTTCATTTTAGGTTTCACCTTCAACTTTTTAGAAAAATCGTCCATTGTTTAGATAAAATAGTTGAACACCTGGTTTATCACTCCTTTGTTTGTGAAATGAAAATAAAAAATTAGGCCCCAAGTAGTAATTAACAGAATTGTGCTGCTTCTATGAACGACTACTGATGCAGATTATGTGCTAAATCGCTTCCTTATCTTTGCCATTGCCCCTCTGGATTTTAATTTT
The DNA here is from genome assembly GCF_000239375.1 of Pundamilia nyererei. Lineage (NCBI taxonomy): Eukaryota > Metazoa > Chordata > Actinopteri > Cichliformes > Cichlidae > Pundamilia > Pundamilia nyererei. Next base: position 3,219,124 of record NW_005187433.1, on the reverse strand, counting down.
TCTCCCCATCTTAACATCTCTTTGTCTTTTCCTGTGTTTGTTGGTGATTATGATGTTTTTTCTGGGTGTCAGTTTGCCCTTTCCTAACCACTTTATCAGTCAACTACAGCAATCTGTCTCCACATGTTTCTCTTTTTACTGTATGTGCTCTTCCTGTAAATCAGACCGCTGCCAGGTCTCAGCTTTGCAAGCAGTTCATCCAGTCTTGAATATTTTAGTTACAGGGTTATTGATTGGTTCTGCCGGGCCCATCTGGAAGCTTAAGCAGTGAAAGTGCCATATCTCAACGGTAGAAGACGCTGCGTGGACGATAACTCCTAAGTTTTTTTAAACGACCATATTCCAATAATACTAAATCAAATACATCTGAATAGCCACTTTCATTGTTATCAGCCCAAATGGGAGACACACACACACACACACACACACACACACACACACACACACACACACACACACACACACACACACACACAGATAAGTTGAAAGGGACAGAAGACTGCTGCAT
>NW_005187433.1:3209333-3218596 GCF_000239375.1 Pundamilia nyererei | reverse complement strand
TGGAGTGTGTCAAGAGAAGGGAAGGAAAAATGCTGTTGTTGGCAGAAAAGTGAATGAGTGACTTTTTAAACTTTTAAACTTCATTTTACCTCAAAATAGACTAAAAGTTACGGGTCTGCATTCTTTGGGGTTGGACTGCATCCGTAGCCTTTGGGGGGAATACACAAACAAACATTCATACAAATGGAAACCCTAACACAGGCGTGGATGTTTGAGCCTGCGTACTGTATGATGAGGATGCTGGTGAAATGCATGTACGTGTATGCGTGTGAGTCTTTCAGGACTAGACAGACTTGACATCCTGTTGACTTTGATCTCTTAGCTCGAAGTATCTGAGGTGGTAAATATTTTCGGATTTGTGACATTTTCTTCCTCTGATACTCTTTCCTCAAGAAACACGGATATACTGCGTAATCCTCTGTGCCAGCAGATCTCTTTATAAACCCATTTGGCGTAAGTGTGAGGTGTGATTTGTTTTCCTGATGAACAGCACTGACCATTACAAGAGAAGACACATTTAAGAACATCAGACAGAAGGGGAGCAGCTCCCAGTTGGTGTCTGCAAGCTGTCATGTTACCATCGTCTGTCTTCAAGCCTGGGCTTTCCTTCAAAAACACAAAAATAATTACACACTCGGTCCACACAGTAGCAGAAATAAGCACTCAAAATAACACAGGGCACTCGTGTGACAAGAAAAAAAAAGAAGTCATTCACAGATATGTTTTTTATTTTCCTATAAAAATATTTTACAATAGAAAACACAGCTTAAAATATACACAGTCCACTTAGTGATGCAACAGCTGCAGAACCCTTCAACTCAAATATATCAGTCTATAGGTAAATATATCTTTACAGCAAGAATAAATTCAGCGGGGCTACAGGGAACTGTCAGTCACCAAAAAAACCACTCTTTGAACTCTATGAGCTGATCAAAGTAATGTAAAAGATACTGAATTATAAACTGATTTCAATAGTAGATACAACTAAACTGAGTGGAAGGAATGCTTATAACCCAGAGGTGAAAATGAGCAGCTGTTCCTCACTTAGTCCAATGATTCAGGCATGGAAACCGGTCCGTCCACCTACTCATCCATGCATCTGTCTACCTCTCACAGCAGGAGTAGGAGCATTCAAACATTAATGCTCGTTGCAAGCACACGAGAGCACAGGATGTTCGTATGTGTGCACGCAGTGGGGTTTATTAAAAGGTCGGTTCCACAAATAAAATAAAAAAATCATGTTTACCTCTGGTGCTATGCTGCCTTGCAGGTAGTTTTGGTTTTATCTCTCCAGTTTGAGTAAAATAGAGATGAATGGAAAGCAGCAGTGCTTGTGAACACGCAGAAAAATGACTTACTTGCAAATTCAACAGTAGTGTATCTTTTCAGAAAGTGTTCCTTTTATTCTGAATAATTTACAGGTCTTGTTGCAAACTGGAACTAATTTTTAACACCAGAAAATCACTGTGAGTTCTGTAGGTGGTCAGAGCAACACCACCATTATTATTTTGGCATAGAAAATGTATTGTGGTACTAAAATCTGTGTGTGTGATGTTTGTTTTTGTCTCTCTGTGTATGGACAGACTGCTGCATTGTCCCCAATTTCCCATTGGGGACAATAAAGTTAGCAAAATCAATCCATGTACATAGCTGGTTATAATCTGAGTTTGAATATAAAAAGAAAACATGGTTTAGGTTATTTAAAACAAATTTTGGGCTGATAATGGATCAGTGCTCCTTTTTATAATGGGTGTATTCCTTTGCACTTGCCTTCAAGTCAAAATAAACTTAGTATGTTTGTCATGTGATGATTTGCTGCTGTAAACTTAAAAAACATTTCTATTCACTTACAATTTTTCCTTTGCAGAGATTTGGCCGTTAATCATTTGCTGAAGCCGTTTTCACACATGCACTGTGGCCCTGAACTGAGCACAAGCATTTTACATGGATCAGACAATAAACAGTCTGTACCCAGCCAGCTCACTAAAACAAAGTCCATGCGATGTCTGATTAGGTGCATGTGAGAATAGTACATGTAACTGACCAGTGGATTACAGTTAGTTGGCTTTATGTGTCCTGCTCCCTTTCCAAAAGCAGAGTACCTGAAGTATCTGTTTGCTGCATGAAGAAAAATTATGACAATGCACCGGATGAATCTCCTCACTTCTTCTCTTGTGCATGTATGAAAACAGCTTGTAAAGCACTGAAAGCTGGGTGATGCCCATAAGAATGACTGCTTGATGGCAGTGCCCCTTGAAAGTCATGATAAATAAATAACAGCAAATTTAGAGCAAAAAGATACTAAATTATATAAGAAGAATATTTTCCAGTTGTTGGTTTGTTCACTGGCCCTCTGTCCCATGCTTTAGCATCATAGCAGTTCAAAGCGGAGAGCCAGCGAGAGCGTCCAGAGAGGCGGCAGCAGCCAAACGAGGGACGGGGATGGGCGGACGCCTAAAGGCGAGGCGGTGTCAGAGGTGCAGGAGCACACCTCGTATCCGTTCTCTGCGTGGTCTGGGTGGCGGTGCACGTTGACTCTCGTCTCTGTGCTTTTGGGCTGTGTGTCCGGAGAGTCCGACTGCATCTCTGTGCACAACAGCCAGTCCGTTGCGATGAGGCGGGGGTATCCTGCCTCCACCTCCATGTCGCTGCCTGGCACTCGCCAGTACTCCTTCCCCTTAAAGAAATAGGACGAGCCTTCGGAGACACAGATTAGACGGTGGGGATTAGTGTGTGTGTGCATGAACTACAGATAAAAGAATACAATACTAGACTTTATATTAATGGCAGTTCAGAATTGTCTTTGCTCTTCGCTCAAAGCTCAATAAGCAGAGAACACATTAAACACCAAGGGCTATAATTTGTACCCAGCATGCTAAGTGTTTATGTTTAGCATTTTCACTTATTACCTTGCCCCACAGTACATCTGTTTGATAAACCAGAATGTGTGTGAACCAGGTGTCTACATCCATCATGGAAAATTATATCATTTAATTTAATATAACAGCTGCGTTTTCCACCAGTGTGCCTTGGAGAGGAAACTCCGCTGCAGTTTACAAACTTGCATGGACCGTAGCACAAAAATTATAAACCTGTCTCAGAAAAAATGACATTTATATACAAACTAAATGACCACAGCAAAAAACTGTGGAAAGAAATGCAAACTTGCTTGATTTTAACAAAAATATCCATGTGATATGAAAGCCGGCATGCTTATTTATGCAAGTTGTCTCCTGGAAACTCTGGTGGTCATACTCCAGCCATCGCTCCGATTACCTTTGTCAGCACTGAAGTAACTGGTGAAACGGGTAATTTTTTCAAATGTACTTTCATTTCAAATTTTATTTAAGAGTCATGAATCAAACCAGTAAAAATGGGACTCATGAAAATATACATGGAAAGTATATAAGGCAAAAACAGAGTTTGTATAATTCTAATGAAAGTCAAATATTGAAAATTTATATTTGGCATGACCACTTTTACTCTTCAACACACCCTGAAATATCTTAGGCAGCTTCATTCAGAGCTCTTCTCTGGATGCTGACTGCCTTTTCTTTCTTTCAAGATGATCCTATATAGCTACAATAAGAGATCTGGGGGTGTGGGGAGGCCAATCCATGACTGACAGTGTGTGTTTTTCTATCCAGGTATGCTTTTACTGTTGTAGCAGTATGCTTGGGATCATTTTCATGCTGAAAAATGAAGCTGTCAATGTGCCAATCAGATTCTCTCTACATGGTATTGCATGGTGGATCAAAATCTAATGGTACTTTTCTGGATTCATAACTCCAACACATTTGATCATCACTGTTGTACCTTTCTGTCCTCCTTCTGTAGATAATCATTAAGATTTGAACCAGTAATTACAAATTTGGATTCATCATTCCAAACGACCTGTTGCCACTGATTTCCAGCGCACTTTTTGTATAATTTGTCACACCTCAGTTTTTTCCTGCCTTCATTAAGAATGGCTTCTTTACAGCCAACCTTCCAATCTTCTATTTTTGATGAGGCTTTAGCAAACAGTACATGGATCAACAGAGGGGTCAGATGAATCACTCAGGTCCTCAGTCAGGTCTTTGATGGATTTACTGTTTCTTGGAGACTTTCGTTTACTGTTCATCTGCAGTAAAAACTCTGAAAGAGCTTCAGAAATCCTGGAGAACTGCTGCTCAAGATCACTATAAAAAAATTACAAGAATGCCTGGTTCCTTGCATGCAAAATATGTACTATACTTTCATATTAGATATTAACATGTGATCCTTTTGAAGAAATAATTAAGTAAAACTGACATGCACTGGGTATGTAGTATAAAGTGGATTTTGTATTTGCCTTTGCTGTTCAGACCATAGCAATGCCTTATGGGTGCTCTTGACATAATAATTGAACTGTCAGTTGATTGCTACTGATATACCCACCACTGTGCCTGTCTATTCACTACACGGCACTTAAGTTAATTAGAGTCACCAGAATACCAAATGGGCATTGGCACTGTGCTTCTGATGTAAATGCCACTTTGCTGAGTGCCACTATGACAAATATTTTCAGGGTTTATCAGATGTGGTATTATGAATGATAATAACATACAAAGTTTGTGGGCAATATTTTCATCGCACGTTCTTTTTTCTTGCTCTATTTCTGATGTGGCTATAGTGAATGCACTCATTGAAATTGTGTTCATTTGAGACAAAAAAATTTGAATTACAGAATTAAATGAAAAACTTAACACCTCCGAATGAATGCATTAATATGTGCTTAAAGTTTTGAATGTAGTTTACAAACTCATAATAAGCTTCCTGATCTCCCACAGACTGAATTCGTTAATGTGAAGGCGCCCACCTCCTCCAAGGCTGTTCACCTGATTCCTATGAATTTTTTTTTATTAACCAGTGACTATGACAAACAAGCAGAGGGAAGTAAACATGTGATAATGGTGTGGCTCATTAATAAGTAAGTGGCAAGAGATAAACAAGTGAAGGAGTTTGAGCAAAGTGAAAAATGTTTTCCCATTGTTAATGGCCTTGGAGCTCGCCAAGTGCAGAAGAGCTCCAAGAGCTATAGCTTCATAACTCCGGAGTGAATAGTGTTTGTCTGTGAATGCTTATTCAGACGTATATATACCTAAACCGCATCTTATTCTATCACAGTGTGTGAGGAAGTGTTGGAGGAAGTGGGGAAATGAGAAGAAAGACAATAACAACAAAAGATAAGGACTTATTAAGGCATATAGGACCTGTAGCCATAATAGAAAATGCTTGATATTGTCTTCAGAACTGCTTTAATTATTTGTGGCATAAAGAGAAAGTGCCAGAAACATTCTTCAGAGATTTGGGTCCATATTGACATGATAGCATCACACAGTTGCTGCAGATTTTTCAGCTGCATATTCATAATGTAATCTCTCGTTCCTTCACATCCCAAAGGTGCTCTACTGGATTGAGATCTGATAGCTGTGGAGGCCATTTTACTTCAGAGAACTCATTGTCATAATTGAGAAATCAATTTGAGATGATTTGAGCTTTGTGACATGGTGTGTTATCACCTCAGGGAACAGGTACGCTGTGCTCACAAAGGGATGGGCATGGTCAGCAACAATACTCAGGTAGGCTGTGCCATTCAAACGATGCTCAGTTGGTCCTAAAGGGTCTAAAGTGTGCCAAGACCATATCCCTCACACGATTACATCACCAGGAGCAGCCTAAAAAAGGCAGGAATTTATCCATATTTTCATCTTGTCGATAACAAATCCAAACTAAAATTCACCAGTCAAGCTTCTTTCAATTTCCTAATGTCCAATTTTGGTAAGCCTGTCTTGGCTGACATGAGTGTGATGTCGTGCTGCTGTAGTCCATCTGCTTCAAGGTTCGACGCATTTTCTGCATAACTTGGTTGTATTACTGTTGCTCCTGTTTTTATGCATATACTCATTTTGAACGTCAGCAGCTCGTGTTGAACATGTACTGTGTTGTTGCCATGTGATTTGTTCATTAGATATTTGTGTTAATAAGCAGCTGAATACGTGTACCTAAAAAAGTAGCCAGTGAGTGTATATCTGAAGTAATGTACTGCTGTCACTTACTGTATGTTTTTGGTTATTGCACTAATGTTCATATCCATGCATTGTCCTTAAAAATGCATGCCAAACAGCTTTCATGTCAAACACAATTTCTGAAGTGAAATAAAAGGATGAGTGTCTGTACTCCCAGGACGCTTTGCCTCCATTTTCTACATTTTCTCAGGTCGAAACCTAGATGGAAAAATGTGGCAAGACCCACAGCTTTTACAAGAAATCCTCATTCTTATAATAGTGCTGCTCCTGAAATAAATGCTTTTGCTTTGTAGTTTGTGTTTGTGTTGGGTAATAAGAACAATTAAAATGCCTAAAAAGTGCAACGCAAGTTGATGTGGCAGCTGTGCTGGTCTAGCAGTTTTCCTCTAAGTGGGTGAAGGCTCACAGCACCTAGTAATCCTTTTCCTGTGCATAATCATGAGGATGTATTCACACTTAGCTGCAGCATAGTACAATAAAGAGCCCAAGATGCACTATCGTGCATGGAAACACACCTATGGAGTTTAATTCTTCTGAGTACTCCCAATCTTTACTCTACCTACACAGCCAAATTACAATCCTAAAGCAGCTCTCTGTTTGCAAAAAGCGTAGGCCACAGGGTCTTCACCTTTCAAACATGTCCTCACTTTCTAACTTTAAGTATCATTTTGATCTTCACAAAGAGAATATAGTACACATTCTACTTTCTCCTCTGTCACAGTTATTGGAAGATCAAACTTGTACAGTAGGGCTTAATGTCACTTTGTCTTTTTCAACTTGTTCTTTCTTTCCCTCAGAGATCAAGCGTCCTACAGCTGTCAGAATCTGGAGAATACACTTCATGTCACTGAGTTCTGGCTAATAATACAGCTTCTTTGACTGAAGATGAGTCATGAGCTGTGCAGAACAAATAAAGTTCATGAAGACAGTGAACCCTTTAAGTTTCATCCACCGTTATAGGTTATATAAGCTTGTGACTCTGTGCAGACTCGTAGTAATTTTCACCTATATAAAGGGTGTAAACTAATTAGGTGATTTATATGATATGTTATGCCAGTAACTTATCTTGAAGGACATCTTCTTTTTACTTCAGTGCTGAAATATGTGAATCAAAGGATGACGCTGTTATACTTTTGTAATTAAATCGTGTAAAAGGATGAAAACCCACAACACATTCCTCAAGCTTCCCAGTGAGTCTCTCGCCCCCAAGGCCATTAATGCTCACTAGGCATGTAATTTCTTTTATTAATCAATTAAAAATACTTTAACTTCCTTTGTGCTGCTTAGCAAATCTTTTCTGAAACAGGAATAAATAGTAATATTTATTCACAACCATTTTTTGCTGTGTATTAAAACACACTAATCGGCACTTGTGTACCTTCATAGTGTCGGTCAGGTTGATTAAAGATGGACTGCCCTGCCAAAGTTCATGATAATGATAGTGCACGTAATGGTGTGGCTCTCAATTAAAAACAATTAAAACAGCTCTATGGACCAAAGGAATGAAGCATGTCAGAGTGTCTTCACAGTTAATACCTTTAGCTACTATTGTTTCATTAGTTTTGGCCTTTTCATTAACAACAACAACAACAACAAAATAAATAAATAATGCATGTCTGACATTATGCAATGAACTGGCAAAACTGAACACAAATATAATTGGTCTCATTGGTCTCATATTTACCCTAATGACTGCTCTTGAGTAAATGCTGCTTTTAGTCACTGCAATTCTTGGCTGTGTAATAATCCACACTTATCAGCATTTATGTACCATGATAGTTTTGGTGAGGCTGAAAAAATAAAGACTGCCCTGTCAAAGTTCATACTCATATTCCCCTGATTGGTTAGTTACTTGGTGAAACTGCTTGTTAAGATGTAGATGGGGTTCCATCAAAAGGCTCACAGACAGCATGCAACACCCCGACTTGTCCCTAAACACTTGCCGACTGTCTGTGAAGCCTGAAAGTTGAAAAGCGCACAACAAAGCAGAAACGGATCATTTGATAGTGACCACATAACAAGGCTTTTGATGAGCTGTTCAACAACAGCTGGGGAAAAGACAATTTTACTTATTTAGTGGTCTCTAGGCCTGTGCGACTAAGGCCTTAACTCAAGTTGATATTTTGACTCTACTAATTTGACAGTACTGCAGATATAGTGTTAGCTGGTTTCTGAGAACTTGAGTCTAAGATCAAATCCATAAAAGGCAAGACTATTCCTGAGTGCTGTGCTGATATCAGCAGCTATGATTGTTTTTAGAATTACAGAAGCATTTATAGACTTTATGTCCTCTTTCCCTCCATTTTTCAACCATTTTCTATGGTTTTACTGTCATTTCCTGTTTTTTTTTAAATTCGTATCACGTGAATGAATCTATATTTCTAACAACTTTAATATCTTTGTCCTGAAGTCTTATATTCTCTATTACTTACACATTCTTCGAGTATTTCTAAATAATTTATGGCAAGATGTCACCACGTGTCCTCTTTCCTCTTTGGTGTCGTATCACTCTCTTTCCCTTTGTCTGTTTCAATCTCTATTTCCTGTCTATTCACACTGAGATGGTGAAACAAACCGAGAACAGGCTTTGATGTGGCTTCAATTCCCAGGTCCCATGGTTTGTATATGTGCGTTTAGGCAAATGGGTTTCCAACTTGACTGCTTTTATCTCAAAACGATAAAAACAACAACAACAACAACAAAAACAAACAAAAAAACAAAAAAAACCAAAAAAAACCAAACCTCCAAAACAATCTTCATCCAAGCAAGTGCTTTAGCACCATTTAAGAATTATGGAAATTGATCAAGGCACACTACTGCGACTATAAAAGCAAAAACCAAAATGGATTTAAATTTGGCAATTTTTGCAAAGACAGTTGGATCTTCTCCCCTGTGTCAGCCTTTCAACTTGAGTTTCGATTTTAGTAAAAGGAAATCAGAGAGAGCCAAATCTGCCAAGTAGGGTGGGTGGCAACCTGTAGATGCTTCACAAGGAGACAGCATCGAAGAGTATGGTCTGTTTTAGGTTCATAACCACCCCGTAAACTCTATCTAGACTAACCTGTTTACACGTGTGAACACCTTTCATTCACAAGTGTTCTTTCATGTACACTGCACTTGCATGGGGTGGTGTAACAGGGAGCAGAAGGTTTGTTTCTTGTTGAAAATTCTGCAGAGGAAGAACAAGTATCCTTATGTGTACACAGACACACA
>NW_005187433.1:3208288-3209313 GCF_000239375.1 Pundamilia nyererei | reverse complement strand
AATATACAAACATGTGGGTAAACTCATCAAAGAGCTCAGAGACCTCCGAGTCTACAAGCTTGGAAGACAGAACACAGACCACTGACAGGGAAAAGAGCTTTGCTGTATTTACATGCGCTGCAGGGTTGGTTAGAGACATCCTGGCTTCCACTGAGCATTCTCAAATTTTAAAAATAAGTGTCTGCTTTTTTGATGGATTTTCAAAATCCAAAAACACTCTCAAGCACCATCCAGAGCCTAATACACTGACAGAAAAGAACTGCTGCTTTTGTTTGAACACATGGTGTTCAGGCGATTTTACAACTCTTAACCAAGATGCAGGAGTGATGTGTTGTGACCTTGAGTCAGCTGGTACAGTGGAGCTATACAAAGTGATTACACTGGGCAAGCTCCAAGGTTTGACACTGCGAATATGAAGCAGTGTTGGCAGACAAGACCATGTGTGCAACGTCAATAACAGATAAAGGTTAAAAAAACAAGCAAACTCCCAACCCTCTATTGACACATGAAAAAAATTAAACAAATTAATAAACAAATGCAAATGTTCTTCTAATCTGTATCCTACAGCCACACCGAAACAATCATGGATGCATCCAAGGAATGCCAAATATAAATAAACTAAAATCAAATAGGAGCAAATGGTAGAACAAAATGCATTGCGTGAATAATGAAAACTCTTAAAGGACACGTATTAGGCTTTTGATTTGTCTCGGAATCTGAACACTGAATCCCCAGAACATGCTTAAATTTTTAAATCCATGGAACATGCTTCACTTATTCTGAAAGATCCATGACAGAAATAATAGATCACAAATTGCACCGCAGGTTACAGGAGTCAGCTGGACAAAAAACAGCCTGGATGTTACAACATGACTGGCTGTGAGTACTCCAGAGGGCAGTCTTACATTATTCATGTAAGAATGAAGCATACATTTTAAGACTGAAGAATAAGCAAAACAAAAGGTTTTGGTAAAATAACCATATTCTGCCAAACGACACTTAAATTCAACGACAGTGTTGGCAGA
>NW_005187433.1:3199854-3207820 GCF_000239375.1 Pundamilia nyererei | reverse complement strand
CATTTTAAGACTGAAGAATAAGCAAAACAAAAGGTTTTGGTAAAATAACCATATTCTGCCAAACGACACTTAAATTCAACGACAGTGTTGGCAGATGGCTGCCCCTCCCTGACTCTGGTTCTGCTCGAGGTTCTTTCCTGTTAAAAGGGAATTCTTTCTTCCCACTGTCACCAAGTGTTTGGCGTATTCTCTTTATTATTGTAGGCTCATTGTCAAACAATACTAAGTGTTCTGTCGTGGGATGGAACCATCTAAATAAAATGTAACTGAAATTGAATAGAATTGGTAATGCACACTTGCAGGTAGTTATTTATGTAAAATATAAAGATAATGAGGAATTTGAAGCTGATGAGGTGAGCTTGGAAACATTTTTGGGAAGGGTAAATTAAAAAAGTCACAGCAATTTGTCCACATTTGACTTAAAATGATAAATGTTAACATTTATAATGCAAAAGAAGAAGGTAAGACAGGACCAAAATCACAAGGATACTCTCTCTGTGAACTACAAAGCTGTACATTTGATTTTATAGCAATCTATAATATCTCTACAGTATTTTTTAAAAATTAAACAATGTGGTTTTTGCCTTCAGACCTGCATCAGTTCTTTGGGGTACAAATTCAACACGGGGCTAGAAACATACCTCAGAGATTTTGGTCCATATTGACATGATAGCATCACACAGCTGCTCCAGATTTTTTCAGCGTCATGATGCAAAATTCCCATTCCACCACATCCCAAAGGTGTCCTATTAATGGCTACGGAGGCCATTTGAGTAAAGTGAACTCAATGTCAAATTCAAGAAACCAGTCTGACATAATTTAAGCTTTATGACATTGCATGTTATTCTGCTGGAATCAGCTATAAAACAAATACCTACACTGCGTGTAAAGGGTATATGCTCAGTTGATATTAAGTGTCCCTAAGTGTGACAAGACATAAAAAAAACCCCCATTACACCACTACCAGTCTGAATCATTGCTACAAAGCTGGATGGCTCCATGCTTTCATGTTGTTTGCACCAAATCCTGACCCTGCCATCTGACAGATCAGGATTTGCTGAGGCTCATGACACTTTTTTTTGTTACATAGTCGTATTGAAGGCAATGCTAACGTGTTAAGAGTTTGCTTTTTGCATATGCTAAAGAAAAGTAAAGGGCTCCTAATAGAGGGAATCAACTAGGAACCACAACATTGCGTAAAAAAATCCCACGATGAACTATTCAGTGACATTTCAAGACATACTTCTGAATGGAAGTGGTGGAGTGACTGGCTCAGTGAATGACACTGCCATCCTTATGCCAATAGCAAGGCCTAAAATTTCATCCAAGACTTGAAGCTGCATTCCTAACTTGCCTAATTGTTCTGTTGTCTCATATTCTTCTCAAACTTTATTCCGGTCTAAGGACTTCCCCTGAGAACGGTGTTGCATAGTCTTGCCTTAGGCTTAGAAAATAGCACAGCAGACTACTGGTTTGATGCTGTGGTGGAGTGTTACGACTCTATTTTTCTCAGAGAAATGTAATCATTTTTCACTGAAAGAAACTGACAGGCAATTCATCATTTATATGTTGAATCTAATCAATCAGAGTGTCTTTATAATCAATTTTTAATCAAGACAGAAGCGGTCAAAAATATGTCACTGGCTTTACTCTGAGGACATTCTGACTCTGGGTGATTGATTAAGGTTTAGTTTTGATCTTTTTTTTTGAGGATGATGTAAACAATTTGCTTTGCAGATTTATTATCAAATATGGTTATTTCCTTAAAGGAAATAAACTCTTGTTTTTCTTAAATTTCTAATTATCATCACTCACTGTAAAGCACTGCAGAAAGAAATTTTAGGTTCTGCGTCTTCTACCTCTAGCTCTGTCTTAGAGCACACAACACTTCAGTGTCTAAAACAAAGTGCTCAGCTGACTTTGTTTTAGTTGAAACTCTTGGATAAGGACAAGACGTCCATGTCAAATTTCACAGTAAAGTAAATGGTTAACCAACTGGTATGCATACTGTGCTATGCAATTCTAATCAAAGTCACATCCTTATTCTGTACATGCAATCCGCTATCTATCAAGGACATGCACTCACATGCACCCACACATACAACAGTGCATCCATCAGGGAAGGTCTGGGGTTCAGTATCTTGCCCAAGGACACAACTGTGCCAGTGTCAACTTTGCCTCTCTTTTTCATCATTTTATGCACATAAGATGGGCGGGCAAAACTGTAAAAAAAAAAAAAAAAAAAGATTACTTACCATCAGACCACCTCATGGCATCATCAAGTTGTGATGGCAGCCCTTTCCAGAGGTTGCTGTCCTTAGGGTAGCCCAGGTCCATTCGTCTCAGGTGGTCATCGTATCGCCAATAGCGGTTGTCCTTAAAGAAGTAGGTTTTGTCGTTGTGTAGCCAAACAAAGGCAGCGTCCACACCCTCCAACGGTAGGCCAAAGTCACTGATGGGACGAGGGTAACCTTCCTCCACAATATTGTCTTTAAATACCCAGTATTTTAAACCTAAAGAAAGTTAAACATAACGAGTTCAAACCTACTTACTATTATGATGTTTTATAAAGAAAAGACATCTGAGAGGATACAATTGAAAAGAAAATAATGAAAGGAAATAATTAAATTAAAAAAAAAACAAAACGCACACATATGTTTTTTTGTGTAGTTTTTTTGTGTAGTCTTAACCACAGTGGTAGCTCAAAAGTTGTAGCTTGTTTATGTCCTTCTTTTCAATACTTTAAATGTCATTGCCTAACTCCTCTCCTACTCACATAGACTTACAAAATACACAATTTCCTTAAAAATCCCACCTGCTCTCTTCCAATGTTTTTGATACTGTACCTTTAAAAAATACAATTTTGTGGTCCCCAGGCCTCTCGTACACTGCGTCCACACTATCCAGATTGGTTGGGAGGCCCCGCCAGAAGCGATGGATCTGAGCAGGACGCAGAGACACCAGGTGCTTCTCTCTTGTTAGTCGCCAGAAGTACTTCCCTATGAAGAACAGGTTCAAATTAAGAGGAACAACACTATTACTTCTGTTCTAAATGTCCTTCCAGACTTAATCATGTAAAGTGTACAAGAAACACAACAAGCAATGACCTACAAGTGACAAGGAGCAGCCCTAGTTTGAAAGGTTTGATATTTGCAGCAGGAAGACATAATACAATTATTAAAGGCTGCTAAGAGCTACAGATAAATCTAAATATTCTATTAATTATCTACAAACGTTCCATGTCCTTGATTTTAAAGTGTGACAACAAAAAACAAATTATATTAAAAAGTTCTATAAAAACATCGTTAAAATTCAGTAGACTTTACTAACACTGCTACTGCAGAAGGTATGCAAGTCTGTTTCTTGTTTCCGTTGTCAGTGGGAGGCTAGGGGTCATTCCTCCAGAGGGCAAGCATGAAAGGGTGATGTAATTTTTATACTGAAGTCTCTCAGCAGGGCTCAACTGGCTCAGTCGGGTATCTACAACTACCTCCTCGCTCTCATTCTCTTTCCCTTTCTCACTTCTTTCATTTGACTCTTTCTCCACTGCTGCTCTTTTGGCTAATTTCTCGTTTCTTTTCTTTTTTGTTTTGGGTTATTTTCCCTCCCCTCATAGCTCTGCAGCTTTGCATATCTCTTTCGCTGTTTGTGCTGTTGTACCTTTGAAAAAGAAGGCCTCTCCTCGTATCTGGGCCACTGCATCAAAGTGACTGGTGCATCTGTCTGGGGTATCTCGTGCCAGCCTGAGAGAGATGGGAAGAAAGTAAGAAGGGAAAAACAGCGTAAAATGAGCGATAACAAGGATCTGCTGGATTCTAAACTGGACATTTATAAAGCTTTAGACCTCTAGCCACCACAGAAAATGTTGTATCTCGGTTCTAATGACTCACCTCTCATTTGCAAAAATTTCCTCAGTTGTGAAAAGTGAAAAAATTATTTGACCGATTATATTGCGTAGCTTTTTACTGACATGCGTCGACCCCTTCTGAGAAATTTTGCACAAGCTGTTCCTGATATCCTTTCAGGTGCCTGTGCGTGAATCACTGAAACCATGCTAAAAGAAGTGAGGTAGCTATCAGGCTGACATGGTGAAATCCCTCGGTGTGTTTATCCCCAAGGTTTTTAAGTGATTTAAATCACTGACGTGGCCTGCATGCCAATGATGAAGCCATTAGCACCACAGGGCTGAGAGTGAGAGCCTGCCAGGCCTTATATTACCAACAAAGGTCTCTATTCAGAACTCTATTAGCGCTACACCACAGTGTAGTGGTCAGTATTGGTGCCCTTGTCGGGCCCAATCTAGCTTTTTCCACACATCATGACCTGACCAAGGCAGCAGGAAACAATTAATGAAGCTAGTGGACGTCTGAAACTGGCGAGCAAACGCTGCTAAATGTTCATCTGTGGTGTTTTAGCATTACCTCACTGTGTGTAGTTGTTTTTGTACCTCCACCCATCTGAAACTAACTAAACTCTGTAGACCTTCAGACTAAAGTTTCTTCAGGTTTGCTTTGTTTTTGGGGGCTACCCCAGGCTGGGGTTGAGTGGTTAGGTTGTGTGTGTGATGTGTGCGAGAGAGTGTATGTACTCTCAAAATGTATAAATGGACAAAATGCAGTCTAATTAAGCTTGATAACCTAAAGAAACTACAGGTTGATAGCTGCCCAACTGTCTTCTGAGAATTGCTTAATTTGATGGGCAAGGTCCCATGCTCACTCTTGGCTAATTTGCTTTTTGGTACCTTACAAGTTCTTTCAAGTCTCCCCCTCCCCGCAAGAAAATTCTTTTTTACAATGAATGTAAGCCTGCATAGATTCATTACACTACGTCTCAGTGGAAGTAA
The DNA here is from genome assembly GCF_000239375.1 of Pundamilia nyererei. Taxonomy (NCBI): domain Eukaryota; kingdom Metazoa; phylum Chordata; class Actinopteri; order Cichliformes; family Cichlidae; genus Pundamilia; species Pundamilia nyererei. The sequence goes on along the minus strand of NW_005187433.1, from coordinate 3,202,977 downwards.
CAAAAACCTGATACAATTATAAAACAATCACAATGCAATTATGTACAAGGAATCATCCCAAAAACTGAAATCTCTTTGTAATGTGATTCAATCCAGTGAAATAAAACGAATGAATACCACCTGCATGAGGCCTGTGGATGTAAATTCATTTATTGTCATGACTTTAATATCACCATTTTTCCACAACTATGTAAATAGACAGAATGCACATTGAGAAGATGGTTTATTTGCTTCTGCTGAGGCTTGTTTTTACTTCAATCAAAAAGCATTTCAATAAGTTGTGTCCTGAGATGAACTGTGCTTTGAGTTTTATTGACACAGACCCTCTGGCCATCATGCCTGCTTTACTAAATTTATGAAATTAAGATGAAATGAATACTGAAATTGGCTTTCCTCCTTCCAAACAATGCAGCTAATTTAGGTAAAAGAGACCTTAAAACAACTACTAAGGAATTAAGTGATTTTTATGGACTGCATTATTATTAGAGTGCCAGATCTATTTCTGTTGCATTTAAAAGATAACAGATACCTTTTATACTTCTACTTACATGACCGTGGACCTGTTTTCAGGAAGATCTAGCAGGACAGGAGGCTCGGCTGTCTGAGACGAACTGCCTGGTTGATTTGTGTGGGACACTGAGTCTCTAACACCTGGGAAAACAAGACAAACATATGTAATAACAATAAATTCCCTATATTATTTTTGATAATTTATTTAGTTTCTTTTGTTCTCCATTTGTGTCTTACATTTCATATGACACATTTTCAGTCCCATTGCCACAGGATCATAATGGCTTAATGCCATGGTGACCATATTTTGATTTCCAAAAAAGAGGACACTTGCACCAGTCATGAAGAACTTTAATAAAACTGTTTACTTAAAGAAAACTTTAACGTATTTAAACTATGCCTTCTCTGTGCAGTTAATGAATGGTGAAATAAAAAATGTCATATAGGCTTTTACAAGTCAGCAAGTGCAAATAAAGAGGACGGTTGGTCACCCTATTAATGCCAATAATTTGGCATTAACATCAGCACAAAAATTGTGCACCGGGAACTTCGTGGCATGGGTTTCCAAGCACTTCCTGTGCAAGTGTGTGCAGGGATAGACAATTAGATAACTAGATAGAAACAAAAGAAGATTCATCACTCAAAGTGAATTAAAACTGCCCTGAGGGCAACCTATGTGGTCTCATACTATTCTAGAGGACAGTTTAAAATTGTAAGATGTAGAAAAAGAATAGAGCCCTTGAGTTCAGTTTGCACTACTGAACTCTATGCCATCAGCTTGGTGGTTGCAGCTCTTACTGCAGTACAGAATGTGGATCACAATGGATTTTTTCTTCTTGTTCCAGGTACTCATAGGTAGAACACAGTCTGAACAAAACGGGTTAGCTTTGATTTTAATGACAGAAAAAAGTTGCCAAATCATTCAACAATGGAGGAGTCAAAAGTATGTATGACTAAAATAAATATGTGAGGTTACAGTGCTATCAGTGCGGACAGAAAGATATTTGTAGGACTGGTCATTGGTTGGTTAGGAATAACCACGGGGGTTGTGATCACCAACATTTTTTTGGATCCAAAGTCATCTCAAAATGAGGTAGTTTGATCATTTCCACGTATCACAATATTCCCCTTCAGCAGGATTCAGCAATTCAAATCACACGCCACCATTATTTATCCCCGCACTTGATTGTGTTTTTCTAAAAGTCATCATTTTCTTTCTTTCTTGTCTCACTGTCACTTCCTGGATCAGGGAAAGGTTTGATGAAGTCACATGGCATAATGAGGTCCAATTAACTCCATCCATGTTTTCATTAAATCAATAACCTTGCTCTGCAGAGCTCATAAATTGGTGCCCCCTGCATGAGATGAGGCTGCTGTATCTTCAGTCTCCTGAGCTGTCACAGCCACTAGTTTACTGCGAGACAAACATAATTACAGCCAAGGATCATGACTCACGGCCAGCAGAGAAGGATTCTATGAAGGGTCGGAGACTTCACAGCATTGATCATGTTTGACACTGCTTGTTACTAATGATGATTCATCAGGTAAGCAGATAATTTTGTGAGTATTTACTGCAGCACATATTTCATATTAATGATGGGAAAAAACAAAACTATATTTCCAGTAAAGAGGCTTAGCCAGGAGCATAAAATTGTTCAATATAATTATGGAAATACACGAAACAGCTGACTGTAATAGGAAAAATAAATTAAGCAGTTCTGATTTAGGTCATATATTGTTACAGGCCTTGAGTCACCCCTCATTTCTTTATGTTTTGCCAGGAAATGGGAAATAGGTGCAGTGACCTACTGAAATGTGCAAATATGCACCAACAACAGGTGCAGATGCAGGTCCTGTGTCAGGTCTTTGCTGGCTTTTTCCTTATTTTCAGGACATGACAGTGCAATTCATTTGCTATAGATAGTTTTTTAGGCCTGCTACTTCTACTTTTTTATATGTGCAATGCGTTGTTAAGGACACGCTGCACACTGTGCTGACACATGTCAAGTTCTCAGCTAATTTTAATCACCTTGTTGGTGCAAAAATGCCATTTTATGCCTGTTGAAATGTTGTCTCTTGTGTGTAACCGGGTCACAAATTACATATTGTTATAATTACACAAAATGTGTTCTAAACTCCAGGATCCCCAAGCCTGTAGTTATCTTCATTGTCAGTGAGAGTCCCTCCTCATCCTTTTCTTCTTCTTTGGTGCAACCCTATAAATTTGCGGTACCCCTTTTTGGTCTCTCCCCTTTTCTACAATTCCCCTGCGGGAGAGGTTGGTATCATTTATTGTCCAACACTAATTATATTTCTATCCACCCTGCCACCCTGATGTTTCTAATTGTGTGTTTTAGTTCATTATTGGCATCATTATGCCTGTCTTTACTTGCTGTTATGATCCTTTTCATAGTTACACAGCCAGTTTGCTTTTATGCCTTAACATCACACACCCCATTACTACTACTATGAAACAAAGAATACAAATGTTTATGGATTTGTGCTTTTCAGTAACACCTGAGGCAGATTCAATAAATGGAAATTTGTTAGGAATCAAAGTAATTTACTTTTCTGGCTCATCTCCCTGACACACACACACACACACACACACAC
>NW_005187433.1:3179169-3199834 GCF_000239375.1 Pundamilia nyererei | reverse complement strand
CACACACACACACACACACACACACACACACACACACACACACACACACACGGGCGCCTTCTACATACCATAAAGCTGCCAAACTCTGACTTTGTCTTCATAGGGTAGATCATATTTTAGAGGGTCTCCAACAGGGCCCTGGTAGTACGGTCTCATGATGGACTCCATTGCAGAGGTGTGGACCAGACCGATGGCATGACCAAACTCATGGACTGCGACTGCAAACAGATCCATGCCGTGAGAGTCTGAAAGAGACAGAAAGGAGATTACACAAAAAATGAAAGTAAGCGCACTGTTAAAAGCCTCGTTTAGTGAAACATAAAGAAGAAAGAGCAAACCTCTTTAGAAATGCACTGTAAAGGTCAAAGGTCACTTATACACAACACAAGTAATGCTCTGTAAAATTGCTACTATTATGACTATAGTCCCTGTATTTCGTGCATGGTTATAGCCATTATTTAAATAATATACAAACCACATTTTTCTATATGTAAGAACTCGCTTTATCGTGCTCAAACTATTAGTTAATTTTTGTAACAGTTGACTAAAATAATAATAGACCACTCCAATTTGTTTTTCAAGTACATTTGTGGAAGGATTTACTGCTGCTTTGCATTTGATTTTATGACAAGATAATCAATTAATGTGTAATGTCACAGCTTGCAGATTGCTATAAAGAAGTAGTTCTAGGTCTTCAGCTGCAGACACTGATCATGTGTAAATGGATAATCTGCTTCTTCCTCCATGGCCAACAGACTGTTTTGATTGGTCACACATGTTCAATTAACATTAGCATTCAGTGACAGAGAAGGTGGCATGAAAGACTTTTTGGTAAATTGCTTTGGAGAGATCCACAGCGATGGTCGCCAATGTGACCTTTCTGCTATGGGTCTGCACCCTTAATTGACCCTTTTCTTTTTTTTTGTCCAACTTGTGGTGCAAATTGAGAGGCATGACAGACAGCTCAGGAAGCTCTGAGTGTTGCAGGTGTGTGGTATAGTGAGATAACTATGGTAATACTGCCTGAGTCCCTGGGCCGCCAATCAAAATCTTAGTGCGGAAAGACACCTAAAGAGGCTGCAGGCTATTAAAGCACCTTCCCTCCATCTTCAGCTAAAACATAAAAAGAAAAATCCTCCCAAACCCCTTGTCTGACTCTGTGAAGCAAGACAGAACCTGGGGCTTAGAGATTTAGATTTCCAAAAATATGAAGAGGTACCGTGTCAAACCAAGCTAGCTCAGAGTTCCTTGGTGGCTATGTGCGCAAGTCTGCATTCAGTAAACCATAGGTCGGCCACGGCCTGGGACACGCACTCGTGCTTACAGTATTCACCTGGGGTGGTCAGGAGGCAAATGCCAACTCTAATCTACAGAAGCACATGTTGCAGGTGAACAATAGGAAGGAAAGAAAGGGAGAGAGAGTGAGGGAGAAAGGGAGAACAGGGACTCAGAGCACAGTATGTACCATGTCATTGCATTTAAGGTCCACGTGAAGCAGACATAATAGACATAATGACTGAGGACAAAGTCAGAAAGGCAAGGATTGTGTGAATGCACCAAATTCTTTTAGAAAAGCAGAGACTGAGACACATGGAGAGAGAGAGAGAGAGAGAGAGAGAGAGAGAGAGAGAGAGAGAGAGTAGACTTCAGTATGGCTCTTCAGACTGTTACATTCTTAGGGATTCAATCTTTGTTCTTCCAGATTCACCACTGACCCATTAAGCAGCTTTTTTATCAGTCCAAATGCTTTCATGGCATGGAGCTGAGAATAAAAATTAATAGCTTCATTTGGTAGACCTTTCAACCCTCTCCTGACTGTCAGTTCTCCAGTCCACAAAGATGAGGATCACAGGACTCTGTTGCTTTGATCTTGGTCAAGAAGACCCATAAAAAACATCACAGCTCCTTAGTGGATGCCCTAAAGTCAGCCTATGTCAATAGCATGAATATCTATAATCAGTACTTCCTGCTGTCTTTGCAACTAGTCACAAATCCCTCACTCAAGATTTAGTAATTAAGCTAATTTTACTCTTTTAATGACCAAAAATAGCTTGTAATAACTCAATCATTGTCACTCATAGCATAAATACAACTATTTGTAACTGGACTATATGAATGCACATAGGAGACGTGTTTGCCACAAAACAGTATGCAGTTTTAGGGTTAGCATAAAATACTCAGTGCTATTCTAGCTGGGTTTACTTTGATACGATCCTCTTCCCATCTTTTGCTAATTTAAACACGGTGAAGCTTATGCATAAGTTTAGTAATGAAAACGTGTAATCACTCACTTGCCTGCTTTCCTGGTTGTTCGACTGCTAGTCTGTTCTTTACACCACTTCCACTTTCCCACACTGTCAAAGTCAATACCGACATCATTACTCTAGCCCAATCATCCTCTTGCCCGCCTTCAGCGAGCCAATCAGCCTCCAACAAGTGTGCTTTAAATCTCAGTGCTCTTCTGTCACTATGAAAAGAATAATCTTAGAGATTCATTAATTTCTGTATCACAATAAATGTTATCTTTAAATACAGTTGACAATGTTTCCCCTTAACTTATCCATTTTATTAAGTGTCAGGTCAGTCTTTAGAGTTCAAACTGATTAGTTACATCTGGAAGTTGGGTAAATACCCTGAAACAACTTATTTTTGGAAAAGAACTAACTCATGTGTTAGCTACCTGTAACCAGTTGTTAACATCAACACAAATATCTAATCAGCACACACACAACAGCTCGATGCATGTCGACATGCAGACACAGTCGAGATGACTTGCTGAAGTTCAAAGTGAACAAGGTGATTTAGGGAAGAAAGGCAATTTAAGTGACTTTGACTGTGGCATGGTTATTGGTGCCAGACGGGCTGGTCTGAATAGTTCAGAAAGTGCTGATCTACTGGGATTTTTCCACAGAGCCATTGTAAGGTTCACAAAAAAGAGAAAATATCCAGTGCATTGCAGCTCTCCAGATGAAAATGCCTCGTTGATGCCAGAGGTGACAGGACAATGGCCAGGTTGCTTTGAGCTGAAAGGCAACTCAAATAACAACTCATTACAACCAAAGAAGGACAAAGAGCATCTCTGGATGCATGACATGCTGAACCTTGCAGCAGATGGGCTACAGCAGAGGAAGACCACTGGGTGCCACTCCTGTTAGCTAAGAACTGGAAACTGAGGTTACATTTCTCACAGGCTTTAAAATGTTTTTTAAAACTGTCGTAATTATTGCTGTCACATTCAGATGGTAGGATCAGAATTTGGTGTAGACAAAGTAAAAGCGTGGCACACTTTGGACCAATAGAAGCAGTTGAGCGTTATTAAATGCTACAGCCTGCCTGAGTACTGTTGCTGACCATGTTCATCCCTTTATGACCACAGTGTATCCATTTCCTTGTGGGTGATAAAGTACCATGTCACAAAGCTGTTTTGTTGAAAATGAAAATGACTTTGCTGGAGCAAAATGCCCTCCACAGCTACCAGATCTCAATCCAATAGAGCATGTTAGAGATGTGAAGGAGAGATTTGCATGATGGATGTGCAGCTGACAAATCTGCAGCAACTTTGTGATGATATCATGTCAATATACACCAAAATCTCTGAGAAATGTTTCAATCTTGTTGAATCTGTGCCATGAAGAAAAGGGGCCCAAGCTGCTTCTACAAAGTGTACCTAACAAAGTAGCATATCTGTATATGCCCCTCCCCCCCTCAACGCTTCCGTCATTTCCATGTTTTGTTTTTGTTCTGTCAGTATGTTTTATTTCCCATCATTAAATTTCTAATATTGTGCTCCTAGGAAGTACAATCCTCTCTAAGGTTACTGACTTAATCACTAAAAAGGTTTTGCGAGGATGCACTTCATGCTCAGGACTTCCACACTGTCTGTAATGGTATTGGCTCACAGCCAAAATTCAGTCCACCCAGGCAAAATGCTACGCTTTCCCTTGTTTGGGCCACACCAGAAGAAAAAAATATCTCTCTAGCAGAGGTCAGAACGTTCTTCCAAATATCTGCTGCTCCTCAAGCTGACATCCATCACTGTAATCACACAGTGACATCACATTTAGCACAGAACACTGTAATCCCTTAATGACCTCCAATACGATCGGTGAGCCCCGAAAGCCCTGTCCACTGCTCCAGTTATTCAAACCGAGTTGTTAGTAACCAGACAAACTGAACACTCAGATAAGAGACACAACCACACGCAGAATGAAACTCTTTCTCGTGTGTTTTCCTTCTTTATATTGGTATGTTTTCTATGACACATTGAATTCTGATACAAATACATACAGTATATGAAGTGAAGCGGCTGCTTTAGAGAAGATTTTTAGTTATATTTTGTTGACTCTAAAGGAAAAAATAAATAGTGCAATACAATACTCCAGTGGACAAAGTTTATAATTGCTGAACTCTTTCACACCATCCCACTGTTACGTGTACCTGTTCTAACTTTATTGTTTGTTTATTGTCTGTGGAATTTGATCCTGTTTGTATTTCCCGGCACTGAATTGTTCCGCAGCATTGTTTGGTGGGTTTTTTCCATTTTCTTTTCAGTATTTTACTTCAGTAACATGTTATTGTTAACATACATCAGTCTGGAAATGTGGTTTGAAAACCAGGGCACAGATAAGGTACGCTGTAATGTAAAGAGCAGGTTTAAAGAAAAAAAACCCTTTAAATTGCAGTTTCAAATAATGCTCTATGAATGTAATAGCACAATGTAGCCGAGAGAGACTAGAGTTTGATATTTTCAATGATTCTTTCATGTTTTCTGTTCTCTTGGAGCTTGTAAAGTATACACTTCCCCTCCTCTCTGCTGCCAACAAAACAATAGGAGGACGGGTAAAATAAAGTGTAACGATCATTGGAAAAGACACAACAAAAATAGGGTAACATGCCCAATATGCCAACCATTCCTCATACAGAAACATAAACAGTACACAGAATGTGTGCATGTATTCCCAACACACAAACACACACACACAGAAAAAAAAATTGAATGTCATGAAAAATTCACCTGCCTAATGATGCTTTTGTTTTAGTCAGGGTAATCAGTTTGTAGAAGCAGATTGCTGGCTGAGTGATAATTAATACAAGCAATCTGCTGCCTGTCAAAGCAAAAACAGCACTTCCAGACCTCCGCTTATTTGATCTCACCGAGATTCCACCTCTCACGACTCGTAATGGATGCCAGAACCATCCATCTACACAGCAGGGGTGAACTGGCCTGTTAAATGTGGTGCTTAATTTCCACTATTCAGCAGCATCATACACATTAGGAATTGGCCTTAGCAGACCCAGATTTAGGGTCCCGCTGAGAACAATGCACCGGGAGATGGGGGAAAGGAATTAGCAAAGGCAATTACTCAGATACGGATTTGTCTGATAATGTTCATTTTTCTGAAGACAATTACATAGCTCCACAATCTGCTGAAGCGCCAACACTCATTTTTTACCTTGTGGGCTGACCTAACACGCTTAGATCTTCCCAAGGGATTATCACGCCTCTGAAAAAGTTGCTAAGAGCAACAATTTATGATTCTGATAGCTTTGCCTGTTGTCTTACAAGCAGACGGATATGTAGTTCAGCAGTGATACCGGCATCAGCTAAGCAATGCCTTGGAGACAAGCTAGGCAAGCTGATGACGCTAGAGCGGGATGCAAGATAGCAGCAAGGGGGAGACTGGCAGAGTGTGACGTGAAGAAATTAAGAGCTTTTTAATTAACTTTTTTCCCTGAGCCTCACAACACCAGCCTGACAGCTTCAATGTGTTAGAGAAGGCAATTTTAACAGCTAAACAAAACATTAAAATCTGGACGTGAGCTGAACTGTGCACCCAGCACCACAGAAGAAAAGAGAATTCATCGACTCTGACTTTCTTTGGGGAGCTGATTAGAGACATTCAGGAAGAGTTTCCTCTTTAGATGCTTAAAAAAAGTAGTTTGTTGCTTTACAGATGAAAAATCTTAATGCACTAGATGCAAAGTTTGCTCTTGAGGAAATGCATCACAGTGCAGGAAAAAGGCCATTTTCTGTACACATTAATCCTCTCTGAATTATTTATTACAGGCAAAAATCAACGGCATTCCCAACATTAGCACGTAAAATATATTGTAATGCATATTATATATATATATATATTTTTTTTTACTGTTAACACTATTATGCTTTTTAACCAAATGGATAGTTTTTTGGAGGCAGGTTATGAGTGAATTTGAGTCAAAAAGGTGAGGCCCCACTGCTGACCTCTCCTCCTCCTGTTAACCAAACCTACATCTACGCAGCTGCTGATGCCTCTGCCATCATTCCACACACACATTCAAACACACGCTCAAGCCACACTACCAGCATCGTCTGCTTGCCTTGCCATTGCAACAGCCTGGTGGGAGGTCTAATTGGAGCAGATTGAGCTGCTGTCCTGCAACATATGGTTCGCAGCCCTGACAGCAGAAAACAAAGGAGGGACATCCACACAGGTCCTGGCCCCATCACAGACTCACCAGCTGGGTTAGACAGCCTCACACACCAATCAAATCACCATCTAAAGCCTCCAGGCTGAGGTCAAAATGCATCCCGAGGGTGCTGAATCTTTTTGTTCTTCTTCTTTCTTGTGGACGACAGTTATGAGAATGAAAATATGTTAACCCAGCATTATGGGTGAAATAAAAAAACACTCCAGTATCTAAGTTCAGATTTATGATGTATACGATTCAGTTCGTGCTTTTATGCAAGTCTTGCCAATGAATACAGCTTAATAAATTTCATATGGAAGCACAGTTATAACCCTCGTTCTCCAAACAACTTTTACTCAGACTTCCAAAACATCACAATTTTAGCCTTTAGCATCAGTCGCAAGTGACCTGGGAAGAGTCATTATTCCCTAGCAACTGGTATTTGCCAGGGCGATGCCAACTGCTTTCTAGGCCTGTGTGGCCAGGGCCTTATTTCTTAATTCACAACTACTGCAGTTAGTATGGGTTTGTGGACCACACAATGTAATGTACTGTAATGTAATTCAGTGCAATTTTTTAAACAGTTTAAAATTTCCATTGTGAATGCTCAAAAAAAAAAAGCACTTTTGGACCAATGAGTATCTGAAGTTAGATACAATTTATCCACCATTATATAACAAGTCATCTGACAGGGGAAGGTACACACTGCTAATGTGATCATAAATGTGTGGACCAATTTTTGTGCTTAAATCAACAACTGCTTTCAGCTCCCTAATGGGTTCAGAGGTGCACATTTCATTATTTTTGACACTTATTATTCAGTCTAGAAGTTCACTCTCAGTATAAATGATGTCTAAACACACACTGAATTTTTGGACTCTCAAAAATCTGCCATGACATTTGGAGCTTCAGTACGGTTTCTTATTTGGTTTAATAATATACCAAACATAAGAGTATGTTTGCATTGTGTATCTTTGATGTTTAATGGAAAACCTGAACACAATGTAAATGAGCAAGAGGTTATTCATGGAACAATTACAAACAATACTATCTAAATTAGTCAAGCACTTTTTATTAGTGTTATTGATTATAAGTACAAAGTGATTATTTTTGTGCTTGCAGACTGCTTGTTCCCAGGCAACAGCCCATAGGAGATACCTGCATAGTGAAGCATCTTCACATAAAGTATTGGTTTGTCATGTGCATATAGTATAACTAACATTTTCTGTACAGTGCATTTCACAAGATAATGTATACATAACCCCGAGAAGCACACTGATCGCATCATTATCTCTATGCGGCAAAATCGCTCCTATTGTGAGGGCAGGTGCTTCATAAATTCTGTTTGCTTACACTATTTTGCTTCCAGCCTTGGAAGAGGTTTTCGTGTCAAAGTTTGTCATGAATTCATCTTTCATCCAGCAGATACTCTATTTGGGAATGCTGAGGGTAAGGTGATAAAAAGTTAGAATAGGTAGAGGCTGCCAAGTTGTGTGATTCTGTTTCTCCTGGAAGGGAAAAGGCTTCACTTGGAATTAGAGGAGGAATAATAGCATCCTCACACATCAAAAACTTTTGGCATTCTATCTATTGGCCTCAGGGACGTTTTAGCAGATGGTGGTATACGCAGCATGGCAGTAACAATTACTCTTCCCCTGCTGAGGAACTATTTGCAATTTTATTAGAAACAAAAGACTAAATACAGACATCAAATACCCACAAGGAGCAGATATAATTAGACAAATCAAAGTTAATTTGATTCCTAACATTTCGCTGGAACAAGTGAGGGAACACGAGTCTTCAATAACACAATTTGATGGGAGATAGATCTGTGACGAACTAAACTTTTTACCACCTGGAAACCGCATTTCATTTAAGGTGACTGACAAGACTGGTGGATAATTCTTTATGTCATCACAAACACTTATAGAATTGCAGAGACTACACGCCAAAACAAAGCTGACAATTCAACATGCACTACCACTTTACCCAGTAAGTGCGAGTTTGCAGGTGTGAAATAAGGTCATATTTGATTTTCTCATTAACTTCTTTTTTTCCTCAATCTTTACACAGCTACTTCCGTGTAACACTGTGCCTTCACCAGAAAGTATGCACTGGTTGCTCCCATTTATACTTTTTATTAAGTGAACTACATTCAGCATTGTCCCTGAAGGCATCCTGTATATACATAGACACAGCACTAAAGCTGGTGCAGTACAAATGCATTGCTGTCACTACATCGCCTGTGTAGACATTGTATAATAGTTTCTATGTCAAAACAGCCTGTTCTCATTCCTGCGATGTCAAATAATGCTGCTTTGTCAAAGCTGCTTGCGTGTTTCAGTTACGCACAACTTGTCCTTCGGCAGCCGTGCATGAGTCAATGGATTATGGCATTAGTAAAATAGATCTGTCAATCCCAGCTCGTCATTTTTCAACTTGAAGGGTTTCTGTTTTGAAAAAGCATGTTTTAACCCAAACAATAATCTTCCCCTTCATTAAATAAGTAGTGGTTTAAGTGTAGTAAACAAGTAAATGAAAAGAAATTAATCTGCAAGTGGAAAAAAGCAAAACTATGTGCAAAACGCAAAGCTCTAGATGGGATGGATCTGGTTGAGAAAACTGTGTCACACCTGCAGCTACCTGACTTTAGCGGTCTCTAAAACGCTACACTGAACAACAGACTTGTGTAACGAAGACACACGGGTGGCATTTGACAAAAAACCAGCATGTGATGCCCAAGGTAGCGAAAGTATTGGTCAAGAAGTTGAGAGCTTGTTTAAACCTAGACCATTACTAGATTAAGGGAATTTTTCCTCATCCCAAGACAATAGACACCAGTTGTGGTGAGTGACCATTGGAGAGTGCAACCAATTTCACCCAGCAGTGACGACTGGCAAAGAGGGTAGTGCATCAAACTGCCAAATGGCCATTGGTAAATAACCACAGCAGCCCATAATTTTCATGGAAGATGCTGACTTGTCTGCAAACATTTGCCAACTGCTCACCAAGAGGAACCAACAATCAGTATTTTGAGTTTTGTGAGTTGATTTGTGTTTAAGTTCTGTTTAATCCTTTGTCATATTGTTTCCCAGTGCTTCTGAGTTTACTTTTGCTTTTGTTCCTCATTAGATTATATAATATTTAGCTGTCATCTTTTGAGATCCCTGTTTCACCAGTCAAGTCCCTGTGTCTGTCTAGTCCCTCTGTGTTCTCTCTCCATGGCCTTTATTTAGTTCTGTCGAGTTTGCATGTCTTATTCCATGTCTCAGTGTTTGCTACTTCCTGCTTTATTTTGATAATCTTTTATTTTGGGTGTGTTATGTTCAGGCTTGCTTCCCTTATTTCATTAATTCAATTCAATTTAATTATACAGTCTCACATTAACATTTGCCTCAAGCCCCTTTATATTGTAAAGTAGAGAGTCTACAATGATAGGCATTAGTTAGATTCAGGCTACGTCCACACAAACACAGGTATTTTTGAAAGGCAACTTTTTCTGTGTGTTGGGTATGGAAGAGGATTAGGGCCACTGGGAAAAAAAGGGCATGTCTTTTTTTTCTTCTTTTCCAGAATTCTGAGAAAAAACTTACTTTAATCTTAGATTCTGAGATTAAAGTCAGAATTCTGATTTTTTTTCTCATAATTCTGACTTTTATCTCAGAATTTTGAGAAAAAAGTCAGAATTCTGACTTTTTTTCCTCAGAATTGTGGAAAAGATATTGATATTGAAGAATGATTCCACCTCACTGTCTGTCCACACGTAGGACTCATTTCCGTTTCTATGCGCCATCTTTGTTTACTCTTTCCCTCCCAGGCTTCTAGACTTCTGATTGGCGAACATTTCTACACGGTCAAGTCATTTTGGAGGATTGTGTGAAGCAATTGTGCCAAATATTTATCACATGTTTTCTACCCCCCCTTCTCATCAGTTTTTACTGTCCATTCATCTTTCATAAAGAAGGGACAGATGCAGGCATAGAGTAAAGGAGAGAGGAAGGTCATTTTAAGTTCAGTCATGCAGATGAAAGGACGAATAAAGAAAGCAAGTCAGAGAAAAGGAGAGTTAATGATTTATGCTGTCATTCGTGTGACCGTGCTGGGACAGTCCCTGCCTGATGATGCATTCAGTGGACTTGATTGCTCCATCCGCTTATTTCATCCAGATGAGAGGTCCTTTAATGCTTTCCCACTTGCCAACCTGATCTACTTTCTGTTTTTTTTCTTTTTCTCTTCTTTTCAAGCTAAGGACGTTGGACGTAAAATGAGGATGATGCTAAGTGACTGGCATGTTTAGGGAACTTGACCTTGTGGCGACTATTTTGAAAAAAATAGTACACACAAATATTTAATTTGTGAGGGGACACACACACACACACACACACACACACACACACACACACACACACACACACACACACACACACACACACACACACACACACACAGCATAGAGTCTGAGGTTTACACATATTCATAACACAACAAAGACACATATGGTTCAGCAAAAGTGCAACAAGAAGAAAGGTGAATGAATGAACATATGAGTGAATAATGAAAAAGTGAATGTAAGTGGTTTTGAGACAAAACACTGGGCGAGATTTTCCAGAGCTGTCTAAGAATGACGGATATCTCTAATATGAGCTCATTTATTTTTGATTGGCAAGGCTGATTGAATTCCATTCAGAGCCACTGTCAACATGTCCTCATTTCAAACTCCCACATCTCCCTTGGCGGGTAATCAAGCACTTTGAAAACTGTTTGATGAAAGAAATTTGGCCAGATCATTCAAGAGGACACTGCATAAACAAATCTATTAAACCACACAATTCAGAGCAAGAAACACACTGGATGAACATGTTTCACTGGCTAAATGTGTGGTGGTGACAGTATTAACACATCGGAAAACAGCTAATAATCAATGTGACTCAGGTTAATAATCCATTTTGATAATGACTTAAATAGGGAGTGAACTGAAACAGGACAAACAAACAAATAAATAATGATGAAACACGATATACAGCCAGTAAATAATAGAGTGCCATTTTCTTTTCCTTTGAACTGAGGTGAATGCAGAAGTGTCAGAGTTCAAACAGCCAGTAATAAGCAAATTAGTTTGATGTTGATTTCTAGAAGGTTTACAATAACCAGCAAATTGCTAATCAGTTTGGCAATTGTAAACAAGTGGCAACATCCAGAGCCCTGTACTACAATTTGATTTCAGTATACACAGGATGTCTTCTGCTATTTGGCTTCACTTACCCTAACATTGGCAATTAGGATAAGTGGTCACACAAAGCTGGTTATCAACTTGCTAAGTCAGTTGCTAAGTTTATTGGCAGGAGAGCAACTGTATAATATAGCGTTAAAAGGGTGCACTTTAAGCACCATGTTTGCTAAAACGGCTACTATGTTAATAAAGTTTAGCCTGTTTGAAGGAGAGTTTTAGTTGGTGCTCTTTCAGATGTAGCCTCAGTAGTGTTTAATGGTGTGAGAGCAATGATTAAATATAGACTTCAAATGTTGGGTTAATCTACAGCAACTTGAATATAGGTATCTTGCTTTATGATCATATATTAATGCATATAGGACAACAAAATATCTGTAAAATTGTTTTCTGCCCACAGAATAAATAAATATTGGAGTAAGGTTGTGTGTAAGAATCTATATTTAATAATGATGGTTATCGGGGGAACAAAGAGACATTAAAAACTCTACTGTGCAGAGAGATCCGTGTGGTCTTCCAGGAATTGTGACCTTGTTTTCCAGATAATTGATTGGTCAGTAGGTTCATAGTAAGAAGTGATCCACCTACGTAGTAGAGATTACATAGCGCTATCCCTCAAACTACTCAGATAACATGAAATCAAGGAAATAGAAAGTGGCAAGAATACCTCATACTGCCACTTACCCAGTGCTTTGTGTTAACCCCTTACAGAAGAAATAAAAACATTTAGGCCTGGTACAAAAACTGTTTTTTGACATCAAAGTAATTCCACAGTTTGGAACCTGCAAACACTGGTCACCTATGTTTGGCAGTCAAGCTCTTGTAATAACCAGCAGAGATCGAATAACCAATGAAAGTAGACACCCAGGCACTGAAGGGGCCCTTGACGTACAGTACTTTGGCAATTTAAAGTAATGAGCAAGAGTACGATTTTAAAAATCAATAAAGTATTTAACAGGCAGGCAATGCAAACTGAATAGATAGATTTTTTAAAAAAATGATCTATAAGTAATGAATTGTTTGCCTGAAAAGCCCCTTTTTAAATTCAAACATTAAACTAATTTTGAACATTAAAAAAGGAAATTAAAGTGTCTTATTTTGTGTTGCTGGCACCAAATAGTTTATAAATATAGCAGATGCCGCAATTTAAAATAGATAGCATACTGCAACTTCACTTACCTGGAGATCTGAAGGTCCAGGCTTCGTCATCATCAAAGTGTGTATCTCCAGCCGTAAACCTCTCTCCAGGGAAAAATGCATGTGCCACTGTGCCCCCCGGCCCATCAAAGGGGTATCCATCATTGTGGTCAGCCTTGGTGAAGTCGATCTGAATGTCTGCATTACTTCCAGCCACCTCGTGAAAGTTAAGTGGTGCAATGTCGCTCCAGACCTTCAAGGCGTAGTACATGAGGGCTCGAACAGTGTCCCTGCCCAATAAGGCAGAATCCTTAGGGAAAGTCCGCACTCTGAGAGAGAGAGAGAGAGAAAGTGGAGAAAAGAAGTATATCAAATATAATGAAGGAGAGGGAGAAGAACTGTGTGAAAAAGGAGTTGAGGTGACTAATGAAGAAAATGGATGGGATGCTGACAAAAAAAGTTGATAATGGACAGGGTAACTGTGAGAAGGAAAAGACTAGAACTAGCCACAGCTATGTATATACTGATACAAGGGTGGATCCTCATTGGTACAAGTCATGCCTGTGAGCTAAAAGGTCAACCTTTTATTACTCTTGGGTGTTCATGACATATAGATGGGAGAGCCCTAATTAGGTAATCTCACCCACATTTCTAGCTTTACACACAGTAACCTGCCCACCAGCTGTTCAAACCTTCAGTTTATGAGGGTCTACCAATCAAAACAAAGCTGCCTTTAAGGGAAAAGTGAGGTTGTTTCACTGGCTCCACTGAAATGCTGCATTGAGCTGTGACTCATAAAAAGCTACTCTAATGGAGTTCAGCATAAAAATACAAAACTAGAAACTAGCATAATAGGCCCCTTTTGAATTAAAACTAACAATCTTGTTTGAGATGGTATCCTCAGAAGTAAAATGAATAAAGGACTGGTGAGTAGGTGATTAAGCACACGAGGAAAATTCGAAAAAGGAAAAAGAAGCACAAGATGTAGGGAGCTCTGGACTGCCTAAGAGCATGAAGATCGACTAAATAATGTCTGCCACCTGCACAAAAAATCCTGATTCTGTGATTTCACTGGAGTGCGTGTGTGTGTGTGTTTTAAACTTAAAAAATAAATAAATATATATATCATGGTTAGATGCTGCTGCCACTTATTACGTCCCAATATCTGGAGAATACAATGTGCATTCGCGACATTGGCATCAGCTGTTGGGAACACCTTACAAGCCTTACCCTGTTCTTACATTTCTCTATTCTTCATTTACCAATCAGTATAACATCTCTGAAGTCATTCCTTTCTGATAGCTACAGTAGAAACAGCACAGAAATGAACAGAAAACCACTCAAATGTCAAACTAAGTTTGCCCACCTCCTCTCCACCCATTTCCCATTTCCCCTTTCCTCTTCATTCTCTCATTGTCTCTACAATCTCTTTTCTTTTCTTTCCATCCATCAGCCTTCGCCCCCTCCTTCATCTCTGCTTCTACATGATGCACTTACCCTCTTTGTCCCTACAAGCACACTTTGTCTAAATACAAGAAGCCATTTTGCCATTGCAGGCTGCTCTAGGAAATTTAATCAGCGTGTGATACTGACAGAGTATAAGAAGAGTGAATGCCACCTTATCCTCCCATTACAACTAGCTTCAGGCTAGTATCATGGATAAGTAAAGGAATAACATGCCAATACATTATTTATTTATTTATTTATTTTTATTGGTGTGTGTGTTACTGCTGCATGTATTTTCTCTTACATCATTGTGGAGAAATTATGGCACATTCCTGTTACCATCCTAGACGCCCACAGCTTATGCACAGCTCTGTTAAGGTCCCGCCACAACATTTCAATCAGCACGGTGGTGCAGTGGTTAGTACAGCAAGAAGGTCCTGAGTTCAATTCCACTATCGGGCCAGGGTCTTTCTGTGTAGAGTTTGCGTGGCTTCTCTTTGAGTACCCCGACTTCCTCCCACAATCCAAAGACATGCAATTAGTGGGGTTAGGTTAATCGGCGATTCTAAATTGCCTATAGTTATGAATGTGAGTGCGAATGGTTGTCTATCTCTATGTGTTAACCCTGCAACAGACTTGTTGACCTGTCCAGGCTGTACCCTGCCTCTTGCCCTAAGACAGCTGGGATAGGCTCTAGCCCCCCCGCGACCCTGAATTGGATAAGTGGACTTTCTGTTGTAGATTTGCTGCTGTCCTTGGAACCCAGTTGAAGCTAAATTTTAGCTGTCAGGCAGATTGCCTTACATTTAACTCTTTAATACTTTGCACGACCATGAGCTACTCTGTATACAAAGTCAAGAGGTCCTGTGGCTGTAAAACTCCAAATCATCATCCCTTCAGAGTCCATGTGCTTTTTTGTGTGTGTTTGTTTTTGTTGGTTTTTTTTTTCAGAGAAGAGGTTTTCTGTTGGCAAAAATTCGAAACAGGCCATAGAACAGCTCATGATCCAAAGCATACCACATCGTCTATAAAACACAGTGGAGGCAGACAATGGCTTGGGCATAAACATGTTATTGATTTCATTGACAGCGTTTATTGATGATGTGACACAGGACAGAAGCAGTAGTCAGTCACCTGATCTTAACTCAATTGAGCATGCATTTCACTTGAAGACTAAACTTCGGACACGAAGGCCCACAAACAACAGCAACTGAAAGCCGCTGAAGTAAAGGCCTGGCAGAGCATTAAAAAGGAGGAAACCCAGCATCTGGTGATGTCCATGAGTTCAAGACTTCAGGCTGTCATGGTCAGCAAAGGGTTTTCTGTCATGGTCCCTGTGCCTGCCCAGCCAGCCCAGTGTGGACACAAATGTTTTTGGTCTGTTTTTTCCATCCCCTCTCTTGCTCGCCTCGGTTCCTCTCTCCTGTCTCTCTGTCCTCAGATTGAGCTCCCGCCTGTGGCCCACACACCTGCAGCTGATCACCTGTGATTCCACATTTGTTTGCCATCTCTTCTTAAGGCAGGGGCACTGAGCTGTACGTCGCTGGAATATTGAGGCACTCTAGTTAGTATTGCCCGGTTCTGCAGAATGCAGTCGTTTCTTGTGCTTGCTTTGGAGTAACCCTCGTCTCTGTGAATAGGTTTCCCGGGTCTATCTCGTACCGTGACCCCTGGACCCCTGAGCGTGAGAGGAACTGCCTGGTGTGTAGGGATGGGTACCGGTATCATGATGGCACCGGTTCTGACATAAACGGTAGTAACCAGACCGAAAAGCAGCGCACATTTTGGTGCTTTATTTCGGTGCTTTTTTTTCCTGAGCTGTGACGACTTTAGATTCTTGCCAATCATTTTAGATTTCCGAGGATAGTAGGCGGGGCCAGGTACGTACGTTCTTGTAGAGCAGAGCTACAGATTAAAAATGCCCAAGGCAAAGCGGTCAAAAGTCTGGCTGTACTTCACAGCAAAATATGCAAACTCAGCAGCAACAAGTGCTTAAAGCCGCTCTTCTCTGCGTGAGTAGCTTAATATTGTTGTTGAGTAGGCTAACCACGTTATTACATTAATGCATGTAAGGTGAACTAGCAAACATCATCATAGCTACATGCGGCTGTCTTCTTGTTTGATGGCAGATGCTCCCTTCACCCTGGCCAAAAAGGCTAAAATGACCAAAGAAAAAGTGGAAAACAGCTAAACATGAGAGGTTTAGGACAAAGTTTGTGTTTATTAATTTATTTATTTTTTTCCCATTGTTTAAGCACTGCTTCCAGCCAAGAGTGATACCATATCTGCCCTATAGCTGCAGAAAAGGCTAACATTGTTATCTTTTTACAAAAAACAGCTGAACATGAGAGGTTTTTGGACCAATTGTCTGTTCTCCATTCTTTAAGCACCGGTTTGAGCACCGTTTAAGCACCGGCACCGTTTCAAAAGTACCGGTTTGGCACCGGTATTGGATAAAACCTAAACGATACCCATCCCTACTGGTGTGGAGTTGGTGTTGACAAGGAGCGGAGCGAATGTGAAGCCTTTGTGTTTCCCAGACCCTGTGGACTTTGAACCACAGTGTTTATAGGGCACCCGGTGTGGAGAAATAAAGAACTGTTTAAATCGCATCTCTCAGTCTGTGTATTAAAAAAGAACATTTTATTTTCAGTTATTTAATTTGTCGAATTACTTTTGAGCCCCTGAAATTTAAGGGATTGTTTAAAAAGGAAAAAAATGCCTTAGTTCCTCACATTTTTATGCAATCTTTTTGTTCAAACCACTGAATTAAAGCTAAAAGTCTGCGCTTCAACTGCATCTGAGTTGTTTCATTTAAAATTGGGGGAGAAAAAAAGTAAAATTAGAAAAAATATTTAAACACCTAACTGTATTATTTTAGATAGACCTCTTGAATAGTTTTATATAATAAAGTCCCAGTTTTCCATGCTGGGAATTTCCTTGAGGCAGGTATGACATGTTACAGAAGACAATTTGAAAATGCAGATAGGCACACATCGTCGTGTGAGACAAGCTCTGGGTAACACAACTTTTACACGTACCTGCGCCAAAGCAAAAATGACCATCTGTCAGACCACCTGCATTGCATTCATTTGTGCTGCAATTTACATGAAAGAGGAAACAGAACCCATAAAAAGGCAAATGTGGGTAAATATAAACCATGCCGGGGAAGTTGAAGGTGAACACCTTTAGAGTGAGCTGAACTTCAGCGGAGCTGTGGCTTTTCATTAAATCCTGGATAAACTGGCTTACAAATTAATTCTCCTTTACTCAAGGGACACCACACTGTTTTTCTGTTTGGATGATGTTTTAATCCACTTATAAAAAAAATCTCCACCACAGATTTAAGAAAATAGGCTCAACTGGTCCTATGAGGCATGAAATTAAAATTGCTTCTACATCACATACTATAGATTTGATCAACACGAAATGTCCACACAGGCAAGAGATAGGCAGGTGACAGGGTGCACAGCGAGGGAACCTACTTTACTGGCATTATGAGGGGAAAAAAAAGATTTAATTAAAATCAAAGCATTAGTCAGTTTGTTTAAGCTATATACTTATACTCTAGTTTTTCTTTTAATTTATTTCTGACAAAGTGGTTGCTCAAGAAAATGTCCGTCCAGACCAGCCTTGCTGTTAGTGCCAGTTATCTGGGCTGCTGCACATAAAGGCTTAAATCTACAGGATTACAACTGTTCTTTTTCAGAATCTCAGTGTGTTACTTGCCCCTCTTGGCCTCGTCTGCCCTTTATGCTGCAAAAATCTAGCTCCACAACAAAACCCTTGGTATGTATGAACAGCTTAGACAAGCTGATCCAGTTATCGGCCTGCCAAACTCACAATGTGACAATCACTGTAAACATTTAGGTCACAAATAAATTCAGAGATGGAGCTTCTGTCACTACAAACAATTCTAAGAAAGAAAAAAAAACCCCTCTATTGTCATTCCCATCTCTTCTTTTGTTGAATTTGTCACCTTAAAAGCCAAATCTCCTGTCAAGCAAACCTTCTGTTTGACATTTGTTTCAGTTCATACTTGAATTCTTTATGATTAAGGACTTGCTGATCGATGATGACTCATTCCTCCGACTGAATCGTTTCCCCTTTGTTTTGCTATTCAAGAACGGATGAAGAACAGTGGTTCATTATGATCATTTTTAAAAGTTCATTCGTTTTTCTTGTTTTTCTTTTCTCTACATTCTGGGAGCTCCCGGGGCAGTTTGTTCTGGCAAGTCCTTCGTAGCCACACTTTTCTAGTGATAATGGGCTTCTGGCATATGGCATTTTCTCACATTTAGTGATTTCAACAGCTTTGTTTACTGTCCATTTCAAGTATATCTCAGTCTCATTCAGCCTTGCTTTTAAATTCTGTAATTGCTACACCAAATAAAAGGCCTGCGGTGCTCTGAGCCCTGTGAATTAGAAAGACACATACTGTTTGTCCTCTTGTCTGAGCACCGAGGCTGCTGTGTGAATTCCTGCCAAACCTGACAGCTTATCACAGAAGTTTGAACGTTAATACATACCCTCTACAAACAAAGTTGTAATTCAGGTGAGCAATGCTGACTAGCAGCGTGTTTGCCAATGTGCAATGGGAGTCGGACAAAGACACTGCTCTTGTCTCCAAAAGTAAAACGTGTGCTTGTGGACTAAACTTTGTTAAGCATTAAACAACTTAAAAATACAATTCTACATTTTGTTTTTAGTAATTTCACAAAGTGACAAACTATTTTATTTCAGAAGTACACACTGTCCAATCTTCAAACAAAAGATACGATAGTGAACAGGATGAAGGGAGGGAGTGGATAGATGATCATCATCATCATAAGAAAAAACAGACACAAACTATAAGGGAGAGTGAGCAAAAGGGAGCATAACAAGCAAAAACACAGCAACTCTCCTATTACAGAAATATTTCTGACAACTCCCTGTGGCTTCATCTTCCACAGTTCTAACTTTAGTCAGAGTCAAGCAGCCTATTCTCTATGAGAATGACGAGTTCCTTATGTTTCAGCGTTTCTCGGGGCTACTACACTCAGAGGGATCAGTGATCACATAGACACATTTCCATCTCTGACAGAGATGTCTCCTTTCCTCATCCACCAAAAAATGTTCCTCACTACAAAAGCTTTTTAAAAGCTGCTTCTGTTGCAGGCTTGTAAGGCAGCACGGAGGTGCACGAGAGAGGGAGCGTGCATGAAAGAGAGCGAAAGGGAGGAAGCAGATTAGATACTATCCTCTTAATGCCGGCGATACATGGGTGTGAACTGAGGAGTAGAAAATTAGAGGTTTGAGGATGTTTCTTTTCTTTAGCTGGCAGTTACACCAACTTAGCACAAAATAATGAAGTCGTCACTGATAAATGGAAATATTTGAGAAAAAAATGGTTCATGTTAATGTCTTTGTAATCTTGCAAAAATGACATTTACATTAACTGAGAACTGATGGTGAAATGCGAGTTCTGCACAGAGCAGACGCAAGCTCCACAACTGGCCCCACACCCTGCAAAATTAAACCCATTTTTAAATTATTTCCCTTTGAGGAACTGGCTAGTTCCTCAAAGCATTCAGAGAATAATGATGATAATCAATGAACCAAATTTAAATAAGGTAATCTTCCCTGGCATGTTCATACTACAGATGTCATGCTGCCAGACATTTAGTAGCTGGTCACAGTACACAGTAGACTTACATGGTTCTTCATATCCAATTCAATACCAAAACAAAATGATCATCCCATGTACTCAAACATAAACTCCTTTATTAAAAACTCATTGACATGATGGTAAGACAATTACTATAGTTGTTAACATTATATTTAGTTGAAAAGACAGAGTGAAATTTTAATGATTATGACTGGAAACATTTTATCCAATGGTTAAAATGTTGATTTCACAACGGCAGTGCCAGCTGTAGCAAACATTGGAGGATAACGTGAGAAGGAAAATATTTTGAATGTTGTTTCTGAGAACGGATACTTAGTCAACTTGAATTCTTTAAACACATCTGGATGGTGGTCTTCTAAGTGCTTCACTAAATTGGAATATTTTTCTCAGTTAGTCCAAGAAACGCAGTAACATCATTTGTACATTGCCTTTTGCAAATCAATTTTCACACCCTAGTTACCCCCACCTCAAATGCAAAATACTTCCATATCCAACTCTGGCTTTCTTATCAGCTGTACTAGCCGCCATCTTCCAGATGTAGTTTGTGCTGCGCCATTTGTTGTTTTTCTTTGTACAACGTTAGATTAGAGTACGTATGTTCACATTTTGGACAGAGAGGACAGATGGTTTGAAAGAGGAGTGAAAGAAGCCATCTATGTCCACTGTGAGCGACCATCTTTGAACAGAGGCGGGGGTTTACGACACCAACTCTCTGCCATCTATAATCCAGTTTTGAG
>NW_005187433.1:3177283-3178910 GCF_000239375.1 Pundamilia nyererei | reverse complement strand
AGGTGAAACGTCTTCAAGCAACTTAAAGAAGTCCAGACGCTTTTCTTTGCAAGCTCCTTTGACTACGATGACCTGGATGACTGAGAACCTTCACAGACAGTACGTATGTAACAACTCTTTAGTTCCATGTATTGTTTGTTATTGTGTCTGATTGGCAAATTCCAGTTAGGTTATATTGCCACCTATTGACAGCTTGACAGCTCTTCAAAATTAAGTGGAAAATCTCTATTTTACAAAAATACTTTTGTACATCCAGACATGCAGTATCCTCTGCAAGCGCTGCTCTGACCACCCACATTGCACGCCCCGCAATTTCACTACAAGTATGTGCATTAACAGCAACTTCTGTATCAACTGGCTAAGATTTCACGTGGAGGACCATCTTCAGTGATGACAGCTGGTCTGTGGCTAAAATCGAGCAGTTTGCAGCAATTTTCTATTGAAGAGTCCATAGTTTCCAAGCCAGAAGGCAGTGTGTCAAATGTGGAGACTAGGAAGGTGCTCATCGGTTGCGCACTGTGAATTGCTGGCCACAGGGAGAGGCTGTCAACGTGTTCTCACGTAGCAACCTGAGGCGTCTGAGGGAGAACATTCAGCAGAAACAACTACAACTGCTTTCCATCCTGCCATTGCGTGCCTGCACAAAGCACATTGAAAATGCAGGAGTTTTTTTTTAAGTTTTTTTTTACGGACATCAGCACATACAGTAACTTAAATTTCTTTTTTTGGACTTTGTCCACTAGCAGTAAATTAAAAATAAGGTGGACAAAAGCAGGGGCCAGGTACTGCCTCTTTTTAACTTGGTAACCTGGGAGATTCATGGCCAAAGATTGGCCCATGTCATTTTCTCATGGTAGAGAAATGTATTTAATTTTTTTTAACAGTTTCTATCATAATAGTTCACAGTTTATTTGTGCTGCACAATATAGGTAATTTGTCTTAATAGGCTAAAATTAGGCTGACTTATGAAATGACTTAATTCTGTAAAGACTGTCCCTTTACTCATGGCCTCTTTTTATCGGGATCAGAAGCATTGTGCGGGCATATCAGCAGCACTGATGTTCCAAAAACATGCCATTAAAAGTTGTTATGCAATATTACACAGATCATACTGGGACCTTAAAACAATGTTTTCCTCTTAATATCTCTGATTCATTGGTAGAACCCATCTGATCGACTGTGATGCAGGGGTTGCACTGCTAGAAGAATTGAAATTGTGAAGAAAATAAAGTAATTGTCAAAATAATTTTTCCCCACCAAACTGACCCAAGAGAGAGGAGAACGTGAACCGGCCCATCAAAAATCTGACTGACTGTCCCGATTACTCTCCTGTCCCTGGATCAAAGTGTTGAAACACAGGAAAAGATTGTAAAATAGCAGCCATGGTGACGATCAGGGCAATCGTGGCTCAAGAGTTGGGAGTTTGCCTTGTAATCGGAAGATTGCCGGTTCGAGCCCCGGCTTGGACAGTCTCGGTCGTTGTGTCCTTGGGCAAGACACTTCACCTGTTGCCTGGTGGTCAGAGGGCCCGGTGGCGCCAGTGTCCGGCAGCCTTGCCTCTGTCAGTGCGCCCTAGGGTGGCTGTGGCTACAATGCAGCTTGCCATTGCCAGTGCGTGGATGACTGG
>NW_005187433.1:3175238-3176652 GCF_000239375.1 Pundamilia nyererei | reverse complement strand
CAGAGTGATGATCCAGTTGAGGACAGGCAGGGAGGAAAGTGGAGCGCGATGGCAAAATGCAGAGTGAGGGAGAGAAAAACATGAAGAAACCTCTAACGCTCTTTTGCTGTCCCCCGCCTTCAGCCTCTCAGCAGGCTTTTACCTCCTGTGGTTTTGCTGCTGCACAGAGACATGAGCTGACATCAAAAGTGATGCTAAAAAGTACATGTGCACGCAAACACACAGGCACACACACCTAATATTCACCTCCTGTGCTCCACTACCCTCCGTAGACATAAGCTGATTACCCTGCAAATTGAAAGCTCATATAGCAGATGGTGATTCATATGCATTTTAGATGCACACATGTATAATGTGGCTCAAACACTGAGACACAGACTCACAAAAACGGGAAAATATTCCACAGACAGACTCAGACTGTGTATTAAACCAAAAAATTCTTAGATATATATCTCTTACACACACACACACACACACACACACACACACACACACACACACACACACACACACACACACACACACCCCATGTCATTTAGGCTGAAGATGAAAGTCACTAAATTAAAAGGCTCTGCGTGAGTCTACCCTCTTCCAAAAATATCGGTCTCTCCCCCTTTCAGTCTGCATCTCCCTCTTTTCTCATTCTCTTTCTTTCCTGTTTGTTGCAGTCACCGACTCTACGATGCTGATGTGAAATCTCGGTCCCTAATAGGATAACGGTGTTATAGTTATTCTTAAGGATCTACCAAGCAATTTCACAGGTTAGTGGCCTCAAATGCCAGGAGAGGGAAACAATTTCAGAGAACTTCGCAGTGCCAGAATTATGGCAGGTTATAGCTTTCAGTGTTGTGATTTCTTTCAGTCTCTTTTAACCAGCTTTTAGTCTAGATTCGATCAAGCTCTTTTCTATAATCATCATTATTACTGATGCTTTTAATCCTGTTTTTATTCTTTGTCATTTCCATGTTTATCTTTTCAATTTATTTTTTATTTCATTCTTTGGTTTGTGCGTCTTGTGTCCTGTGACCATTCATCAGTGAAGCCCTTTGAACTGTGCTAACCCGTATGACAGGTGCAATAGAAATAGAATTTTATTGATTCATTTGTTCTGGGAGGCACGTTTGCTCTACAGTATAGGCATTTCTCATGTATGTATATATAAGATCAATCCAAGGTGCATTCTGCCTGGGCTGAGAAGACAGTTTATTACTGATGGCATTCATTCCGTCCAGCAGAGTAAACCTGTGTTTGTGCAAACACCATGTACAAACCCCCCTCCCAAAAAACTTTGTTTTAAATTGAGATTTAATTTATATGTCTTCTCGTCTCATACAGACTATCCGTGAATTGTGGTATGGGTGATCTGTGTGGGAAGAGAGAACGGTCTTGGATCATCATGCGATGAGTTCAGAGA
>NW_005187433.1:3157292-3175017 GCF_000239375.1 Pundamilia nyererei | reverse complement strand
TATCTTATCTTATCTTAGTTTTTATAGTTTAGTTTATATATAGTTTCTAGCAACCAACCGCTTCTAGGAGGTCAGTGACCAGTCTCTAGGTCTGCGAGTCTGCAATCGATTTCACAGTGACTGCCAGCAATCTCCAGTAACCACTGACAACCAGTCAGGAAATAAACATTTTTCCCTAGCAACCACTGGTTATTAGTTGGTGACCTACTGACCTACTCCAAACCTGTGCTACTGGGGTCTTAATATGTAGAATGGAATTAAGTTTGCACATATTTCTCGCATTTTTGTCACTTTCCTCCAGTGCCACCACTGTTTGGAATCTCTTTTGTTTTTTTTCCATTCTCATGATGAGTACTGCCGATGAACAGTAGCATTATATGTGCAGATTTCTTTTTTCTTCTTCTTCTGGTTCCATTTATTAAAAGAAATAAAGATTTACTGCTGGCTGAGTTGTGAAGGGTGTCCGAGGTAGTTATATTTAGATGAGGAGGAATTCAACAGCATGGTGTCCTAAAAATATGGAGCTTTTCAATGCTTGTAATGTTAGTGAAAGCAAATCCTGTCCTTTTCTTTAATATTTCGAAGCTGAAATCCAACCACATCTTTATCTTGTATCTATCTTTTAAAAACACAGCTCTAAGAATCAAACAAGCTCTGTCCAGACTAGTGTTTTAGCACAATGTCAGGAATAATCTCTGTCTCTGAAAAGATCACAAGATCATTCACATGCACTGGGTATGCTGGTGCAAGAAAGCAGATGACTGGTTGACCAGATGTTGGTTTGCTTGATTTGGCATCATGGAAAACGTAGGTTAGGAGTCATAGCAAAGCAAATAGGGTGAGATTATCTACTGGCAGAGGAAGGCTAGGAATGGGAAACTGATCACCCCGAAGGAAGAGGAAAATCAGTAAAAGTATGTGAGAATAATTAGTGTATTTTAGCTATGAGACCCATTAAGGAAAAGTGAATGTGGGTGTCAGCATTTTCACTAGATCAGCACTGTTTCTAAAAGTCTTTATTTGGATGCTAGGCGTAAATGTATAAAAAGTTACACATTTTAAAACTAAAACAAATTAGTATGGCTGTACCCCAAGAAGACATAAATATAATGATGATACATCGCAATACGTAAAGAGAATGATGCCATTGTGGACCTACATTCATTTTTGTGGTCATTAAGGCTGTGTTTGGGCTCCTACGCCGCTCGTTCTTGTACTCTGTTCATTTACTTGATTAGAAAGATGATAGTGCAAGTCTAAAGAGATGGATGGGAGTTGGTGACTTTGCAATCCAATAAAATCTAGCTCCATGATTTAATGAATGTAGAGGGGGAAAAAAATGCAATCTTGCTCTTCATGTTTGCGTCTTCTCTTCTTTGTTATTCTCATCATCCTCCCCATTTAGTTTTTTGTTTTTTTTCTTAGCTCTGCTCAGCTCGCTACACCTATCTGTTTGAGTTATCAGTGGGACTGCTAATGACTGCCTGGCTGTCTGCTGTGATAATGGGCTAACAATATGAGGTAATGAGCTAACAGTGAGCTGTTACACAACTAGGCCGTTGATGTCTATAACATACTTGGGTTGAGTGAAGCGTGGTGTGTCGGCGTGTGTGCAACAGAAAAAGGAAAGAGGTAAGCAGGAGTTAAATTGGGATTAAGGGCTCACGCTTAGCAAAGAGGCTCTCAAAGGAAAAAAAAACACATAGCCAAAATCACTTACTCATTTCTATTGTGGAAAAATGCATTCTTTAATTCTAAGAGGCTAAAATAAATAGCCTAGCCCCTTATCTTTATTCCTTTGCATGAAGTATCTGACACCCACCTCTCATCACCTACTCCTAGCACATTTCCAGAACATAATGATGTGAATGATGTGTGTGAACAAGCAAGGGAGACTGTGAAGTGCCAGTCAATCAGATGCCGTCAATGTGCTGAGGTGAGCTAAATCAGGAGCGAGTGGGCGAGTCTCTGCTTCTCACTGTAACTTAATGTGACGTTTTAATTAAAGAGTCCATATATAACGGTGAAGACCTTAGCTTGATGAGGGACCCCGAAAGAGTCACAAATGAAATGCTGCATATAATGAACGTGTATGTCTATGAACACCAGTAGAAAAACCAAAGTTCTGTTTAAGCATTAACCGTGATTCCTTCGTTAAAACTTGAAAGGATGTGATTAATATTAATATAGTCTTCAGTAGAAACAGATACTGCACAATCATTGTTAACCAAGCTTATGATTTTGCAGAACATGAAACTCCTGGACATATCTCAGTCGTGGAACTTAAAAGCTATAACCATTTATCAAAACCATTTCTTTCTGTATGGTGATTTTTACTGTTTGTATATCAGCAATATCAATAATAACAATAATAATAATAATATTTATTTATTGATGTTCTGTTGCTATTACAAGCAGTTATTTCTTGCTTTTGCGTATTGTATGACAAAGACAAAACTGAACCATTACAGTCTTGCAAGTACGGTAACTGTGCATTAAATATGGCAAACTTTACTATATTGTGAATCACTTTTAATTTAATTAAACAAAAAAAGCTATATCCACGCAGGAAAAAAATTCACAGCAATGTGGCGACTAGAGACTCTTTAAAAAAGAGAGAGAGAGAGAAAAAAACAGAATCAGCATTGAGTGACTAAAGAATAAGGATCCCATATCCTGGGAAGGATACTGTTGACTAACATATAACCTGGTTGTAAATAAATTAGAAGGTTACCTAGGTAACTAGATCACGGAATGCCCAATTACGACCAGTCATCAGCAACAAAGTTATTTGTGGCTTAAGGAGGTACACACCCCAGCCTATCTGTTCAGTGTGTGACAGCTTTGGACCCGTCAAGAGGGTTCGTTTGAGTACTGTGATCGCTGGGTGCTGTCTCCTGGTGTTAAGTGAACTGTTTCCTGACCACTACCGAACCCTAATCTACAACTGCCTGGGTAAAAATCTCTTTATCAAGACCATCCATCCATTTTATTCTACTTATATAATTGAGGGGGCGACTGGAGCCCATCCCAGCTGTCATGGTACACTTTGCCAAGGTTATAGATTGTCACAGGTAGAAACAGCCATACACACAATTACAGTAAACTTAATCCCCTGCATGCCTTTGCATATTCTCCCCTGTGTCCCCACTTCCTCCCATATTCCAAACTCCACAAAGAAAGGCTGCAGACTGGATTCAAATCTAGGACCTTCTTGCCGTGAAGTGACACCACTTCATCCATACACCACAGTACTGGCTATTGTTAATGCCAAATATGTGAGATGGACCAGTGCTTCATAAAATAAACCCCAAAATGCGAGTATGAGAGAGGAGCTGAGCTGCTGGGACAAATTGATCCTGCTGATTACTAAGTGCAGTGCGAGCACAGGCCAGCGGGTCAGTGGTGAGGGGGGTATAGCCGTGACTGGTGTGGGTACATGCTAATTTAAGCTTTCTCCTGAGGTAGCTGTACAATGGACCATAACATTTTGAGTTACTGAGGTAAGCCAAAGGAATTTTATAAAATATTATGTAATATTATCACTTTTATTTTATAATTGTACTGTTTTGTTTCAACTCATTGTTTGAAGTCCCTTAAACTCCAAAGCTGTATGTTTTATTTAATGATCAGGTTTTTTATTTATTTATATTTTCCCTTCAGATATCTTCACCTTTACTTTCTTCTTGCTTTATTGAAATGGAATATGTAAGAAGAACCAATTTGCCAAAAACACGATGTTCTTCTTCTAGGTTATTTTGACTTCTTGTGAGCAATGTGTATATTTATCCTCTTTATTTTTAGTCATCTGTGTGGTTAGCATTTTGTTGTTTGCTCTGCTCAGATTAATGTAACATCAATAAAGATTTCGCCCATACACAGTGACATTCTCACTGCATGATGAAATAATTCAAATTAACACTGCATGCTGCAACATGTAAATTTCAGATATATAAATATTATTCTTTCTTATTTCTTCTGTTCTTCTTGGCAAATAAACATTTTATATGACTGTCACATTACATCCAACCCATTAGCTGATAGCCACACATTCTGTTATTCACTCATGAAATCTAATAAAGCAGAGGTACAACAAATAATGTGATAAAAAAAACCAACAATTTTCTAAACCAAGCAGACAGGATATTTCTGTGCAAGCATTACAGCTTCAACCGAAAACACCCAATAGAGGGCAGTTTATGCAGAATTTCAATACTTTGTTATGATAAATTACTAAAAATCTGCACCTTAAAATCTCTCTGGATCTGCACTGACTGCTGTGAATACAAAGGTGTTTTATGGGCTGAAGTCGAGGCTGTCTTATTTCTGAGTAGAGTGAGCTGATGTTTGATTGACAGAGGTGCAAAGAAGAGGGAAAAAGAAGAAAAAGACAGTTAAAGCCCACCAGGAGAGAGACATGCACATACACCTGTGAGTATGTGCATATTTTGTATTTTGTCTATGCTTGTGTGCTGGCTTTCCGTGTTTCAAATTTCATGTGTGTATTTCATATTCTGCACACACACTTTCCCACACAAGAGATTATGGCAGCTCAGTGTTGAATGAACGCTGATAGTGTGGGTAAATCACAGACCAACCATATGTTTCACTGCTTCCTCCTACACGGTCTAACAGTATTCTCTGGTTCCTCACATGGTCACGGATGACCAGACCAACTTTATTCAAAGGCAGCCTAAAGAAATACTCTCCTCTTTGCTTTCTTTACCAGTTCTAGGGTTATTGTTTATTTATTGGGTGGCTTGCAAGAACCCTAGCAAGACTCTGATGGGAGGTGTTATGAATTGTATTGCATTGATTTGGGACCCACAATGCAGACTTGAAGATTAACTTAAAGTGAACAAAAAGCAAACCTTTACTGAGGCTGAAGATAGCAAAAACCTAGCAACAGAACACACACATCCAGACAACAATACAACATAACAAAGAACAAAGGCAAAATCAGGCTCCAAATGGAATCACAAATATGGGTCACACCACGGTAATGATACACAGCTGAAACTAATCCCAAAAAACAAGACGGGAGAAGCAAAACAGAAACATTTGGTGTACACAAGACACGGTTACCAAAATAAAAGAGGATGTAATAAGACAAAGAAACACCTAACACAGAAAGAAAGATTTGGGGGAAACAAATAAAACAAGAAACGAAATACAAACTGTGAACATAACCCACATAACTAAAACTAATTAACAAAATAAGAGTCTAACTGAAAATGTTAAGTAAC
This sequence comes from Pundamilia nyererei, assembly GCF_000239375.1. Taxonomy (NCBI): domain Eukaryota; kingdom Metazoa; phylum Chordata; class Actinopteri; order Cichliformes; family Cichlidae; genus Pundamilia; species Pundamilia nyererei. The sequence goes on along the minus strand of NW_005187433.1, from coordinate 3,169,771 downwards.
AGACATTGAAAGTCCAAACTCAACACTGAGTCAAAGACACAGGACCATGACAGCAGGTCAATGGTTACTGTTATCCTCAAAGCATTTGAAGTATTTCTGTTGACTGAAACCAGCATAGCTCATCACTTCTCCCATCCATAGCCATCCAAGTAAGGTTCCACTGCAGCTAGTAATTCAGTGAAAGTCACTCATAGGGTTTTTGACTTAAGATTTGCTCTTATTTACAACATTAAAAAAAAATCAAAAGGCTACATTGATCAGGTTCATTATGTTTCAAAACATTATTAGAAACCACTTCAATACCTTTCAGACTCAACACAAAAAAGCATCACAATTTAAACTACAGAATTTCTTTTTAAAGCACACCTAGGGCATTATCCACTCTTGTTGGATGGCATCTTCAAACAATTTTCAGTTTCCTGTTTACCTAAATACAATACTTTATAAAACCTCATAATTCATGACAACACAGGGAACGCCTGAATTTAGCAACAGTTAAAGGGAGACTTATTGAGCTTATTTCTAGAGTAGTCGGAGTGCAAAGGTTTGGTATGCCTAAAGCGATGACCATGATGAGGTAAGCACATAACTTAGGAAATCAAGTGTTCAGAGTAGTTTGAAGCATACACTTTTGGCTACTAACATTTCCATTTCTAAATATACTTTGGTTTCCTTGTTATTTTGAAAAAAAAAAGAACAGCAATTATACACTGACCAGCCACTTTATCACATAATTAACAAATCACACTGCAGCAACTCATTGTATTTAAACTTAACCTAACCCTGACCTTCCCAAAGTGTGGGGCCCGCCGCAGAGCCATGGCACCGTATGAAAAGGAAAAAAACAAAACGCTTGGACACTGCTAGCACAGGGCGCCCACAGAAATGCAAAGCAGGAGATGAAGCATAGCTGAATATGTTTCCAAACCAATTTCATTCTAAGCCAAAGACTAGAAAATATGGTGAAGCATATCTTCCCTTTGGTTTCACCTGCACAAGTGCCGAGGTAGGTCTCCACTGCAGAATTGGTTTTCCCTTGGCTCTTCAAATCACGGACAAACAGTATCCCACAGTTGTTTATGTTTTTAAACCCATTTTGTACAGAGAGGCATTTTTAAAAAAAATGTATTGATAGCAATGTTGAATATTATTACACAGGAAAAAAAACAAACAACTACACGTAAAATAATCACACCGTGATGCCTCTGCCTTTGTAAATGGAGGGACAGTAACTGCGTGTAAAACCTGAACACAGCCAGATTAACAGTAACAGTATTTTGTCTCTATCTGCCAGTCTGCAATTCATCTCATGTAAACAAAAACATGGCGCACAGCGTGACGTGAAAAAAGGCACATACCTTTGACGTTGCCTGACGAACTCTGTATTCCTCGTCCACACGTAAATGCATATAATGAGTTTTTTTTTAAAAATCGCAGTTTTCGGTGATTCCAAACGCTGTTTACGTGTGGACGAAACAGCTGCGTTTTCAAAAATACCCGTGTAGGTGTGGATGTAGCGTAAAAGAGTTAGTAGTTTATTTTCTTTCTACCTGTAAGTTATTGCAGATTACTTGTATTTGCATAATTGTTTACTAAATGTTTGAGGTGTGAAATAAACCGCAATGGAGCAGAATATGGGTGTGTGTGGTTGGAAGATGTGTTAGTGAGTGGGGGGTGGGGGGCGCGAACATTTTTCATGTAAAACAAAGGGGGGCCCAGCAAAAAAAGTTTGGGAACCACTGACCTAACCTAATTAAACACTCACACTCAGATGTATGCAGCGGTGGAAACTCACTATCTTGGCCAAGGACACTTCAACATGCAGGCTGAAGGAGCCAGGGATAAAAACCACCAACATTGTGTTTGGTAGATCGGCCACTCTACTTCCTGTCACACAGCCCAGATCATCTCATACCAGTTTCTTGAACATGACAATGAGTTTGAGATCTGGTGACGCTGGAGGCCTTTTGAATACAATCTAATAGAGCACCTCTTAGATGTGGTGGAACAAGAGATGTCCATCATGGATCATGCCAGTATGGACTAAAATCCTTAGGAATATTTCCAGCACCTTGTTTAATCTATACCATGAAGAATTTGGCCAATTCTGAAGGCAAAAGTGGTTCCAACTGAGTACAAATAACGTGGTAAGTTTGGATTTCCTACAATTTGGTTCTGAAATTTCTGTGGTTTTAACTAATTAATTAATTTACAGTGACTCTTGATCACATTTAAATCCACATAACTAAGTCTAACTACAGTTAGACAGATATAAGACAGATTTTCAATGGAAAACTCATTTAATTAGAGCAGCACTACACAGTTAGACCATTTAATGTTCTCTTAGTGGAGTTTAGTGTCTGTATATACAATTTTTATATTAACTTGTGGTATCTTGGTGCAATACTGAGAAAACACTTTAATTGAAACATCTCATGACAAATTCTGAGGAATATGTGTGCATCTTCTGAGAGGACAGGCTTGTTTGATGTTGGTTCAAGGTCTCTAATAAGAATGTTTTACAAAATGAATGTGCCTTCAACTAAATTTAATCTAAAGTGTAGAAGCCTTTAGATCACAAGAAGCGTCCTGTAATCTATCAAAAGATGCACAGATAGAAGAAAATGTTTTTTCCCTAATGTAGCCTAATACTAAACACTTGGTCACCCATCTATGTATGAATGTGTGCATAGTACCTTGTATCGCTATAATAATAATAATTTTGATGACCCTTACCTCCAGGACAAATGTCTCTTATTCCATTTATTCTGAGGAGTCAGGCTTCGTTTCCTGCGCCCCATTGTGCCCTCAGCTTCAGACACATCTGGGAGAGAACATCTGGGTGTTTTCATTAGGCCCAGGGTGGCTTGGTCTAAAAACAAATAGAGAGAGAAAGAGAGAGAAGGGAGAGAGAAAGGAGTTTGATTGCATCAGAGAGGTGCTGATTCAACTATATGGAAAATTCTGTGGTTTTCTTGATTGGATTGCATTACAGGATGTCATTAGTTATTCAGTGCATGCTGCCTCCATCCAGCAAATGTGACAGATTTCACACAGCCGCTTCAAACAAACACAGCCTCATACCCAACACTCCAGTCTCTCTTAGCCCTCCAAATTTCTGCATGGCTTTGATAGCGTTGGTCAGGGCCTCCTTGGTCTGAAGCTGGCCAGTCACGGGATCAGGTGGCGGGAGGTACCCAAACTTACTCAGCCAGTCCTGGAAGGGAAACAGAATACATCTGAATACAGGGTACATCGGGTCAACAGAGTTTACTCCAGATACTTCACAGATATTAAGTATCCTAAAGCTGCTATGAAGGTTGGAGGCTCTTTGGGTTTTCTGCTTTAGATATTGCACTTTGATATACAATCCTACCTGGACAATTGTTTTGCATAAGTTATTTTTTTGTTCCTCCATGAGCATGTATATGTTTTGGTAAACACTGATCAGTGAAAGTCTAATATTAGCAAAAAACTGATCCACTTTCTCAACCATTCACCATTGTGCTTTAAAAATGTTGAAATATGATGGAGTCATTACGATATACCTCTAATTATTTATTACATACTTGTGGCAGTCCTCTATATTTTGCAGTAATGGAACTGAGTAAGACTATTATAATCACAACATGTTATGATAGTCTGTATCAGTGAGCTGCATATTGATTTTGATGTAGCTGAACAGTTTCATCAGCAACTATAGTCAAAATATAATATATACATATATACTAAAATTTATGTATAAGGACATAATAAACAAAACATCTGGTCCATAACAGGTCTTAAAATTAGCCAAATAAACCTGAGATATACAATAATACAACATATTACACCGTGTCATTATTTATTTGAGAAAATTATGCCCGTGTGTGAAATATTATGTACACCCTTATTGCTTCCATATGAATTAAGAGGTTAAGTAACAGTCAGGTGCTGCTTTAATCAAATGCACTTGATTAACTGATCATTAGGAAGTGTTTACAAAAGCAGTTTGCTGGTCTGGAGCAATCAGGTGTGTTTTAACACAATGCCAAGCAGGAAAAACACCTCAGCAACGATCCTAAAGAAGCAGTTGTCAGTGCCTATAAATCTGGGAAATGTTATGAGGGAATTTCCAAGCAATTTGGAGTCCATCATTTTAAAGTGAGAAAGATTATTCGAATGTTGAAAACAAAACAAAAAAGTAATGGACATCCCAGCATATTCACCCCAAGCAAATTCCCAACTATAAGACTTCTGGAACGGATGAGAGTCAGATGTTTAATCATGATGCACAGAACCACATTGGGTAAAAACCAAACATAATATATCAGCAGAAACACTCCATACTCTATCAGATATATTGGTGGAGGGGTGATCATTTAGCCTGCCACAGGAGCGGGGGACCTTGAGCGTTTCTATGCATCATAGTATTCAATAGTCAAAAGTGAAACTATCTGTATGACAGCTAAAGCTTTGACCTAAATTGTGTCACACAACAGGACAATAATCCCAAGAACAGCAGTAAACCTCCAACAGAACGACTGAAAAAGAAAAGAATCAATATGTTTTAATGGCTCTTTCAATGTCTAGACCTAAGCTGTGGTGGGACTTTTATAGAGCTTTGCATAAATAAAACCACAAACCACAATGACCTGATACAACATTGTAAAAAACACAAAAACACAAAAACAAAAGACCAGAATCCCTCCAGAATGATATGAGAGACTAATAAAGTCAAACAGAAAACAATTACTTCAAGTTATTGCTGATAAAACGGTTACAAGCAACTGACACTGGGGTGTACTTAATTATCCACACACTTTCTGCATTTTGGCTAATTCTTGTTAATGCATCTCTATTTATCTTGGGGACCAGTGAAGTGGCTGCCAATCAGCGCACTCCAGTCAATTTGAATAGATTTGAAACATCTAAGATGTGACAGATGAAAGCATCCGAGCTGCAACTTGAGTACTCCTCTATTCCCTTCTCTTTCGCTTACTTTCCCACCAGAGCTCTTTTGTTGTCTTGGCACCTTGATTTTTTTTTTTATTATTATTTTCCTTTCTTTTGTCTTATCTCCACTAACGCCTCCTCCTCCATTCTTCTGTCCGGACATACAATAAGAGATGGCAGATTTGAAATAGGTTTTTGATCAGCACTCATCAGAGGTGAGTGACAGAGATCGATAGCGAGGTATCTTTTCTGTACCGACAACACTGGGAAAATCCCATTAACTGAATGACTTCGCTTTAGTGAAGCACTTTGCTCCCTGATTACTTCCCTCCTCATCCTTGGCTTTGCTTTCTGTGCAGAGGACTTGGAAAAAGTTTACAGGGGAATTGAGCTGACCCTCAACAACAGTGCAGAAGATAAGAAACAATAACAATTTCCCGAAAGGATGTAATGTCATGGGTAAGTGGAAGAGGTCAAAGAATTTAAAATAGTTAAATTGACTGTGTGACTCAAGAGACAATATCAGTGGTGATTTTCTCCCATAAAAAAAATCAACCCCATAGGTCTTTAGTGCAATCAGCTTATGATTGCCTATAGTTACCTTTTATTTCCAGTGGCCTTGTGCGAGGCAGGATGAGTCACTTCTACAATTGCCCCAGAATAAAATAAACGTATTTATGTTCAAGTGACAAAGCCCCCTAAGGGCCACGGTAATTATGATGGGGCAAAGAAAGTAGCAGAAGGCGAGGAGAGGTTTCTGGAACAATTTCACCTTCATCTCATGTGCAGCGAGAGGAGGATAAAATCTAAAGGGGTTAAAGCTCCAGGAAAACTTGTGATAAATAGAATAAATTTATAACATGACCAACAAATTTTGGTTTGTGGCCTTTTTTATGACCATGAAGGGCAAAGAAGGTACTCAGATCCAGTAGACAACTGTTCATTTTCAGATGAAAAGTCAGCATTTTGTGATTTAACCACGACAGTAACCTATTATAACCTTAAAATAACTATTAAAATTAAATTTAAATTAATAAATGTTTGGTTAACTGACAACACAACCTATCTCTAAACACAAGCCGACTAGTTTGTGCTTAAAACCAGCTAGATTTATAAACACACTGTTTTAACTGCCAAATTATCTGTAGCACATCTGTTGTCATCACATGAGTCCTATCAGGGGGTGTGAACAAGCAGTTCTTACCTCCAGTTGAAAAATATATCCAAAACAAAACCTGCCAAAAGCTACAGATTCTTTAATTTGTCAAGGCTCACATCAAAAGAAACAAAATCCCCAAAAGAACCACCGAGCTACAGCTTTTAATGACAGCTGTATTCCAAGTAAAAGACACAAAGAGTTCAATTGCTCATTTGCAGTTTCTTGTGTAATTCTTGCATTAAGCCTGTTTTATGTTGATAATATCCTCCCAAGTGGTACCAAATAAATGATTTGCTAAAATTGCAATGTAGTTAGTCCTCGCCTTAGCCGATAGGGCTTACGGCAATCTTCCAGATGTCTCAATAAGGCAAATAATTTTAAAAAGAATAAATAGTAATCAGTAAATAATAAATAGATATGTTACAATGTACAGGTTTTAAAGGTTTTACAGGATTTAAAACTCTTGACAGGTTAATTCAACTTTATTTCAGAAAGAAAATTCAGATAGTTGGTATTGACCTTAAGTGCAAGCGACAAAAATGTTTTACGCTTTTGTTATATACTAGACACCAAGAAGTTGAATAATAAGCATATTTAAAGCGACAAAAAAAGGGTAAAACTCAAATTCAGCAGTATCCATAGTACTCCACAGCTCCAAAGCTAGACACAACAGGAATAAATTCATGTAAATTGTGGCAAGTGGTGGGACATCTCTTTGCAAACAATGCAAAACTACATACCAGCAAAAATCTATTCATAGCATAAACCTTGGGGATACTTTTTTTTCTTTTGATTGGCCAAATGCTTCAAGCATATTTTGCACCCAAATGTTCTACTGTAAATGACTGTGAGTGTGCAGAACACTTACTCTTCTCACTGTTAATAAACTAATATACATCTTCTAAATAGTTGTGTACTGTAAATACACTCTTGAAGGTTGCACCTAACCTGTCCAAGTTACCTGTCCAAACAACAACAATGACAACAAAAAAAAGACACACACAAAATGAAACTGTGTAAGGACTGGATAACAACTTTTGCATACAGAAAAAGAAAATATTCAAAGCTAAAAGATGCAATTGCAGCTGTAAAAACAATGAAGGAAGACAGAGAACAGCTTAATTAATTTAAAACACATTTCAAATTTAATATACTGAAAAAACAATCACGCTACTTCAGCCTTAAAATAAAGAATCAAGTGTGGGAGAATAAGGGAGAATCTGCCATGCTCTCCAAATCTCTGATTAACTCTAAAAGGACAGATGACCCTTTTCTTTAATATCTAATGAAGCTTATGCACAAGTTCAATAAGGAAGATCTCTAATCACTCATCTGCCTGCTTTCCTGGGTGTTCAGCGGCTAGTCTATTCTTTACATTGCTTCCATTTTCCCACGCTGTCAAACTTAGCGATGACACCAATGAAATAGTCCAATTATCTTCTTGCCTGCCTTCTCCGTTACATTCTGCGGACTTTAAATTTCAGTGCTTTTCTGCCATTCTGACTCTCATTTGTTCCACTCGCATACTGCCCATTTCCACCTCGTCCTGGTCACTGAGAGCTCCATCCAAGCCTCCATCATCTTCACCACCACCAGCGTCTAGACTCCAAGCAGTCCTGCCCTGATTCAAGACAGCTGGGATTCTGTTCAGCTGTGGTTGGTCGTCTAATTGACAGTTTAAGAGAACTTGGTATCCCAAATAAATCATCTGCAATTCTTCCAAATGATCTCTCCTATTAAAATGAAGTTGAACATAACATATTGCACCTTATTTATGATGCAAACAAGGTGATTACAAATGAAAACAGGAGGTGTGATCTTGTTTTGCATCTTTTTGATGAACAACACAGAAGAGCACTTACATTGGTGGAAACTGCCACATTACAAGGTAAAAACAGCAACAACGGTGCTACCCACACTATGTCACTGCCCAGGCAATCTTGGTATTGTAGTCCTTGTAACAACCCATCTTAGCTACACCCTCAATTCTGAAGACTGGCAACACTATTAGTTTTAAGCCTAATTTAGCATCAGATTTGACAATTGCAATTATGACAATTATTGATCTTGCAAGCAATTGTAACATCACCTCACCCTCAACTTCTTATCATTACTTAAAAAGTAATGATAAAGGTTATATTACCGTACTATACCAGCGTTGAATATAGACCTGCAGTCTTGGGTGGTCTCATTATTTGTCCAGCTAATGCAGTATGCTTTGAATTCTTGCATTTGTGAGTTCTACCTCTGAGAAACTTTCACCATCATTTCCATTTCAGGTGTCCTCTGGTTCTGACAATTCCTCTTCTTGTTCCATGGCACTGTCAAAGTCTATGGTTTCCTCAGGGATATCCCTGTACTTTGTTCTGTCAGATCTCAACTATTTTATTCTACAACACGCTCCCGCTTGTGTAATGATGTTATAGGATCTTGGTTCCTCTCGGACTCTCACAAATAGAATGCCATATGTTGACTGTTCCCATGAATACTTTAATGCATACCTACCTCTCTGAAGAGCAAGCACCAAAGCTGTTTTATTGAAGCGCCATTTCTGCTGTGCCTGTCTGCTCATCTGAATTTGATGGGACCACTGGTGTAAGTGTAACTCTGGACCACAGAACGCTGCTCACAAGGAGCTTTGCAGGTGAAAGAGTATTCCAAAGAGTAGCCCAGTGGACTGGTACCTTCCCTATAGTGTGTTGAATGCACACATGTCGGCATGTTTCTTCTAGCTTTACTTGTGAGTATCCCTCTTTCTTACTGAGGATTATGATGTATGCAAAAGTGCTGGCTCTGCATGACTTTGTTCATGTCTTTTGAGTCCAAGCACAGCTGATGTGGACCTTTTTGCACACACGTCCAGGCTGGTAACCCATTGTTGACTTTGTAACGTTGTGTATCAGACTCCTCTTTTTTAGGTGCTGAATGTCTCTTTCAGCCTATCCATGAGTGAAAATGGTATTTTCTGGTGGCAGCGCACAACTGCTGGGATGCTTATGTGTGCACAGGTCTGATTCACACCAGAAAACTCACCTAGGCCCTCAAACACAACTGCATCAGCTCTTTCCTGAGGGTGGTGGCCTCTGATGTACCATGGTGTTAATTCTTTTGATGAGACCTAATTTCACACGTCTGCACCCAGTAGCAGTACAGTTGATGCCGTTGTGGCAAAACTAAACCTAACACGTAGCACAAGCAAGCACAGCTTACCTGGAGACTCCTTTAAGTCTGCTGTGTGCCCCTCCAAAATCTATGAGCACTGTGTCAACCTACTGTAGTTCATACTGCACTTCCAGTCTACCTGCAATAGTCCGTGATAGCACATTAGCGTCAGCACCAGTGTCCATCTTAATGTTGACAGTCTGTTCTTGTATGGGCAGATTTGTGAACCAGCAAGTTTGAGGCCAATTTGATGAATTTTTCCTATAAACAATGACTGTGTTTGGACTGATGGCTTTGCCTTGCTGACACTTTCCTCTATGGCAGGCTTTCTCGTTTGGCTCTCGGCGAAGGCAGTTGCACTTTTTACCCTCTCCTCCTTCCCCTTATCTTCCCTGCTTAGCCTCTTGTGTCCTTGTCTTGTCTCGTGTGTATTACTTTTCCCTGGAACAGTCTCTCACAGTCTGTTCTCTAAACCTAAAAGAGAATTATGGATTTGATCAACTTGTCTCTTAATGCCATTGACACCCTTTTCTCAACGAGAAGTCTGTGCTCGGGAGAGCCCGAGTGCCCTGGAGGGACTTTCCCTGCCTGATACACGATGGACGGGTGGCAGAAATGGAGGATCGTGTGCCTTGCGGGACTGTCGATCGAGGATGCTGAAGATATCTACCTATTCGGAACCACGATAACAGGGTTCTTGCTGATCGGAGCTGGCTTGGCCCTGACTTATCGGAGAATTAAGAAAGCGGAACCGGCTGTTCAAACCCCCCCAAGGCTGCCCACTGGGATTGAAATGATGGGACGAGGCGCTACTTCTCAGAACGGGCTCATTGAAAGCAGCATGGTTAAGACCTTGGAGACGCTTACAGCTGCCGTGAATACTCAGAATAACACCTCCGAGCGTATAGTGGGTTACATCAAGGAGAGGCCTACGGTGGCCCCTAGAGACAAAGCACGTACAAACTCCAAAACACATGCAAATTCCAAAACACTCACAGGGTGAGTTAATAAGAATCCGACAAGCTAAACATGGCAGCCCTTTGTTATTTACAAAGAAAAAAGTGTCATGTATCGGTGTGTGGCAGGCAGGAAATAGGACCCAAACGCAAACTAGTGATGTGTCCTGTGTGTCGAAGCTTCGAATCGTGCGTCGGGTAATCGCGGTTTTTTTTTTTCTGAAGCACGTATCGAGGCTTGCTTTGATTACGTATGCAGTGACGTTCGAGGCCTCGCGGGCAGTCCGTACCACGTGACTGATTCAGGGACTGGTTCACCGGTTCGCGCCAGATTCGAAATAACATGGGCAGGAAAACAGCTGATTCCCCATCACACCGTGTTGTGGAATTGGATTACGTACGTGCTACATAGTTACTTGTGCATTTCTTCTTCGATGGAACCAGCAAGGAAGAGATGTTTTTTTATCTTTTTTATTTTGTCTCTCCTAATAAAGTATGCACACAGTAATAAATATCACAAATGATAAACACCAAAATATAAATAAACAACACTACACATCCTATAATCTGATTTCTGTCTTTTAGTTTTTTAAAAAGTGAAGCACCAAACAGTAGTTTGTGTCATTATCCAGATGTACATAAGGTTTACACATCATTATAATCAAAGAGCCCGCTTCACTTGAATTGTCCACTTGATGGCACAGTAGAGCAAATGAATCATCACAATGCTTCGAACCATGAGTCGACCAATTGGATGGAAAACTTCAGTTCATCATGAGGCTTCATCTCACCATCACTAACGCAAACTCACAGGAAAACAGAACTGAACTCAAAATGCAGCTTTACTGCTGACAGCTGACAAACGATAACAGAGATATAAAACTAAACTGGGAAGCGCTAATTGTAACACATACCAGAAGACAAGGGGAGACTCACACACAGCATGAGGGATGACGCGACACTGACTCAGAGAAACACAGGGTTTAAATACACTGGGAAGTAACGAGGGGAATGAGACACAGAAGGAGGGCACAGCTGGGAGAAATCAGGACTGACGAGACAAGCAAAGCAGGACACATTTACATAAGACACGGACCTTCAAAGTAAAACAGGAAGGATCACACAGAGATGCGAACTTGACACAGTGGAGACAGCAACTAAGAAACACAGAGACATAAACCATAAGGCAGAGGACTCTAAGAACAGAGGGGACACAGAGGGGAACTCAAACATGCAGACACAGACTTACACAGAACAGAGGGGACACAGAGAAACATGAAGGGCAAGGGATCGAAACTAGAAACCATAGAATAAATCACACACATAAGTACAATAATACAAAAACCACAAAGAACTAAAAACGCTGGGTCAGGAGACCCAGGACCGTGACAAAAAGAGCTTGCCTGGTACATATGCTTTTATATTTTCTACCCTGTGGTGCAGAAGCACACGCACACACGTGCTAAATGTGAATAAACCTTTTTTTTTTTACATTTTTTGAACATGAACAGAGCATTGATGTTCTTTATTAATGTGACCAGAAAGTCATTAAAATGTATTATGTGGTATTTGTACTTATTCACAGTTTTGGAGGCGAGAGACGTGCTGAATGAGAGCCAGGTCTCTGACCCAGCGCTCTGAGTTCATGTTTGTATTTGTCTCATTTTGTTATGTGATTAGTTTTTATGTCATTTCCTATCTGTCTTTAGTTTGGGCAGTTATTGTTTATTGTTCCTCTGGTTTTCTATGTTTTGGGTTCTTGTATTATTCATCACGCATTGTTAAGTTTGTATTGTCATGTCTAGTTTTAGTGTTTCCTGTTTTATTCTGACAGTGTCATGTGTTCTTTGTTCATTGTATTTAGCTTTCCTCTCCTGGTCCTGTCATTAGGTTTATGTCAGTCAGCTGTTCCCCCATGTGTCTCCACTTCCCCTGATCACCTCATGTATGTATTTAAGCCCTTTGTTTTCTGCATGCCATTGTTGGGTTGTCTGTTTATTTTGACCTTAGTCTTAGTTAGTTTTCCTCACCCTCAGTCATAGTTATGGTTTTCGTCTGTCAGTTCTACATTAGTCATAGTCTTTGCCTGTTATTTTCCACCACAGTTATAGTTTTTGGTCTAAGTACCTCTTAGTGTTTTGTTTCTTAGTGTTTTGACAGTTTGCTTTGGTTTCCTGGTTTTCCCTTGCCGTTATCATTAAAGGATCACTTTTCTGTTCAAACTTACAACTCATCGTCCTCATCTGCTTTTGGGTCCTGTTTCATCA
>NW_005187433.1:3135252-3151241 GCF_000239375.1 Pundamilia nyererei | reverse complement strand
GTAGAACAGCTCACTGCAGTTGTGAGTTCTCAGAATCGGCTATCTGAGCAAAAGATTGACAACACCATCATGGGGAAGCTCGCGGTTCTCCAATGGGAGTTTGAGAGACCAGTGTCGGAGTGTTAAAGAACAGCTTTGAAATTCTCCTGAGCTGCTCGCATGAAAGAAAAATCAACAACATCAACATCATAATGCGGATACCTCCTTGGCGCCAGCTGTGGGCTGAAGGCTGGAGCCGAACAAAAACTGCCTGATAACGACTGTGTTTTGACTGTTCTTCCCACTCTATGCAAGGCCACCTGGGTTGGCTGGTAGACTGTTTACTTAGCCTGATAGGGTGAAGAACACTTTGCCCTATCAGGCTAAGTAAACAGACTAAGTAAACAACACAGACATCCCCCATGTGATGTCTGTGTTGTGTGTGTGTAAGGTCGGGGGCGGGTTCATTCCACTGCAGGGCAACCTGCCACTGCATGTGGCGAATACAATTTGAACTTGAACTTGAACTTTACTGCTTGTACAGTGCTTGTGCCACCTGACGTGACTTTCCTGTGTTGTTGTTGACGTCCTTCTGCACAATCTGCAGATTACCTTTGTCAGGTCGAAACAAAGGTGGTGGCCAGTAGCGGGTAATGTAGTCTCCTGTTTATCACACTAAACACAGGTTTGTCCGTCATCGTTAGAGCTTCAGTTTCTTTAAATTCAGTTTTGTGCTCTCTGTCACAGTTCAGTCACAAATTTGTCTATTCATGCCCCTTCCTCAAATTGATGAAGCTAGAATTTAATGTCTTTTAAATACAGTGTTCCTCCTTGAAATACAAAAAGCTTAAATAGCTTTCAAAATATTGACAAAGCGTCTGGATCTATGTACATGATAAATGACCAGTGTGTTGTATATCCCACCTTCTTGGCAGTGCAATGAAGGACAGCTCTTTTTGAGATTCAGACCTGTCACTGAGCCCAATTTTTCCCCAGATTCCCAGTCGAATCTTACAGCAAATCCCAAACAAGATCCAGAACAACTGCAAGATCTCCATGCTATCATTCACTCACTGGCTCAGAATATTGTGTAGTTCTTCATTTACCATGCTAAAGCAAGGAGGCAGAATATATCTTTAGTTCTACTTTATGAACAACACAGAATGGTAGTGACACTTTCGTGGCCCCCTACACACACTTTACACGGCAACAATAATGGAAAAGCCAGGCATTCTGGGTATTGTAGCCACTTTAAAAAAAAAAAATACAGAACATAGACAGATAAACAATACACATGTAAATATACACTTACACAAGCATTGTGTCTAACACCGTTGTAGCAGTGTGCTGCATCACAAGTAAGAGACCATTAGTAAAATCTTTGATGCTATGGCTCTAACTCGTTTGCCTCATGTTTGCAGCATTGTTTTGATAGCTGTGTAGTGTTCTGCATAAAATAGGAGTGTGTGCTCCTACTTTTCTTAAAAAGGAACTGTAAACCGTATCTGAAGAATATTCTGTGTGTCATAAAGTTCAACAAACTGCTTCAAGGGGCAAAATCTTTTAGAAAACTTCTATTTTTTCACTGTCATTATAGTATTCTTGAGACTGTGGAAGCAAAACAGTGGAGGCAAATAAAAGTTGTCAAGAAAAAGGCTTCAAAGTCATCTTGAGAAGAATTTAATCTCTCTGGCAAAGATTTCTTAACTTTATTAACCATTTAACCTTGAGTCACACTTATTTGAATCACCTGCCTTATTGTATGCACACCATGTCTGTAGGATAAAGGCTTTAAAGTGACAATTACATTGGTTGAGATCGAACAAAAAAAAAGGTTTTGCAAATCTGTGTCTGCCTTTTAATCTGTTTATACTTCAAATGTGTTTGTAAGTCAGGTTTTAGTGGAAAAAAAAACATCCTGAAAGTGAAGGCAAGCTCAGCTTTTGCTCAGATCTGCCTATGATCAGCAAACTCAGATAATCAATCAAAATGAAAGTCAACTCTGCACAATAGAGCTGGGACAAAAAAATCACCAGGCATCCCGTTTTGATCTGAATTATGTAAAATTAAAGAAATAATTGTAGCCGTAATGCAATACTGTTAATTAAACACACTACAAAGATCAGTGAACACCACAATCAAGTAAACTTGATAATGACTAGACGGTCACAACAGCACAGCATGTTCCTATTTTAAATTCAAAGTTGATAAGATACAGTGTTCTTTTGCTATCCGACTGCCTCAGTCATTCTTCAGATGCAATAAAAGACAAGAGAGACACACACTCCATTGCATACAAACAAGCTGCTTTTCAGTGACAAAGAAATATGATCATCAGTGTTGCTGTGTGATGAGTCGAGTGGGTCGCACGCAAGATAGTGACACCCTTAAATGATGGGACAATTTCTTTTCTATGTGTAATCTGAGAGCACGTACCGAAAATAGTGACAGTACATTCCACACCCAAACACAAACAAACAAAACGTTATCTGCTTTCTTCATGTAGTGAAGTCACAGCACCGGCTCTGCTGCAGTCCAGCAGCACTGGAGCTGGTATTCATTCCCTTCAGCTGGACAAATGGTTGCTGACGTGGGGGCTTGACCCCATGTCCCAGCTCAGGCCCAGGAGGTCCATATCACTTAGGCTCCTTGCTTCTCAAATAACCTACTCAGTGTCATTATTCACTTTGCTTCTCCAGACCTTTCCAAAAATAAAGTATTATGTGCTAAGTAATTGTAGTAAGTGCTATCTTTTCCCACACTTTTCCTACACTCTGGCCACTTTACAAGCATAAAGTTTAATGCAAATATCTAATCAGCCCGTCATTTGGCAGCAACAGCAAATTGATTTAGGCATGTAAATATGTTCAAGAAGACCAGCTGAAATTCAAAAGGAGCATCAGACTGAGGAAGAAAGATGATCTCAGAGAATCATCCAAAAAAGAGAAAATATTCCGTGAGCAGCAGTTCTCTAGGTGAAAATGCCTTGTTGATGCCAGAGGTCAGAGGAGAATGGCCAGACTGCCTTGAGCTGAGAGGACAGCAACAGTAATTTAAACAATCACTTGTTAGTGGCAAGCTATGCACAACATATTTAATTCTCAAGCAAATAGGCTACAGCAGCAGAAGACAACTGGGTGCCGCTCCTGTCAGCTAATAACAGGAAACTGAGGCTAGAGTCTGAGTATTGATTTCTGCAGGACATTTGGATGGTAGGCTCAGGATTTGACTCAGACAACAAAAAAGCATGGATCGATCCTGCCTTGTATCAACAGTTCGGGCTGTTGGTGGCGTAATTGTTTTGGGGATTCTTTTTTTTGGCACGCTTTTCTTGGCTGTTTAGTACCAACTGGGCATTGAATACAGCCTACCTGAATATTGTTGCTGACCACAGTGTACCCATTTTCTGATGGCTCCTTTGAGCAGGATAAAACACTATGTCAAAAAACTCAAATCATTTCAAACTGCTTTCTTGAACATGACAGTGAGTTCACTGTACTCAAATGGCCTCCTCACTCACCAGATCTGAATCCAACAGAGCATCTTTGGGATGGGAGAGCTACATCATTTATGTGCATCTGGCAAATCAGCAACAAATGTGAGATGCTATCATATCAATGTGGAATTTCTCTTAATTTATTCAGAATAATATGCCATCAAAATTTGAAATGAAGTAACATGGAGCTAGAGTGGGAAGCACTTCCTGAACTGAATTCAAACAATACTATGCAGCTTACACAAAATCACGTATTTTCTGCTTAAAAGTCCTTGTAAACAATTTCTTAATCAGCTCCTTACTGTGAGCTTTTGGGTCTTTAAACCTTAATTGTTGAGTCATTTCAGTTTAGTAGTTCTGTAAATTGTGCAGACAAATAATCAAAACTTTAAAGGAGTCGGTCTTCAGGGTTAAACTTTATATAAAAAAATGCCATTTTGTGCATCCACTACTGAGCAGAAAGATCCGAAAACATGCACCCAGTTTGTTTTCTCATTTCGCTGCATCAACATAAAGTATTATCAATCTAAGCAACACTTCCTCACTGTCAGTACGACATATACTTATATCAGCCTCTATACACTTCATGGGAGATGGAGCTACACTGATGTACTTCACAGTGGTGCAATTAACCAGGCTTAGACTTGTCTAATGTACCATCTACTACAAGAGCTGTCAGTGCTCCCAGCTTGTAACTTGAATGAGTGATGTGACTCTCTGACTTCTTTAGTCTGTGCTTACTTCTTACGTTTTTTCACATCATGGATACCTTGAGTCCAGTGGGTGGCTGGTGCAATCATATAATGTTAAACAATAGAAGGCTCACAAATTCTACTGTTTTTATTGGGGTTGATTCTTCTCTATGATATCGCTTGGCATTGTTTATAATTAGTAAGCAGGAAACTGTTTCACAAAATCTGTGGCATGAGATAATTTTCTTTTCTGTTGATTTTTTGAAATGTAATGCTAACTGAAGCAAACACAATACTTATGACCCAGCATGTGAGAGCCCACAGGCTCATAATTCTAACTGCAATTTGCCAAACATTTTTTAAATGTGTCACTAATTATGATCAATGCAAGTAGCTTCTGAGAAAAGGCCTCTAGTCATTTTTTATTGGGCTGGATTTTGAAGTTGCATGTTGATATAAGAAATTTGGTACATGCTAGAAATGAGGAGTGGCTCAAAACATTTGCACGATATTCTATTACTAAAAGACTTTAAACCATACTTAATTTATCCATGGTTTAAAAGTCAATGATCTTTGATTAACTTATGTTTCTATGTATATATAAATATTTGCACTAACACATTGTACATTTTTATACATCTCATATAAACAAAATAACAAACAGAACTTTATTTAGTACTGCTGTTCCTAACTACACTTGCATATTATGGAATTATATGTTTAGTTATATAAATTAAATGATAACTAAACAGAAATATTTGGATGCATGTGAAAAGAAATTTTTGATAGAGACGCAGATCCAAACTCTCATTAAACATCCAGCACATGTGCTGGATGTTTAAGACCCATGACAGAAAACTAGATGAGGTACAATGTATTAAAGGATTCTGGACATATTGAACACATGTTAATTTTGAACCTAAATTATCTTCCCATGACGTATGGCAGGAAACTGCAGAGTAAAAAATGCTTTGAGATTAAACAAACACATAAATCCACAAAACCAATGTTGCAATTATGGATCTAAAAAGCATTTAAGGTAGTTGATTACCTACCGGAGTATAGACTGTCTCCAAGCTGACGCAGTTCATTAAACCATGTATGCACATTCCTTACTTAAAGGCTCATGCATGCATTTAAGCCTCTTATTTGTAACTACATTAAAACATTAATTTAGCAGACACTTATCTTCTGCCATTACAGGATCTGACACACACTTAGTCTGTGCTAGAGAGAGAGAGTAGTGAGAGAATGTTGCATTGAGATCAAAATAGCCAACATCTGTTCTCATCTCATTAAAGTTTATGTCACTAGTGTGGTATTGACAGGATATTACAGCATGATGTATTTTTAGTATTTATGTTTAGAGCTTGTTGGAGATGGGAGTCTGTACAGTCTGACACAGAAAATAACCTAGATGTAGCCTAATTAAATGACTGCGAACAGAGAAAAACAAAGTGAGACAACTGCTCATTGTTTTCCTGAAACTGTGCTGCTTGTTCAAGCAAAGCAAAAGTTGGTGCTGCACTAAAAGTCAAGATTCATGCGCGTGAGGAATAATTTGGGCACATAATTAAAGCGCAGCCAAATTGCTGATCTGTCAGTTATTAGTGAAGTGTTTGAAACAGCAGGGGGGTTGAGACAAAAAGGCTGTGTGGAAAGATAGGAGAGGACAAGTGAATGATTTTGACAGGAAAGCTATTTAGCTGGTTACATGTGATTTCACTTTCATGTGTTTTGCAGCAGAAAGAGATTCGTCTCACCCTCTCCTCCCAGATGGATTGACGAAAACTAAATTCTCAAAATAAGCTGGCTTAATAAAAAGGTACTTTTCTCCTCCCTCAGTTTGGACCTTTTTCATAGAGAGCACTTTTTATCACCTCACAACTAAACATTTCTATTTCCATTTCCAAAGTTTGACTATGGTGGATAGCTGTTAAAATGTGATTTTGTGTTTGTGTACACAGAAAAATATTGATCATAGCTCATTGCCTCATGCTGATTCTGTACACTGTTGGCGAGTCTCCTATGGGGCTGGCTGTTTAACCTTCTTTATGGCTCATGTTTGCTTCCCATTCCCCACCTTGTGAACGGTGCTGGTCGACAAATATGACGCTTTTGCAAGGCACGCTTTGTTGTTGTTTGATTAAGTTGTAACCTCACATAGGCGCTGCTGTTGCCACAGCTGGGCTGGAGACATGAGTTTACAGTCTTGTTGGTTTTTACTGCGACTTTAAAGATGTATCAGTACAGAAGCTCAGAGACTGACAGAAAATACAGCAGGAGATGTTGCAAAAGCTTAAAAACATAACACTTTCTTGGAAAAACTCAAATTATTTGCTTGCGGTTTTGACTTCTCCAGTGCTAGCGGAGATATTATGTTTTTTTGAGTGTGACTGCTATCGTAGTGCAACAAGTACTTACACCCTCAGTGCTTGTATAAAGGGTACAGTACTGTGGCGACTTCTCTGTTTGCATACAATGCAATCAATGTGGCAGCTATAAACGGGCCATTAACTGCCTCTCCAAGGCGCTCTGGAGCCCACCACTACCTCAGCTCCTTGTTTTCATACCGTTTTTCATCTAATTGTTATCATACGTGCTACCATTTATGCCATCTATGAACTGTCCTGGGGGATCTTGCTGCTGCTCTTCTTGCCTTAGGCTTTTAAATTTCTATATATATGTACACCTGTGGAAGGCCAGAGCCATAGCACTGAATATAAATTGGTACAGAGGGAATAACAATCTTCTTTTATCTAATATGATGAAAAAGAGAAGTGGGGGGAAATGGACAAGCTCAGCAAAGTAAACAAGCTTTTGAACTCCTTACCAGATGTTGGCTGCAGTGTGCAGCATGTCTGCTAAACAAAAAATGTATTTTTATTTTTTGTGTGAAAAATCTTTTCATCGACATCCTGGAAACACAAGTGTTTCTGGACTATGATTGGCCTGTGACATCACATCCTGTTTTTTTGCGCCCGTATCGTTAGGCTGTCAGCCAGCAGTCACACATAATGAGTTCTGTGACGATGGTATCATCGCAACAACCTCTCTCCAAGCAGAATCCGTTTTGCATCAGTGCATCTGATCTCCTCTGCCCCACAATACCTCCCTGTTTAGCCATGGTGAACAGCTGCTGAGTCCCTTCATCTTCAGCCTCACTGACAGGAAATGAGTCACTGGGAGACATTTAACCCTTCAACCTTATGACACTCGAAGGGTCACAAAGTAGCACAGTCTATTAATGTGTTTACATTGTTTCTTAATAGTGTGAGGATGAGGTCAGATCTGTGGCACACCTCTTGGACTTTTAAAGGTTAGAGAGAAAAGTGTGAATTTACACTAAATGTAAAGTGGTTTTTTTTTTCAGATACGATCATGCAAGTCCATTAATAACTGCCAATTAAAAATGTTTAAGTAAGCATCTTCTTGGGTTCCTAATTCTGCAGCTGAATAAATAAGGAGACTTAGTGTTGTTTGTCAGAAAAACACGGCAGAAAATGTTTCATACACATGATGCAAAAGTCATAAAAAGCAGAAAAAGGACGTATCTACTGATGTTTGAAGATAGTGATGTGGATCTTCTTTAAGCTACAGTCACACTAGGGAAAAGAGTGATTGGAGACTGCTGCACGCCCAAAATTATTGCAGCTGTGTGCAATTAACTTGCAATCTCTTCACCTTTTAAATGGCCATTTCAAAGACAGGACCAAGTC
This sequence comes from Pundamilia nyererei, assembly GCF_000239375.1. Taxonomy (NCBI): domain Eukaryota; kingdom Metazoa; phylum Chordata; class Actinopteri; order Cichliformes; family Cichlidae; genus Pundamilia; species Pundamilia nyererei. The sequence goes on along the minus strand of NW_005187433.1, from coordinate 3,143,355 downwards.
TCAGACTACTCGCAGTCAGTTGGTTTCTTCAGCTTTGTTTTATTGCCATTTTATCGCCATCTTGACACAACAGAGTCAGTCTGCTATCAATTTTTGATTGAACTGGGACAACTTGGCACTTAAATGCAATCTGTTTACGATAATACTGCAATTAACTGTGAAAAATCTCAAATCTATTGCCGTCTGTTGCAAACCTGTTGCCCTCTACATCAGTTGTGTAGTTTTGTATTGGAGCCAAGTGTGGACTCACCACCAGTTGTGACTGTTTCAGTCAGACTGGCCAGAACTTAACAGCGGGCTAATTTATAATTCCTAAATTTCTACACAGACAGGCACCGGCGGTTCATTTCCTTTATCACCAAGAGCAGTGCAAATTTTCAGCTTAAAAATGAGGGCACATGTAAGTTAAGTGCAGGTTTTAAGCCTTTGTTTCTCTTTGAAAACTATGTGGCTGTTCAGAAAGATGAGAAGAGGCTGACAGAGAATCAATATGTTTATAATATAAGAGTGAACTCCTCTTTTACAAATTATTGGGGGCTGTGTGTGGTCCTGAGAACCAAGACTCATGTGGAGCGATTTATGCAAAAATGTTAATGTAAAATCTGTGTGTAACAGCTGACATGTATGATGTGTAGAAGAACACAAAACATTTGATGTCAGACCCCAAGCTGTTAAAATGCCTTGCTATGAGGGGGTCGCTGAAGAAATGTCACATGTGTGGTTTTTTGGCTTAAATGGTGATGATGTTGCAGCTCCTGTGATGGACAAACAGAGCAACCACACTCCTGAGTGAAAAGATTAACCTTAACCTGACTGTCATTCACTGCATCATTCACAGATGAGTGAAGAGCATCACAGAGCCGAGACATTTTCACACATTTATTAACTTATAAAGAACAAATATCTGCTGCTGATCTCAGTGGAGCAACTTGCCTCCTTGTCTGTATGGAGATTTACAAATGTAGGTTTTAAAAAATAGGTAATGCACTGAAGACAACAGCAGGAAAGCAGAAGAAAATCTGTTATCAAACCAGATTGTTTTCTTAGGAACTTACTGTAGTCTAATATTAATTCTTTCTTACAACATTCTGTGCTGTTGCATTAAGTAGCACAGCTGGTCAAATAGCACTGAGTGGATGGGGAATTTCATTCTGGCATGTTAAACGGGTTTGCATTGTTGCGTTTGTAAGTGTCTGAAAAGCAAAGGTTGAAACTGGGAATATTGCACATACTAATTTAACTTAAACTTACCCTAACTTCAACATATTATAACATTCAGACATTAGTCAAACACATACCATGTAGTCCCATCTATAGCTACGTTTTGACTGTGTGCGTTTTGACACATATGAAGTAACAGAAAGAATAAAAAGAGAAACAATAGTGAAAGATCACTGTGTAGAAATGTGACTAAAAGCCTGAAACAGAGTGCAACGTGCTCAACCTCTGAGTGACCACTTTTAATTGCAAGAAAATTACAGACAATCGTGTGTTAATTGCTGGTGATCATAACTTGTCTGCAACTCATTTGTCTGCAATGCTTGACTCAGCTGGTTGCCAACTGGTTCTATTCCTATATAAAAATAAGTCTACTTAGCACCTATGTCATTTTGCAATTAAATCATCTTGCAGCAGCAAAGTAACTGTGGAGGACAATTTTTCTTTCTGTTTTGAATCTACTAGACTGGACTAAACATAAGCAGCTAATGTAAATTTTTATATGTAGAGGGTTTTTTTTGTTGTTGCCAATTTGGGATTTTACCAATTTGTGGCAGTTAATCCTGCCAATATATAAGATACCAGACTCCAGCACCCTCTTTTTGTCATTTCATTGCCATCCTATCGCAGTGATCGTTGATAGCAAGTGATCGTAGACCTGCTTGTTGTCTTCAAAGTAACTATTTAAAGGCAACAAGATCGCAAGTTTGTTGCATGTGGTCAAAAATATTTTTGGTCATGTAGTAGCCAAAAATGATCAAATTCACTGTACTCCTCGAAAGCAAACTAGTTGCTACTGGCAGCTTTTAAAGATGTGTTTTATTGTATCCCTTTCTTTTAATCTTGATAGGTATGTTACCTTGAATTGAATCATATCATGATTTTCTTTTGCATTGTCTACTGTGTGATCAAAGAGTAATGATTCGCTATAAAAGTTATAGCACCTACACTGAACCAAAAATAATCACAAAATACGTTGTACTGGTAGTGTCTTTATTTTAAAATGACCCCTTTCTCGATGCACATCCATTGCCCGACCGGGCTTATTTTCACACTTCCAATTCAGAGAGAATCTCCACAGACATGGACATGAAATGTGGTAAATATGGCCATTATGTGCAGTGTAATTGCATACTACAAGGGCTACATATTGATATTTGATTGGTAGCAATTTCAAATAACTGGCAAAGAAATACATGCACAGGTATTTAATATCATTTTTGATTTCTCAGATTGTGCTCCCTTTCTTTAGTGCCACAAAACATTTTCTACAAGTCCCAAACCACATAGCAAAAGAAAATTCCTGATGCGTGTAATTATTGTGAATATACAAACATTTTGCTTGAGAAGAGAAATCTACAGTAGTTAAAATCAGGATCTGGGAGGTAAGTTCTGAGAAAAAAAAACACCCCAAAAAGATCTATAATCAAGAAACAGCTTTGACTAGACAGAGATGCTAATCTTTCCAGTCTGTAAAAAAAAAAAAGTCACTTAAAAGCAATATGAGACTATAAATGTGTATCACACAGATGTAAATGTCTCACATCAAACAGTCTTCTGCTTCTAATGTTGCTCTCCAATGAGGACATTTCTTTCAACTGAATTTCATCAGAACATCCATGGGTTCTGCAGCAGGCGCTAAGATGGTATCATTATTCAAAGCAGTTGTAACAGCTTTAGCGTTTTATAGCAGGAGCTTATACTGAGAGATAGTTTACTTAAAGTATTACACTGGGATGATGTAGGATCCAAGGAATGAGAGCTTGCTTAAGTGTATTTGACTGAGAAGCTCCTGAAACCATTCCAAAGGCATATCCTGAGTGTAAACACAATTTACTGACGAAATTAAAGATTTAGTCTCATTTGTGCAAACAGATAAGATCAAAGAGGGAGAATATAGGGGGATAGAAAGAGAGGGAAATTGGGGATGACATGCAGCCTGAATGACACATTTAATTGAACAGAAAATTGAGGCTGGATTGCCAAGCAAGTAAAGGAATGAGAATTAATCCAGGCCTGCAAATCATCCGTCTATTTTAATGCATTTTTTTCCTCAGCTCACCTTTCCTCTCAGTGAGCACTTACCCCTCTCATCTTTTTGCATGTTTCCATGAATATGTTTTCAAGGTTTATAGCTTGTTTAAAATCCTCGAAGTGAAGCAGCATTTTTAAGGGCCCATGCTAAAACTACGCATCGACTGCAGTTTTCTTGGCCAATTACAATTTCAGATTTCTCCCTAAGTTTGACCTGCTGATAACGATTTCTGCAAATTCCAGTTTCCTCTCTAAGATATATAACTGACTGTACATATAAAGAAGTTAAATAAAAAACCAACCAAACCAAAAAGCAAAACAAAAAATAAACCCAACCAACCAACCCCCAAATTTTTAATAGTAAAATAAATTATTACATTTTATAATTTCTCAAAAACTACATTAAGTAACAGGTTTTTCTTTCACTTGAACATGGGAAAATAAAACGCTCTGCTGCTGGAAAAAGGTTCAAATAATCAAATGAAAATTAGTTGCTGTACACCTGCGTTTACTGTACCTGGCATACCTTACCAAATGCTTAATGACATCATTTTTGATACAATATTAATAAGTTTACCAAATAACAGGACGTCCACCCTTTTCTGTTTTTCACACCATAACATAATTTTTTTTCTTTATAATTTTCCTCAATACTGCTCTGATCCTTTGCTCATGCCGAGGCTATCGGCTTGTAGCTGACTGAGAGCGTTGGATAGCTTTAGCTTTTGCCTTTGTCTGCTTCTTTAACATTAAGCTAGGTGAAGGAGATTTGTTGCAGGTGGTCCACCCCACGGTTTACTTTGGCAAACTTTCTGTCTTCATTCACAACTAAGAGTTTCCTTGCTAAGATCATGTTAGTGTGTGGAAATGAGTGTGCACATGGTTGTTTGCTTCACCGTGGAACGCTGACAGGCCATTCAGCTGACCACGAACATTGGAAATCTTCCCATTTCAGTCCATGGCTTGTTGACTTTTGCATCGCTAAACCATTAGAAAATAAAGATTTGCTTTGTCGTTTGGTAGTGCTAATACTAATCTGAGATAAATTTATCTGATAATTTTTATCTGACATAGGTAATAGCACAAGTGCAAAATTTCATGGAAACAGGACTTTCTCTCAGCAGAGAAGGACGGCCAATTTTATGTATTAAAAGCTTCACTTAAAACAAGAGGCAGCCCTACTTAAACTGAATCAGTGAGTCAGTCATGACTCGAGCAGTTTGAAGTGTTGCTCTGGTCACCTCTACCAGTGTGCTCCTGGTGCTTTGTCAAAAATAAATGTTTCTCAAACATTGGGTAGTTCTCAGTGCCGTTATCCCAGAGATACATTGTCACAAGACACTAAATATACTTGAAGTTGCTAATTTGATTGTAAATACAGAAAATACAGAAACATTTCAACAAAGAATTCGATTTTTCTGGATTGTAATATTTTTTGTATAGAACTATGCATGCCTTCATTTTCCTAACCACTGATGCAAGCCTTCTTGCGGGGAGGTGGGAGTGCACGAGCCTTTCCCATTTGTCATATGGAAAGAGACGGGTTACACACTGGACAGGCTGCCTGCCCATTACAAGCCCTTACAGAGCTATATATGAACAGTTCATTTGTAAAAGCCTCTAAATGTTACCTCCTTCAAAAGTGAGAAAAGGCTATCAAGCAAAAGCTCTCACTGCGTAGTATACGATAAACAAATGTCATCATTTCAAATCTTACTAAATCTCCCACTGAGTCTCTTCCAAAACATGTTTTGTTTTTTCCTGGCAGAAACTTCAATTCCCTTTGTCAGCCAAAGCTACTATATCGACAACACCACTAATCAGAGGAAGCACATTAGATCGTGTGACACTCAAACAGGTCAAGTCCCATTTATCAGCATGTTCAGGCTTTTATCATAATGTTGCTTGACAAGTTAATGTATAAATTTGTATCTTAGCTCAATTGATATGACAATAGAACAGTACACTCATTTTTAGTTACTCATACTGGTTATTTGTTTCTCAATTATTTTTGACTCCTATCATTTTTTTATATTAATTTAATATTTATCTTTATGAATTTTAGGCCCAGGGGGTGGTGCAGATTTTGTGGAATATCTTTAATGCCTACGTTTAGCAACAAAGTGTGCTGTTATTTTGTGTCATTCGCGGTTACTGCTAATCTGTTTGTGATTATTTCTTTCATTCTTCTTCTTTCCAGCTGCATCTTTAATTTTCCACCAATTTCCTATGTGTTGTGCGAAGAGCTGGACTTTAAAAAAAAATCATAGAATAACAACAACAACAATAATAGTAAATTTAAAAACAAAGTTCTGTTACTAAAGACAATCAAATTTTTTAAAAGCCAATGAACAGACTTAAGTCACATTACTGAAAATAAGAAATTTAAATTAGTTACTAACAACTTTTTCAATGAAAAAAAAAAGAGCTTGATTTAAACCTTATTTAAAACCAAATACGTCAGCCTTTGAGGTTTTTGCCGCTCCTATATATGCTCGCTAATTAAATGTTTCCCATAGGAAACTGCAGTAAAAGTCTTTCTTTATTTCAGTAGTTTATGAACACTGGGACAGATGTTCACAGACCAGTGGTTAGGTAATTAGACAGTTGTGACTGTCGTAAAACACTTTAAAGCTATTGAGAAAATTTCATTATTAGCTACTTTTATTTGATTCTGTAAGAGTATGTGTGATGATTTTAGCTGTAATGAAAAGCATTCAATATCTTGTTGCAGAAGTAAAAGGAGCGAGATATGTGCTAGCATTAAATTAAAGTCCAGCTTAGACCACTCGCCTCTTTTAAAAAGCTGAGCATTATTCAGTGAAGATCACAAGAACCAAAAACAATGAGGCTTATATACTGAATGGACCTACATCCACGCCATGACTTTCTTTGTATACCTCAAATTATCTGGCCCACTTGATATATTTAGCACTATTTATCCATATACTATGTAATTTCTCCAAGGGAGCCACAATGGATCTGGCACATAGCACCACCTCTGCTAAGAAGAGATGTGACAAAAGCTCTATAGGAAGTAGGCGTCAAAAAGATTACAGTATATATAAGCTCTTAAACCCTTTCGTAAGTGGATGCTAAAGAACAAATATTAAAAACAGATTAGTAAGTACAAATACTTAGGAATAAATTGTCCTTTTTTATTTATTGTAATTCTAGCACTGACCTCTTTTTAACAAGATCCATTTTTGCTACAGAATATCTTTCCTGCAAGGAAAAAAGAGTAAAGAAGAATCCAGAGTCAGAGGGTTACAGCTCTGATCATAGCCTGGATGCTGCTGCCAAATGTCAAACTTGAGCTTGAATGATTTGGACTCTTGACTAAATGGCTAAAGACAAGCCATTCATTTAATTTTATTTTTATTTTTAAAAAGCAAGTTTCTTCTTAGAAACACAAATACCAAGTCCAAAATCAAAATTAACTGGCATATTTCTTGACATTAGCACAAGAAGGCACAAAAAATTTGAAGAATACTGCTCCACTTTGTTTTCAGTTAAAATGGTTTATAATTGAACTGGATTGCAAAAATTGTATGCAGTGAACAGAAAAGACTGAAAATGGAGGCAAGGATGGCATTCAATGTAAGATTCCACAGCTACACACTATTTTGCAAGCAGATGGCACACCCGCTACCCTGCTGAAACACTCAATCACTTCACTTCAGGAAGTATTTTTGCTCTGGTGAATACACAATGTGCATATAATGGGATACAAGTCTGACTAGTTGAAAGAATGTGGTACATTCTGATGGATGAGCTTATTCTGACACCAAGTTTCCATTCAGTTGGAGGTGTGAATGTCATTTTCCCAGACACTTGGGAGGAAAATCTGTCCTAATTTACATGTTTGTATGTGTGAGAGCATGGCAACAAGGATTAAAATGTGACTGTAAATGAATCATTTAATCCCTGGCTTAAGGACAGCTCACTATACAAAAAGATGAGACTGAACCACTGTCTGTTCCTGGAGGAAGAAACAAGAAGGGTGCAGAGACAAGAGTTGTCTAGAGAAAGAGGTATGGAGACAACAGTGGAGAATACACAAGAGGAAAGACATTAAGAGGCACAGAATGAGTCAACAAAGTCACAGAAAAAGTAATACAGAACGAAAAAAAAGCAGACAGTATAGATGAGAAAAGACTTAAACGAAATTGGACCCAAAATGTGATATATTTTCACCCTTCTGAATCTGTATTCATGAAGAAGAAAATACAGGTGATTGGATGGACAAAAGACTAGTGTGATACATTTATATGAACTGCAATATGTTGGGTTAGTTAGACAATAATCAAGCATATGTAAGCACAAATCTATGTGTAAATTATAAGCAGAATTAGATAAAAGGCAGCACAGTCTTGCACTGGCGTCTGGTTCAAATCCACTGGTGGGCTCGGGTCTCTCTGAGGAGTTTGCATGTTCTCTCTGTGTCTGCGTGGGTTTTTTCCAGCTACTCCAGCTTCCTCCCACGATCCAAAGACGTGTATGTTAAGCTAACCGGTGAGTCTAAATTGAATGCAAGCATGAATGGCTGTTCATCTATCTATGTTAGCAGTGCAATAGACTGGCAACCTGTCCAGGCTGTAGTCAACCTGTCACACTATGGCAACTGGGATATATACAGCATTCCATTTGAAGATGGAAGTTGGAAATGCCAATGTTTTTCAGGGCCAAAAAAAGAACAACTGCAATGTGATGTATTGTTAATGATTGATGAATGGGTTGACTGAGTGAGCAAAACAAATCCTGTTTTCCTTGCTTTTCTGACTACTAATAATGGAACATGGTCAACCCAGGAGTCATGGAATGGAAAATGCATTAATGGGTTGAGAAAAC
>NW_005187433.1:3117719-3134916 GCF_000239375.1 Pundamilia nyererei | reverse complement strand
ATGCAAAAAGAAACTTGTAAGGCATCAGATGGACTCTAACTTCCACTGGAGCTATTTACAACTGACCATACTTTTGCTCCGGAGATCTACTTTTGCTTGAGTGCCTCTCTAAAAAGAACCTGCAGCACATGGATATTAGTTCACGTGCCAAAATGTCAACCTCACCGAGGCAGCAAAGCAGAACAATGACTACTGTCATCAACTGCAGTCCAAGACTGTGAAGTTTAGTGAGTGTGCAGGGTCAGGGAAACTCTGATTATATTGCTTAATGTTTTATTTGATCGAGTTGGTGTCCATGTACACACTGGAGAGAATGCTAATTATTGCTTTATAATTTACTGACAAAGTCACAATATAAGGTGCTACTTAATTATTTCTATAAGAAGGTATGGGGTCTGCCTCCATACATGTGCTTGCATGAATGCATATCCACCCTCATTACTGCAACAAACAGAAACAAATTCTGTGGGAAATGCTTTAGTTTCATATGATAAATTATAAAAGGGACACCTACACACTGTTTGGAATGATGCCCACAATGGCTTGCAGTTTTTTTGCATTTTGAAGAATGCTTTTTGTCAGAGAGTGTGTGTAAACCTCCTTGCTGAGACAGCCACCGGCTTGTCACAAAATCTTGTTTACTATGAGAAAAATGTGCTTAATTTGTACAACTTGTACCTCATTTCTGAGAGGCCAGAAAGATGCACCTGTTTAAACACAAGTCTCTGCATTCTTTTTTCCCAAAATGAGCAAATTTCAGTACAAAGGGTATTAATGGCAGGCCTAAAAATTACAGTACAAATTAACCTTCACTTTATGGCAGAAGACAGACGGTATGTACTGAGTGATGCCAAAGTCAATGAAAAATCCAGCAGAGTTAAAGAGGAAAATCTACTCAGTACCCAAAACATTTAGTGTAATATGTGTCTTTCTCCTCACTTCCGAAAACAAATCTATTACAGTTTCACTGTTAGAAGTTCACTTCTCGTGTTTTTTTTCCCTAATATGGACATGCATCAGTAACAGAAGGGTAGATAACCTTTGTGACTGAATGGGGTAGTGGGAGATGGTAAAACGGGGATGCCAAGTAGAAAGAGGACTTAAAATGTCAGCAAGAGATTAAAGATAAACAAACTGATGGAGCCAATTAAAACAGCCCCCCTACAACTGGAGCCTAATTTAATAAGCATAAGTTTCAGTGTCTCCATTGAGGGTAAAAAGCCCCCAAACCTTCTTTGAAGTTCTTCTCTCTGTGGGTGCTAATGTGGCATGGCAATGAGAGAAAGCCCAACAGACACATGGACTGAATAAAGCTTAGCCAGTGTCCCTTGATAGTGGGGATAAAAGAAGGTTACACACAAATACATAACAGACCTGACAGAATTAGACTTTGACTTGTTTGTTTCTATGGGTTAACCTATACACCAATTATCCACAACACTAGAAACCCACTGGAAGGTTGAGTGTACAGCACGAATCATATTACAAACAAATGTTCTGCTGGGAAATCTTGGATCCCGGCATTCCTCTTGATTTAACTTTGACATGCAATATCCACCTTAATATTGCTGCAGACTCTACACGAGGAAGCCAACATGGAAGTGCCAAAACTGCAGCCCACTGAGGCTGACTGTAAAAGTAAGCCCCAAATCAACAGTGTTAAAATGCATGTTTACAGCCTGGTACAAGACAAGATTTTGGATAGTTTCCCACTTTTAAAAAACTGTTTGGTCATTGGATTTTTTTTTTTTTTAAACAACTCAATTGTGTTCATTTTGTTCGAGCTTAAAGATGGAAGGTGCGGCTGCTTTGATTGACGGGACAGCGTCTGTGATGCTGTAGCCTTTTGGAGTATTTCAAATGGAATCTCACTCAATAAACATGTCCTCTCATGGCCTTACTCCAGTTAATGCTCCAGATGCTAGGTGAAATTCGAGTATTTGATCTGTGTCACATGGCACTTTTTAGCAATTATCTGTCTCTATGCATTGCACACATCCAGTTGATGGATGTTTAGAGAAAAACACTTCCTCATCTGTGCAGCCGAGTGATGGAAACATGTTAAGTTAAAAATCTGAAAGCAGCCTTTGTTTTTGTTCCTTTTGCTTGCATCAACTTTGGGAAATCTCAAACTATAACAGAAAGGTCATACGGTGATATGTAATTGCCTGTCATTCAAATAATCAGCAATCAGTGTCACATGTACACCATTGTTAATCTCTGTGACCTTTAATGGTATGGAAAATTGTCAAACAAATCCACTTTACATGAGCTAGGAACTGTATAATAGAGTGGCATTGCATCAATATGTTTGCTCTATGAGCAGGTAGTATGCAAATTCATCTATGTAATTCCATTTTAAAGTTCAATTCAATTCAGTTTTATTTAAATAACACTAATTCAGAACAACAGTTGCTTCAAGGCACTGTGTACAGTAAAGACTCTACAGTATTAGAAAGACACCCCAGCAGTTACCAAACTGTTAGTATGTATATAAGTTTCACAACAATTTTGTGTCTGAAAAATTCCGAGTTTCATGTCACTTTTCTGCAACTTGCTTGGTGTGTAATGGCCTTATGCCTATTGTAGCAGTTAAAAGGGATGGTTCATAGTCACCTGACTCAGTCCTACATTTAAGCTTTATCAAAAAGGAACATTTTTAAGCCTAAGCTTGAAAGTAGAGAGGGTGTCTGTCTCCTGAATCCAAACTGGTAGCTGGTTTCACAGGAGAGGAGCCTGATAGCTGATGGCTCTGCCTCCCATTCGCCTTTTACAAACTCTAGGAACCACAAGTAAGTGCAGTCTGAGAGTGAAGTGCTCTGTTAGGACAATAAGGTACTATGGCGTCTTTAAGATAGGAGGGGGCCTTATTAAGTTCAGAGATAAAGGAGTGACTATGTATGTAAGGATGTATATATGGACTGCCCTGGTACACAATTCATAAAGCCATGAAAGAGCTGCCGCATGTTTCTATAGTGATCCTTGCAGTGATGTCTGTTTAGCTTTAGCTGAGGAATGTTGGCAACTGGCATGTCTACATTAAGCATGCTCATTCAAAAATACACACAGAGCATGCACACACGTGCAAGTGTGTCCATATCGCTGTGTTTGACTCTATTTTTAAACTTGAGTCCGAAACAGCAAAGCTCTGTTCTTACCATAAACCCAAATGCAAAATTAAGCCCACTTCAGAATGCGATTCAAACAGTCAAATAAACTGCAATTTACAGGATCACGAGTGCCTCTTAAAATTCTGCAGATTGTTACTGGCTCATTATATTCACTTGATATGAGTTTGAGTATCAACAGTGGACTAGAGAAAGTAGGTCTAATTGCCAGTGATATTTGGATGGAGACGCAGCTTATCTCTGCCACCCACTCAATCTCTCTTGGTCTTCTTCCTGCTCCTGTAATTCTCCTCATTTTATTTGGACATTCAGACGAATAGGATCATGAACCCATAGCGGTCTTGAAGTTGACTGCAAAGATGACAAACATTTGTCCTCATCCAGTCCCTCACCTTTTCTTTATTTCAACCATCTATTTCACTTGTTCAGAAATGACAACTGCTTTGTAATGACAAATAATGAGATCACTAGTGTGGCACTGACCAACACATACACACACACACACACACACCGATCTATACACATTTTATAAAACAGAAACACACAAACAAGAAGAAAGTGGCATTCACATACAGACATAACCACATTTATTATAATTCTGCCAATTTCTGCAAGCAATTTCAGAGAAGCTTTGTTGTTCCTTTTGGGTTTTCTTGATCGTGCTAGTAAAGCCGTCTATTGGCAGTTCAGTTGGCATGGCTATGGATTATTTTAGGTTTTAGCATGTGAGCCAGCATAACACCAGAAACCACTGTAATTACAAGATGTAGTCGGCCCTTTGAATAGCAACAGCAACCAAAACCTTGATCCGGTCAAAGACAAGAGGGAAGGCGAGGCCCCCGAAGTTAAAATAGAACTGTCCACATGGAGTTGATTTGAGGTTTTCTATATGGGGAGCCCTGGAGAGTGCCTGCACAAGTAATGAAGTCAGTTCAAACCAATCGCGTGCAGCTCTGTTGTGGAAAACATCACTCACTTGCCCACAATATTAAATCCATCACTACTGTAAAACTAAACAAAAATAGATGGGAGAGAACTACTGTGTTGAGACTAAGATATCCACCCTTTTCTGCTGAAATAAAAAGCAGATAAACTGATAAGATCCAGCCTGGAGTGCTTGTGCCACCAACCAGTTCAATCATTTTACTGTTACATAAAGTCAGACGGCAGAAAAAGAGTGAATTTGTTTTGGTGCATATAAATCTGAAATGCACATGCAACCCACAAAAACACATCCCCGAGCACTAGAGGCTTGTTTTACTAGGATATTTTAGACTCGCCAGTATAGTTAGGTAGTCATAATTTAACTCAGAGAGTTACACAGAAATGAGCACTGGTTTTATGGACTCGCTTCCATTTTCTGCTGGAGTAAATAAAGATACGGTAAGTGTTTTGATGTGGTTGCATGACCAGCTGTGTCTTAATTTTCCCAAAATGTGTTGCAAATTATTCCACTGATATCTGATTACTTACATTTGAGCCATTGTCAGAGTCACTCTTTGTGAAACCAGCCAAAGATCAGGAAAATTCAGAACTTCATTATTAGAAAGGGATTTAGCAGTTTGAACAAACAAGGCAAGACCAACTATCACATTCATGGCTTAAATAATACAGACAAATTCATTTGCTGGCTGAAAACATTATGCAGAAGTGCTGCAGCTGCCACACTTAACTCCCACACCAGCATGCTACAGCGCAGCCAACAGAGCACCAGGGCCCTTAAGATCCTTGCTGAATTGGGCTCTAAGGATATTATGAACTCTGACAGTTTCCTCAGAAACTTGCAAGTCCCAAGAGAACTTTTACACTTAGCAAAGCTGCAATGACAGATTGGAAAGGAGCAGATTGAAGGACTGGTTCATTTCCACAGTATCTCCCTCTTCCCGAGAAGCCAGGAATGTGTTATATATTACATGATGAACGCTCTCTCTCTCGCTCTCTGTTAATCATGACACAATGCTGCACAGAAATCTACCCCTTGACATCAGAGAAAAAAATGCCCTTGTCCTGGATATAATCCCCATGGCGCAGTAGTACAGACATAAGGGTCACACGTCAAGATAGAAGTGGAACGGTACTGCTAAAAGTATCCAAAAGTCAGGCATGATAGAAATGAAGTAGCATTTTACTTTTTCCTGCTTTTCATTCAATATCTGCTGTCTTTTCTTTTCCTTCTTTGTTAGTTTTTTTTGATAATATATAGCTGATTAGTCATTTCGGTGCACAATGCTTCCATCACTCCTTCCCTTGACTGTTTCTGCATCCAGCTTTCTCTTTGAGCTGCCTCTCTCCCTGGGCCTCTACGTGTAATCAGAAGAACCATGATGTGCTGGTAGAAAGAAAGCATCCTATATCTGGGTTGGAAGAAGAAAATTGAAGGAAGGAGACTGAATGACTGAGGGGACAGAATATAATACTGGTGAACTGCGCACTCATGAGAGGCAAAGAAAGAGCTAATGAGGAGTGTTGGGGCTGGGCACGCCGGTTGCATGAGAATTCAGTATTATGAGGTCTAGCAGTGAAGAGGAAAAAAGGGAGCAGTGGTAAAGAGGGTGGCGTCAACCAGGGTTTCCTTTTTTTCCCTTCTTTACTCAGTGGACAGAAGACCAGATGGTGCTCTCATTAAAGGAATTATGAAGCAAAATGAGAGTTAGAGGCAGTCTGGTAAGGAATGGTTATCCCATCAGGCATATACCACACACTTATTTGGTTTTATTGCTTAAAGACATGAAAAAATAAATAAGTTAACATTTTCAGCATTAAAAGATTAAATGCAGGAAAGGCACTTTTTCCACACTTTTACAGCATTAAAGTGTACTTAAGGTGCTTTTATCAACAACTTTTACGCTCACCACACCTAGCTTAAGACAGCTGCAATAGCAAGTACAATATTAGAGATGAACAGTTCCCAGAGGAAGTCAGACATTCAGTACTGGAGTAGAAAGCAGCCATCAGGATTAAAATGACATTATGAGTGGAAAACATAGTGCAGGGACCATTATAGCTGTTGTGTAGTAGTTCCCTCATATGCTGAAATTGCAAATTGGTGCTCTGCAGTGATGTACTGGACTAGATAACAGCAAAGCTGAAAACTGCATGCCTCAGAGCTGTGCTTAAGTTTGTGGTGCAGTTAATTATGGTCACTGTGTACAGTGGTTACAAAGAGAGATGGATACATTCAGCGCTACATTCAGCACGACTAAAAGCCAAGAAATAGCTCTGAAGTGTAATGGGACTGTGGAGCAGTAGAGCTGGGGATCAGGACACGCTTCTGTGGGTAGATGGTTGTTTTTGTGGACCGAGTCCCAAATGTATAGCACTTATGAAAACCACTGGGCTGAGCCGGGGAGAAGCTACTCAGACCCTCAACAACTAATTATCCACCTGTTTTTCAGCAGCTCAGGGTGATTTCATCAATGCAGGAGAAGTCTTATTTAAAAGTTAATCAACCAATCACAGGGGAGAACGGTGCTCATCTGTCCATCTGCCTACCCATGACCATCCTGAAGCTGCTTTCACATACTGAGAAAAAAATCCTGGTATTGCACGCATGCTATATGCTGAAACTGTTGAGTCTATGGCGCTAACGTTACGATAGGGAATGACATGGTGTCAGAGCGTCGATAAAGCCCCAGCTTTCAAGCAAAACTTCTCCAGTGTGTTAATTTGTGTATTTATTCTGCTTTATCAAATTACAAATTGGAGACTTTGAGGTTCTGGAATGTTGATTAGAAAAATCAAGAAATGTGTGGATGTCACTTTGGGTTCTGAGACACTGTGACAAGTATTTCTTCATTATTTTCTCTAGACTTTTAGACATAACAACTAACTGTTTCATTGCAGAAATTACTCCATTAATCAGCAATGAAAACAATGTGTCTAACCACTCCTGTCAGTGATGCTTAGACATTACCCCCACTACTATTTATAGGCTAAAAATTACGTAAACATTATAGTCAAACCCATTTAAAGCCACTCGTAGTGAAGCAGCTAACACAAACCTGAGGAGAGCCAATGTAAACACATGACTGATGAGGATAGTGCTTTAAGTAGCAAATATTAAACCCAACCAGTCTTTTCAACTCAAACCAGGATGGTTTAGTGGTAAGAAAAACTACTTAAGTCAAGGACACATTGTTCTGTTTCTCCTGGCTACATAAGAGACCAAGTATTTGTTGAGTATCAAGATGGCTTTAAGGTATGGCGACCAAACATTTGCAATTAACACACTGTATTCTTCAAACCTGAGAAACTGAAGGTCAAAACATGTCTGTAGGTCTGAGTATTGAAGACCAAGGAAACAAAATGTTGTCTCCAAAACATCCACCAGGTAATATGTGGAACTGGTCGAGCTTGAAAACCAACCCTGAAAGTTATTTGATAACAGACTTAATGTGCAATCTTCTCCATCACAACCACCAACAGCGACAAAAAAAGACAAACAAGCAGCTGGCAGAGACGAATGCAGGGAGACACAAGCTGAATGAACAGCAATACAATATGAATCCATCAAAGCTCGGAGGGATGAATCTCTATGGGGAGACTGACTATGGTTTTATATTAGGCAAAACAATGTGGAGATAACAAGAAATAGTAAAACCTAATGAGACAGTTAAGTTGATCTGTAATATAGCCATTAATGTATACACTTAATTAGAGTGTCTCAAGAGTTCCTAATTAACAGATACTTGTTTAATTTGCAAGTCTGCAGCTCATTAAACTCCAAATATAAAGTGGAAGTATTGTGAGCCCAAGCTGCTGATGAAAATATTATACAATAGCTTTAATTTGCTGAATACAGTTCACTGAGAAGAATGGAGTGATTTTTTTGACTGTACCATGGCTTATTCATAAAACAGAGTGTAAATAGTAAAATTCACATTACAATTATGGACTTGTTCCACACTTTAATTCCATTTATCGCCACAGTAAACTAATGAAAACTATTAAACTAGCAGCTCACGCCAGTAATAGGTTTGCACTTTATCTTTTTTTCCCTCATGCTGATCAAACTCAGCATGAGGAAAATATACTGAAGTAGTCTTTTAGAGGCATTACTGAGGAAAGGAAATAATGTCCTATGGCTGAGGTTGTCGTCGCGCTGGAAGGGAGCCCCGCTTGCCATTCATCAGTGGAGGATATACTTTGTCAGCATGCTGTGGAGGAGGTCGATATGCCGCCAAGGCAAATACATTTACATTTATTTATTGAACACCATTACAGGGACTCTGATTCCTGCTTTGGCAACAGTCTCCTATTTTTCTCCATTACACCCAGTCTGCAACGCCAGGCTACCCTAGGGACACTGGACCGCTTCGAGGTGTTACAGTTCCGATCAAATGGAAAGGACGGCATTCCTACATGCAAAAGTAGGGTAAACTGCTCATTTCCGAGAGTTGGTATGCCCACGGGAGGTCTGAAAACTTTCCACTCCCCATGCATGTCTAAAAACGTTAATGTAGCAAACTTCCTATCCCCGTGTAAAAAGATGGAAAACTTACCACCCCCATGTCCAGCTGCTCGGTACTCAGAGAAGGAGCCGCTCCAGCCAGAGGTAAAAACCACAATACCGGCATCACCACCACCAACAGCAGCATCTTAGGAGAGATATTCCTCATCCACTTGTGAAGAACCAAAGAAATCATGATGCCCTATGACAGGCTGATCCTGCAGGGCTCAGACATCGACCCCGGCAGCCGCATCCATTGGATAAATCGTACGCCGACACTCTGTGAAATGTGCCCGAGTCAGTCTACCTCACTGTTGACCGTAAGCACATAAAACACATTAAACCCGTTTTTTTCTCTCTCTCTTCGGTAGGGACGTTAAGGAATTTCAAGTTTTTGTTTTCTACGAAATAACACTTATGATCACCGCCTAAGTGGTCACAACAAGAAGTAACAAACTGAATATTCTCAGTCTGTTTAAGAAGTCCTTCACAGGTTATTTATTCCAGCAGCAAGACACCCGAGGTCCGCTCCGGATCGTGCACCCTCGAACACTGTGGAAAGAAAGCAGCTGTGTGCGGCTTTGTCCCGGGCAGGAGAGGAGATCGCACGTTGACAGGCACGCTGAGAGAGTGGATGAGTATTTGGCTCAAAGGATTCTGGGGAAGGAGGGAGAAGGGGGGAGAAGGGGAGTTCAGCGCCTTTCTCAGCCCACTTGGACTCTACTTAATGTATGACGCGCGTCGTGCGTAACGTGAAGGTCTCAGGGGTGGTTTGGGTTAAGACATAAAGCACAGTTTATCGATTTTGCTCTTTTATCCTTACACGAGAAATGTGTCAGTGTTAAGTGTGTATATTTCTTGGGCTAAATCCTGTTATGAAGCAGTAGCGTGAATTTGAGTTTGTCTGTGTGTTACACAAACAGGAGATCGAAGAAAGATGCAAAAGAGCGTCTTTTAACCATGCATCGTGGTAATAACATTACAATACCAGTATGCTTGTTGTTCCCTGAAACGGAAATACAGCGATATATACTGGAAGGGTCAGACAGAATCTTTGAGATATTCGTATTTCGCAGTTGGTAAATCCTCTTAACTTCATGATTGCTCGAATTTCCTCTGGTGCCAGTGGATTAAAAAAAAAGTGAATCATTTATTATGGATTAACTGCAAGTGGATGCATCGATACACCCGCCAGGATCATTTGCCTTTATTGTCATTGTCACAAGAACAAGACAGTACAGGCTCTCCAACAACAATTAATAATAACTAATAAATGATAAATAAATATCCATCCATCCATTCGCTTCCGCTTATCCTTTTCAGGGTCGCGGGGGGCGTTGTAGCCTATCCCAGCTGTCATAGGGCGAGAGGCAGGGTACACCCCGGACAGGTCGCCAGTCTGTCGCAGGGCTAACACACAGGGACAGACAACCATTCACACTCACATTCACTCGCACATTCACACCTAGTGGCAATTTGGATTATCCAATTAACCTATCCCCACAAGTTGCATGTCTTTGGACGGTGGGAGGAAGCCGGATAAATAAATAGTAAAATTAAAATAGTAAATACAAATTAATTTTATGTAATTTAAAGCCAGGAAGAGTTGTGTATGTGAGCCATTAAGAACTATGCTTGTGGATGGAAACTGTTTGTCATTCCACAAGTCGTTGCTTTAATGGACCTGAACCTGTTGCCTGATGGGAGCAGCTGGAACAGGTGATGGGCAGAGTGAGAAGAGTCAGTGAGGATAGGTAGCTGCAAACAGCGGGAGGAGATGGTTGTAATATATGGAAGCTCTGCCCCAATGATCTTTCCAGCAGTTTTAATGATCCTGTGGATGGCTTCCTGTTCTTCCTTTTGTGCAGCTAAAGAGCCAGGCAGCAACACTCGCTATTGCACACAGGCAGAAACTGACCAACAGTCTTTGTGGTAGCTTTGCTTTCCTCTGTTTCCTGAAAGAAAAGAGGCATTGTTGGGCTTTACTGATGGCCAAAGCTGTGTTGGAGTCCCAGGATAGTTTCCTGTGAACATTATCCCCAAGAACTACAAGCTGGTGACACACACCATCTCCTTACTCTTAATGTAAAGTGCGGGATGGTTACACAGACCTGACCTCAGGAGATCCACAATCATCTCTTTTGTTTTGCTGATATTCAGGCAGAGTGTGATCAGAGCACCAGACTGTCAATTTATCTTTCTTCCTGTAAGGCCAAACACTGTGGTCTCATTCCCACTTTGGGGACTCTATGAATTTGCGGTAAGAAATACGACTTTTAATTTTAAATTTCAATTTGTCTTTTTAGTCTTAATCTTAGTCCTGAATTTGTCTTAATTGACAAAGAGTACATTTACAACACAAGACTTAGAGATACAGTAATAATTAAGACACAAAGTGGGTTGGGGTTCACCATGACACATTTTGAATTATCTTGCTACAGGCCATTAAGATAGTAAACTTGGAACTCTTCCAGATCTCCTCATTGTGCAGTTTTAATCACTGCTAATTAAGGCTAGGTGATCTATTTTTTAGTCCTTATTATTCCCTAAGTGTGACTTTATTCAACTAATATTTTAATACATGGCAGCACAGCAGTGTGGTGGTTAGCACTGTCGCTGTACAGCAGGAATGTCCTTGGTTCAAATCATATCATAGTGCTTCTATGTGAAGTTTGCATGTGCTTTTTTCTGTGTCTGTTTGGGTTTTGTCCTGGTACTCTGGCTTTCTCCCCCAGTAACAAAGACATGCATGTATTAGGTTAATTGGCACATATAAATGATTGACTTATCTCCCTGTGTCAGTCCTGTAACAGATTGGCGACATGTCCAGGATGTAGTCCACCTCTCATTCTGCGACAGTGGGTATAAGGTCCTATGACCCTGCATTGGATAAGTGAAAGTGAATGAATGGACAGAATGAAAATGCAATGGCAAGGAATGAAGGAACTTTGAGTTAATTGGCACATAAAGAGTTTAAAAGGGTTATTTGATTGGTGTTGGACAGGCAGACGTCATGGTTGCTTCTTCACTGCATCATCCATGGGAACATTTCAAAGTAGATCACAGCCAAGGTTATTCAGTCAGCTCTTTGACGCCACTGTGCCCTTTCAGGACGCCACAGTGGCAGCAGTCGTAGTCGAAGCAATCATCTAAGTAGTAATATTATTGATGCAGATTTTCAATTAAACCATGAGTAGTGAGTGTTCAAAGAGTTAAAGAACATGGGACTCAATAAACATATCAGCAGAAGTTAGGTCAGTGAAGTAGAGAATCTGCATATGTCTCTGAAATGCAAAGATGTTTTATTTTGTACCCCTCATTACACTTCTATTTTCACCATTTTTGAGAAAACATCAGAGAAAACACAAAACAATTTGCTGCGCTACAGAGATAATTATTATATGAAACAGAGGTATGAGGCGGTTCCTTTCTTCTAAAAAAAAGGCTAATGCACTAATTTATTTCCTTTGTGTTGCATAATATTTAAATCCACCAGGTATTGTAGGTGCATTATTGTAATGACCAGCATACTGAGAGCACATTTAACTAGTTCATATGCAGCCTGGTCACTCGATGTAAACAGAATAAAGTATTTGAACGCATTTAAATGACTGATGCTTGTTTTTATTTTGTCGTGCTCTTGTTCTTGGTAGGAACGAACACACTTGCACTTATACACACATTTATTCTCATCCATTACAGCAGTCATTCGTCACTGGTCCAGAGGGGGAAAGACATGAAAAATATATTTTTGCTCAGCTGCATTAAGTTCTGCTGTGTTAGAGCTGCTTCCAGTCCCAGTCAGACTAGTCATATTGCCACAACATTATGATAATTGTAGCATCCGAATATTGTGTCTCACAGCATGCCTGCTGGCAAAAAAGAAGCTTCAATCATCTGGTTTTATATTAACAGAAGGTTAAAACATCCATTTACTCATCTCAGTCTGCTGTGCACATTTTACCTGAAGTGTTTCGCCATCCTCAGACTCCTTCCCAGAGAAATTTAGCTCATTTCCTTGGTCAGATCGCATAATGATAGGAAGAGCCATTGCCCACTGCAGACGTGGACTGAATTGAGTTTTTTGGCCGCTGCTACTGTAGCGTGTGCATTGTAATATTTATTGTAGAACATTGTGCCAAATGGCCGCAGACCTTTTGAATTCCTCAGGATAAAACTCAACAGACAAGTGCATTGTTTGATGGCATTGAGCAGCGATGCGATTGTTGTTGCGTGCCTTACTGCATTGTTGTGTGATCAGAGAGACGACATTTGATCATTCTTATTAAGTCATGTAAATGATTTATCTTTGTCTATTGCGTGTGTGTCAGACCCTCTGTGGTCTGTTTCATAACCTGTTGCAGAGATATTTACGCAAGAGTAAACTACATTACAAAAAAAAGCAACATTTTCAACATTACCATAATCCAAATAATTAAACAAATTATGCTTGATTTGTTTCAGACTTATAAAAAAATACATCTTTTGATCTGCTGTCTTTCTAAATGTTTACCATTTTGTTGAAAATGGTTAAAAATCCACAGTAATACTTTTTCCCATCTCCACTGACCCTCCTGATCTATTTAAAGTTCCAGAGCCAAGACTGGAGTTATACTCGGAAATCTCAATTTCATCTAAACAGCATCCATTTGTCACATTTTTGTTCTCATTCTGAGCAGGTTCTGCTGCCTTGCTCACAGTAATCCGGAGTAGCAGTGACGAGTACAAGACTGTGGCCCTTTTTGAGTCTTAAAAATTATTTTATGTGGCATTTAACACATAGCTTTTGATGCACCACAGGAACACTGCATAAATAATATACACACGTAATCTGGTTAAATGTTGATATTCACCCCTGGGAAGGTTGAATGTAGTAAACTCCATTTAGCCTGCCAGAGTGCATGAGCTTTACTGTAAATAATGCTTCTGATTACATTTATTTAGTTAACAATATCTCCCTGGACAGTAAAATCAATCAAGGATATGTTATAATTAATCAATCATTGTGTGTTTGTGTGTGCATGTGTCGTTGATTCAAATGCGTCTCTCTCTATTTCCACATCTCTCTTTTTCCTCCTCCCCTTCAAAGTCTGCCTTACCCAATCTTTCTGTCACACTCTCGCAGACTTTGATGTATAGTTCTTGTAAGTCCACAAACGCTGGGGGCAGCCCACCATAAAATCTACAGTGAGAAGACATGAGGGATCTCCCGCAGACTTTCTCAGCCCTTCATGCACGCTTTCTGTAAGATGCTTGAGGACATGCTCCATAATTCATATGATTGTGTCTTTTAAAGTACGACTAGTAGGAGAAGCCCAGAAGTGTCCAAAAACAAATAAGCATAAAGGAAACAGAGTTCAGGTCTGCATGTAGATATATACAGCAGACACAGGTCATTTATCAGCTTTCAGCTGTTTGGCCTGTGTGAAAATATTTTCACCATATTGTGAGCTGGCTGGTCTGCACACATGCTCATTGACGTTTGCCGATGGATGATTACTGACTCTCTTTGCTAATCTTCTCTGTAAATTCTTCTTCTGAGTTCTTCTGTAGTCCTATTGAGATGGGTTTTCTGAGCTAGGATAAAAACCCCCAAAACAAAACCAAAAATAATAGTTCAAAGATACTTTTTAAATTATTTTAAAATTACAGTCAGAATGCTGGCTATATAGTACCAGGAAAAAGTTGTGAGGCTACTGCGTATTTTTAAATATTTTGCTAGGAAAATGGAAAGGTTCTCCATACTTCTCAAGGCTTCTTGAAGGACATTCAAAGTAATGTTGAGGTCCTGGCTCTGGGGAGGCCAGTTTGTGGCTGATAGTATTCACTTGTGTGCTTTTCTATCCAGTTATGCTTTTATTGTCATACAGAAAAATGAAGCTGGTGCCAATTGGATGCTTTCTAGGTGTTATTTTTAACAGCACTTTTCTGCATTTATAATTCCATCAAATTTCCCACACCAAACCATGAAAACACCTCCACCACGTGTTACAGGTGGCTACAGATGACCTTATCTCTCTCATGACCTTGTCTGTATATACTGACAATGGTCAGTAAAACTACTGTTTTCAAATTTGGATCAATCACTCCATCAGATCTGTTACCAATGATTTTCAGTCCAGTTCTTGTGTAATTTGGTAACCTCAGCCTTTTCTCCCTATTTCCCTTCCAAAGAAGAGTGACAGCCACCCTTCCACTGAGGCCATCTCTTCAGATGAGCTTTCAGCAAGCAGTAGATGAATCAACTAAAGGGCCAAATGCATCTCTCAGGTTCTGTGTCAGGTTCTGTGTTAGGTCTTTGTCGGGTTTTTCCCCCATACAAGTACAACGACTGAACTGAAAATAAGTGAAAAAGCAGCCAATGTCCGAAGAAGAACCTGAAAAATCTTCCAAAATCTGAAGAAACATTGATCTAGACCACTTAAAAAAAACCCAAAACAAAAAACAGCAAGAAACTCTGGCCTTTTGGAAGCAGAATATAAACAACATGGGGTGCCACTCTCCTGGAAAGAGCTGAGAAGAGCCCCAGATGAGGGGTCACTCAGCAGCCGCATTGACATGCCTGTGAGCCAGCTGTGCCAGAGTGACTGAGCCCCAGGCCGAGAGGCCAAGGGCACCCCACCCCCGAAGGGGCCCGAGTGACCCCCAAATGTATTAACTGACTAAATAAATTGAAGTAATTGTATCAGAGAGTCAAGTTTAAGCTCAACATTACCTTCTCTGTGTTTAAAAGTTTGAACTCCAATATGACCTTGAATTGGGATGCTACCAGAGAGAATGTGTCAATGATGCTGGGGTCAATCTGTATTTACTAACACATGTTGAATCTATATTTTTAAACATTTCAGAAGGTTTAAAAAAAATGCAAAATTTGTGTTTTTTGGTTGTTTTTTTTTGTTTGCACGAATTTAGGCATTATATATCCCTTCCAGTGCTTCGTTCCCCTGCTAAATCTCCCTGCTATGCATATTTTAGGGACTCTATTGATAGATTTTGAAGATTGAGTAAGCAGTTATAGATAAAGGAGATTACACTCCTTCTCAAAGGCTCAGCAGGAATCACGCACACAGTTTCCCCACGAGATTCTGCAGGTGTCACAAAAAACAAACAAACGGAAAAAAAAAAACGTGATTATACCAAATTATTATTTCAATTTGTGAAAGTGCCTAAATGTTTCTTATGCCATTCTGTTTCCAAGTAACAAAAGAGTCATTCAAAATTGACTGGTAGTTGGAAGAAACTGGATAAGTAGAGAGTTCTTGGCCAGTCTTACCATTCAGATTTTTCCCAATAGTAGCCCATAATTTTAGACTGTGTTACAATGAGATTTTGCTTATCATAATGTGATAGTTAAGGCACTGAAGAAAACAAAATAGCAGCAAGAGAAGCTGGACAGTTATTTTCCATTTGTACCTGGATTGGATGTGTAGTTTGCTCATCGCTCTGGGTGCAAAAGGCATAAATAAGTGTGATTGTACCATTCCTTCAACAGACCTTGGGTTTTGCAAATACAGTATACCTTCTTAACATGTGTTTTTTCTTATTCCAGATAAAACAATAAATGTCATCGGATGTTAAAAAAACAACAACAAAAAAACAAATCAAAACACAAAAGAGGATTTAAAAAAACAATAATAATAATAGCAAAATAGGAGTATTTTGATATAGAAACAAAACATTCAAGAGAATCTTCATTCTGATGGGATTAATTTTGCTGGCCCTGCCCAGTTACTTGTTTGGGCATTTATATTTTTTACATTTTCAAACTATTCTTCTTCTTCTATTAATTGCTGTTAATCTCTATAAAAATGTTGTCTTAAATATGATTAACTGTTACGTAAACACATTAAATACACTGAGAAATGAAACTGAGTTATTGTAACAAGAGGACAATATAACAGCAATAGTTAGTAATTAAGTAAGCTTTTCTTAAACACTTACGTAAGCCCTATTCTGTTATTTAAAACAATTAAAATAACTTGCTTAACTACACTTGTTATATATAATGCTACTTTACATAGAAAACTATTTTGAATACTTTATACTTTTACATAGCCTAGACATTATTTGAAGGGGATTTACCTGCATGCTTCGATTTTATTGTCTCTCCTGTTATATCCCCAAGTGATTTAGAATAAAGGTTTTGGCTGGGCCCATGGATGTGTTCTATCACCTGTAAATAGTTATGAGGTCAGCCAGGATGTAAAATAAGTTGATGATTCTGTACTGGACCCAAGAAGGCCCATAAATCGTTTACTTTTTAATTTGGTTCTCCTGCAGCTCTACCTTGCTCTAAAAATGCAGTGTTACATTATTTTCTGTTAAAAATCCTGCATTAAAAATACACAAAAAATATATCTGAAGATATACTTTCACTCATTTCCACTGATTTTTAAGATACTTTAACTAATTAATACTGGCTGGTGGTTGAATCCATAACATTTTATAATCTGACTGCATGTTTTATTATGTAAATTAAAAATCAACAAAGTAATTAGTGATAACAGCTGTTAAACTGATATAGTCAAGTCTCTCACTCTTATCAGTACTTGAGGAAATGCTTCTTCTGGAACTGGTATTCACTGGAATAAATCAGGCTTTTGGGGGTTTGGGGGAGTAG